>NC_137775.1:186810271-187265271 GCF_963455305.1 Plecotus auritus | reverse complement strand
GAAGGACTGACTGCCTGTCACACACACATACACGCAGTGCTTACTGAAGGACTGACTGCCTGTCACACACACACACAGGCCTGAGCATGGCAAAGGTTCCAGAACCCCCTCAGCATGCCGCTCTGCTGAGAGGAGAGGCGCCCCTTTGCGAGTGTCCTGTCTCTGGATCCGAACTGCTGAGTGTCGTTTAGACTTAGGGTAACGTAGATCTCACTCTTGTTTTTATTGATCAGATGACATATAGAGACGCGCTAGAACCAGGCTATGCGGCAGTGTACTTTCGGGATGTTATTTTTGTGCTGAGTCATGAACAGCTAACTTTCTGGGCGCTGGCAGGGTGCCTGACACTGTTCTAAGCACTTCCGATGGGTTATGTCATTTACTCCCCGGAACCCTCAGGAGACAGGCACTCTCCCCGTGTGGCACACCCAGAACGGGCACAGCTGTGCCCCTGGCCCCAGATTCCCAGGTGGAAGGGGTCCCCTCCAGACCGCCTGCCTGGAGACCCCGCTCTACAGCGCTGCTCTCTGCCCCCTGGGATGTATGAGATCAGAGCGCGCACGGCCTTTCCTTCGCCAGCCGGGTGTCCATTCCAAGCCAGGCGCTCCTCGGCCAGCAGGTGCCCTCGGCCGCGGTGAGAGGCCCCGGGGCTTCCCTGCCAGGACACAGGCTCCCAGGCAGGGGGCCACTGGTGCATTTTGAATTCGGTCTGGCTTTCTGTTGGGACCTGAGAGTTTTGCTTGTTGGTTTTGTTTTTTAATATGTTTTTATTGATTTTAGAGAGAGAGGAAGGTAGTGGCAGAGAGGGAAAACCATTGATTTGAGAGAGATATCAATTGACTGCCTCCCGCACACCCCGTACTGGGGATCAAGCCCGTAACCCGGACCTGTGCCCTGACCGGGAGTCACACTGGTGACCTCTCGGGGCACAGGATGATGCTCAAGCAACTAAGCCACGCTGGCCAGGGCGGGACCTTAAAGTTTTTAATGCCTGTATTAATAGTCTTTTCAAAACCCCGGTTAAAAAGCAGTTTTTTCGGGGGAAGGAAGAGAGAGAAGGCTCGTGAGCTGCCGACTGGGAGCCCAGCGGAAGGCGTGGTGCTGCTCTCTGTGTAGCAGCCGCGGTGGCTCTTCTTCTTCGGCCCTTTGTGCACGAGGCACGGAGCCCGCCTCGCTGGTTCCCACCACGTCTGGTTCCCACTGCATCCTCTGCCGATGACGCGCCCTCCCGTGATGGGGAAGAGGAAACCTGGGTCCGAGTCATTAGGTCGCCTGCACGTGTACACACAGCGGGATGTGAACCCAGCTCTGGCTGCCCATGGTTTTAACACTGCTGTGGCTTCTCACAAGCAACCCTCAGGACGCTTTCTTCAAAGAACCCGTACTTGGACCTCAGAAAGTTAGGCGTCCACGTGGGCCTGGAGCCCAGCTGCTTTATTTCACCCCAGCCAGACTCCCACCCAGCGCCCCACATCCCTGGGCCTCGCAGGGACCCCAGGGAGTCTGCAGAGCGTTTGCTAAAACCACTTTTGTGTCTGTGCTCTCACGGACGCTGACCAGTTGATGAACTCACCCCTTGAAGGATAAACGCAAGCTCTAGGCCTTCCTCTCGTTGCCAGGGAGACTGAGTCCAGCCTCTCCCGGCAGGTCCTCCCCTCCCCGCCATGATGTTGAGCAAGTAACTCACCCTGTCTCTCCTGGCAGTTTTGGTTTCTTATCTTTAAAATGGGAGTAGAGTTAATGATGATGGTTAAATCAGTATTACAACTCAAAAAGAAACCTCAGCCAAAACCGGTTTGGCTCAGTGGATGGAGCGTCGGCCTGTGGACTGAAAGGTCCCAGGTTCGATTCCGGTCAAGGGCATGTACTTTGGTTGCAGGCACATCCCCGGTGGGGGGTGTGCAGGAGGCAGCTGATCGATGTTTCTCTCTCATCGATGTTTCTAACTCTCTATCCCTCTTCCTTCTTCTCTGTAAGAAATCAATAAAATATATTTAAAAAAAAAAAAAAGAAAAGAAACCTCAGCCCAGTGCCTTTCAACAAGTGCTCGTTTACTGCTGTTACTAGGATGCCTCACCCCCACTCCAGTTTCCGTGAGGAGAGATTATCGCTAAGCCCTCCTGGCCTCTTCACAACCCCGGGGCCTCTCCCTCCTGGACTGATTATTCGAGGAGAATAAACTGGGCCCCCTTTTGCCCTTGGGAAGGAACCTGCCTCAGGTCTTAGCTCAATAGGCATCTCAGCTGAGGGTTTGGGTAGCTGTCTGCTGTTCTCGCTCTGAACCTCGTTCTCCATAATTAGTAACAAATGGGATATCGAGGCACTTCCTCCTCTGATCCTATTTCTCAGTTCATTCAGACATTGAGCAGGGAAGAGGTATGCTATGAAGCTTGTCCCTTTAATATTCTAGAATTCGTATGTGCTCTCTCCGTTCCCCCAATTCTCATAGAGTCAGGATTTTAGAGTTGAAAGGAGACCTTTCAAATGACTGAAATTTATTTCTCCGTCTCATTGCTGAGCCTGGCGCAGGTGGTCATTCAGCCGTTGCCTGCGTACTCCCGGTGATGACAGGCTGCTTTCTCGAGGGGCGGCCTGGGGGTCTGTCTGTGGATGCTCTGGATGGGGCTGGCATTACCCAAGGAGGGTTGGGTTCCCAGTTCTGGGGCCTCAGGCCTGCCTGTGCTCGGTAGAAAATGCCCAGGTTAGGGTCTCTTTGGGAGAAAGTGTTGGCCTGAAGCCTGGGGGAGAGAGTGAGTGTTCTACGTGGTTTTGGCATCAAACCCCGAGGAATTTCCCACCACCCCAGTGTGCCTGCTGCGTCCTGAGTAAATCCTAGGTGTGGCCTGTCTGAAAGGAAGCAGGACAATGAGCCTCAAAGCCCTTTGTTGACCTCCTGGGCGCTGTGAAGTGTGGCTCCGGGCAGGTCTCCTCCTGAAGGCTGATTGTCGACATCTAATGAAACTGCCAGTGAAATTCTACTCTCCGAGAGGCTGGCTGAGAGCTCAGAACACTCCCCTCAAGTAAACGCCCCAAACACACTGCCCAGGGGGGCAGACTGATCGGCTCTGCTCCTGTCTGCTCTTTGCAGCTTTATTGACACATAACCCGTACCCCCCGAAACTGACCTTCCTAAAGTGTTCAATTCAGTGGTTTTTAGTATATTCATAGATTTGTGAAACCATCACCACCATCAGTTTTGGAATGTTCTCATGGCTCAGAGAAGAACTGCTGTCCCCATTAGCATCCCGCCTTATGTCCGCTGCCCTCCCCCACCCGTGGGAACCACTAGGGCTTCCTGTCTCTGCGGATCTACCAGTTCTGGACATTTCATATAATGGCGTCAGACACTGTGCAGGCTTTGTGTTGGCTTCTTTCACTTAGTGTAACGTGTTCAAGGGTTATCATGCTGGAGCACGTATCAGTCCTTCATTCCTTTCAGGGCCGAGTAGTAATATTCCATTGAGTGGGCCTGCCACCTTTTGTTTATCCATCCCTCAGTTCAGACACATTCAGGTTGTTTCCACTTTTGGGTATTACCAATAATGTCTCTATAAATATTCCTCTGCACATGTTTGTGTGGTGGGCAAATGTAGGCGTACAGCTGTTTGTATGGGTAAAGACCGGCAGGTTATGATCATCACAGTAGCATTATTAGCTCTGTGTTTTGCGCACTCGCCCCTGTATACCTGCTTTTATCCATCCCTGCATAAGTAGAATTCCTAGATCACAGTTGCTTAAAATCTTTCAAAATTGCTTTTTTGTAGGGGTGGGGGTGGCTATTCTTGAACCCCTATTTACTTCCACTGTGCCGAATGCTGTCTGTGACCTGTAAAATTAGCACATCTGGGAGCCAGTTTAAAGTTCTTTAAAGAACTAGTTCTTTGTAGAAATAATTAAAATTTCTTCAAGTGAGGATAAACGGAATCACAAGGATGCTTACTGTAGTCTCCAGGAGAGTACATTCGCCTTGATTCTCTTCTTTCCAAGCTTCTGTTTGAAGACTTACAAAGATTTTCTTTTCTTTTGCAGAACCGCAATGAAATAAAAAATGGCACTATCCTTCGATTAACCACGTCTCCGGTGAGTAGGTCTTCGTTTGTAGCTTTCCAGCAAACGCTTTCTCTCCTGTTCCTCTACATGAGATTGTGGACATTAATTTTTGAAGATGACTTTAGTGCAAAACAGAAGGTTCTGGAACATCCTCACACGCAGATTCCAGATAATCAGGAACGCTCTCCCTGTATTTCCCATTACAGACAGGCAAGCCTCCTTCTAGGTCAAGTACAGGCACATACATTGACTTTAAGTTTGAGTTTGTGAGTCATCTCCACTGTCCTCACCTTACAGATGAGATAACTCAGCTGTACTGACTGGTTTTTATCCACCTGCCCACACGCCCACCAAAGCCATCGGAGCGAATTCAGACAACAGACAAAGCAAACGAGACAAAGACAGCCTGTTACTTCCCCTTAAAGTCAGAGGGTGTGCACGTGTACATCTGCATGTGCGTGCATGTGTGTGTGTGTGTGTAAGAGAGAGTTTAAGCATTTTCTAGTTTGGTCCGTTATTACAATAGTTCATAGAAAGGTAGTGTAGGAAGTGTTGGCACGCCTGCTGTTGCATTGACAGCTGACTCTAGATAAAACACCTTTAAAGTCTTCCAAAAAAAAGCTGCCAAACCAAATGCTACAGAATATTTAGGCGCCTGACTGCATTGCTTACTTCATCTTTCTCACTTCCTTGTAGATACTTTAGGTAGCTCCATTAGCATATTTGAACTATATCCGCTCACAGTGCATTTTTATTGCTTTCCTAAAAAAAAAAAACTAATCTGCAGAAAATACACCAACTGTTACTATTTTCCCTCTGCATATGCGATGAAAACTGTCTAACTCACATTTTCAGTTTCTCCTGGGGCCATGTGGTGGCTAAAAATAAATGTGAAAACTGGGAAAGGCATCTGGCTGGAATTAAATTGTGGGGCTGGAACTACCACAGATTTTTCTTGTTGAGGATTATGTTAGAGAGGCTTAACCCCCCTAAACACTCTACCCAATCACATCCTGAACCTAAACCCAGTATGAGCTCAACAGAGCACGTGGCCGGAGTTGGCTGGACTGGCTCTCGAAGCCTTCTTTTCCACTTCATGGTCATTATAATTTAGACTCATTTTCAGCGGCTGCATGATGAGCTGAGACGTTTTTGCCTGACGTGGCATTGATCTTCTTACTGTAGTCAGCAAGAATTAATGCTAATTTGACCTTTCGAGACCACAGTTTCCCTTGGTTTTTGTAGTTTCTGTTTATCCTGCTAAAGCTGCTCATTTTCTTGCTGGGCAGAAAGAGTACATCTTGCTTGTTATTTCATCTTAGCATTAGAAAGGCTCCGTTTCTTTATGTTTATTTATTAAATCCAGGCCAAAGAAGAAGTCAGTTTTCTTTCTTATCGCCATGGGTTCACGAACAAATTTCCACAGGCCAAGCCAGTCCTGGGGAGGCGGCGAGGTGCAGGGCAGAGTGGGATTGCTCGGCATGCTGAGCGTGAGCGTGCAGACACTGCGGCAGGCCTGGCCCGGCGGTCCCAGCGTGGTAAGGGGGTGGGAAGCCCATGCACAAGGCGGTGTTACACGATGGAGTCCGCCTGCAAAAGACGGGCTCGCGTTTTCCGAAGGGCAGTGTTCCCCAGACAGGAGTCACTGGAGGAGCGTTAAAAATGCTGATGTCACCTGGCAGGCGTGGCCCCGTGTTTGAGTGTCAAACTATGAAACAGGAGGTCACGGTTCGATTCCAGGTCAGGGCACATGCCCGGGCGGTAGGCTCGATCCCCAGTAGGGGGCGTGCAGGAGGCAGCCAGTCAGTGATTCTCTTTCATCAGTGATATTTCTCTCTCCGCCTCTCCCTTTCTCTCATAAATCAACAAAAACCATATTTTTTAAATGCCAATATCTGGCCTTTTAATGAGAAGCTGAATTACGATATGTAGGAGTGGGGTCCAGGAATCTGCATTTTAAGAGAGCACTTTAATGGTTTGGCTGTAGCCACAGTGTCTAGAATTGGGAATTACTGTATAATACGCGAGATATTTTGAATTTGTAAAGTTCACTTGTTGCTGGTAGATTTTTTATTATTTTGTGTTTAAACTGGAAAATATGGCCCAGCATATGCTAACTCTTTCACTTTTTACATGTGTACTAAAAATAGGTTAAAAATAACTGTCTCCATCACATTTGCTAGGAAGTGTTAGAGAGTGTCATAAAGAAACCAGCAGTTGGTGTTACACCAGCTTTTCCAGTCCTTTCATCTGCCTTGGCTCTCTGTGGCCAGACAAGGACATACACACGCACATGCATACACATGTACAGCTGTACTGGGTTTTACAAAACTCTATCAGAGGTTCTGTTTGTATTGGCTTTGGTTGATGAATTTGTTTTCTGTCTTCCTCTGTCATAGAACAACCCTTTCTGGATTGTTCCTAGCAAAATAGGGGATTCCTAAGAGAAGATCTATAAAAACAACCTGCACTATCTAAATAATAAAGAGCTAATATGCAAATGGTCTTGACGCCCTCACGCGTAACGACTGATCAGCAGGAGGCTGCGTGCGCAGCAGGCGCAGGTGGGCAGTGACTTTCAGGGTCAGGGACTTGCGTGAGTCTCGCATCCCCACACCCGGCACCAGGCCCAGGGATATGAGGCTCGCAGAGGCCTACCTCTTTGGGGCAATGGATGACGAGGCTCCCGCACTGTGACAGGGCACAGGCCAGGCTGAGGGACCCCCCCCCAAGTGCATGAATTTCGTGCACTGGGCCTCTACTTATTCTTATAAAAGCCTTACACCTGGCTGGTGGTCCTCCTCTACATTGCACACTTTATTTTTTATTTTATTTTACTTTTTGTTAATCCTCACCCAAGGATATTTTTCCATTGATTTTAGAGAGAGTGGAGGAGAGAGGGAAAGACAGAGAGAAATATCGATGTGAGAGAAACACATTGATTGGTTGCCTCCTGCACAAGCCCTGACCAGGGCCCCGGGCCGGGGAGGAACCTGCAACTGTGATACATACCCTTGACCCAGAATCGAACCAGGACCCTGGTCCGCAGGCCAACGTTCTATCCACTGAGCCAAAATGGCCAGGGCGGCATTGCACACATTATAAAGTACCTCGAGTGGCCATCTTAAACATGTGTGTCTTTCAGGTGTCATAGCTTCACCCCTCTCCCCAGTACCATGGAAACATAACCATGGGCATGCCCAGGAAATGGGTGCAGGTGGGTGTGTCTGAGCAGTCAGGGTCTGAGGCGTTTCCGATCGTGCAGCTAAGCAGCGTTTCCTTCTGCCTGCCCTGGGAATGGCAGCAGTGCACGTGGAATCTGTCACGTGTTGCCTGAAGCAGCGTATAAATATGCATTTGGCCACTGTTCTATATGAGGAAGCGTGGGGTTGCCAGACCCTCATTTTTACTGTCCTGAAATTTGGTTTTGAAAAGTCTCCGCAGTGAATCCATCTGTAGTCCCGCAGTGAGAAAGGCTTTTCTCTAAGTGCAACACCAGCCCCAGGAGCCACAGAGGAAAAGATTGACACATTTGACAGCGACAAAATAAAAACCACACAAACTTGATGTTTGGAAAGAATTGCAGAAACAAATTCAATACCAGCGCATTAGGAAAAATCATTGGCAATATGCATGACAGATAAAGTGCTAATTCCTCAAGTTCCAGGAATTATAAAGAATGCCCCAAAACAGATGGCCAAAATCTATAAGCAAAAATGATCTCTATTTTTATATACCTGTCTCTCTCCATGCCTGTTGATCTGTATGTTTGTGTATCTGTTTATCCTGGCAGGCAGAGCTAGGATAAATGTAAATATGAATATGGAGACATATATAGAGCTATAGCTATAGATATGTAGGTATAGGCTTACAGATAAATATATAGATATAGGTATACATGAAAGAAGAAACTCAGTCTCTCTCTCAAAAAAGATGAAAATCTACCCTCCTCAGTAGTCAAGGTGTGAGGCCAGCTGCTGTGGTGTTGCGAGTATAAATTGGAACAGCCTCCCCTGGCCAGGCCGTTCAGTGGTTAGAGCAGCCGTGGGCAAACGATGGCCCGCGGGCCGGATCCTGCCTGTTCAGCTGTTCTATCCAGCCTGCGGAGCCGAAAGAGCGGAAGGTTCTCTTGCTCTCCCCTCTGCTCCTTCACCAGCAGCAGTGTTAACATGGCAACGTTGGGAAAGGGAAACACGGCCGCAGCTCCTTCTTCTGAGTGGGCGGATTTATATCCCCATTCAGTAGAAGGAACAACCTCTCAATCTTCCAGAGGCTCCTTGTAATGCCCGCGGACGCGTCCCCCGACATCACCCTGGGAATGCATAGACACGTTATTGTGGTGATGTAGGGAGACACGCCCTGGAGAGCACAGTATCAGAGCCTTTCTGAGGTAAGATTAAGAGCTCTACTCAAACACAATTTTTTCCTGTTCCCACATTCTGTACATCACAATGACTTGTTAATAAAACAACAAAGACTTTCAGCTTTTAGGGCTTGTATCCACTGCAGTTTTTTTTTTTCCCACTGCGGACGCGCGCAGCAGGGAAAAAGACACACAGAGGACATGTCACACTAGCCATGCTGCGGCTGCATTTTTTTGCTGATATGGATGCGGTATCAGTAACGCTACCGTGGCCACTAACCGCATGTGTTAGCGGCAAAACAAATGCATTTTGCGCAGCGTTTGCTTCTCCCCCTTGCTCCTGTAAAAATGCGTGCTACAGGGCATTTGTGTTAACATGCACCACTGCACATTAGCATCAACGCTGGTGTTAAAATGTTTGAAATGAATAAAACTATTGAAATAAAAAAAAAAAAAAGACCGTACCCTTTTATGTAATGATGTTTACTTTGAATTTATATTAGTTCACACAAACACTCCATCCATGCTTTTGTTCCGGCCCTCCGGTCCAGTTTAAGAACCCATTGTGGCCCTCGAGTCAAAAAGTTTGCCCACCCCTGGGTTAGAGCATCGTCCCAGCATGGGACGTCAAGGTTGTGGACTCGATCCCCAGAAGGGCACATGTAAGAATCAGCCAGTGAGTGAATAAATAAGCAAAACAGCAAATTGAAGTCCCCCCCCCCTTTTCTAATCCATCAGTAGAAAATATTAAATTGGAACAGCCACTTTGGAAGGCAACTTAGTTGTGTCCACCCAAGTTTAAAATATATGTGTCTTTGTCCTGACAGTTTTATTGCTGGGAACTTATCCAATAGGTAGACTCATAAGGACGCACGCACGCACGCGCACCCACCGCACCCACACAGAGCTGTGTGCATCGTTGTTTTGAATAATCAAGGCCTGGAAAGCTGGTAACCGTCTACCAGCCGGGCCTAGTTCATACCCATGTGACAGGACAGCGTGCAGCGGTTAGCAAGACCGTGGCGTATCCGCCTGGTGATGGTCCGGAATCACAGTATCAGTGCAGAGGCAGGTTGCGGGCCTTCTGCGTGGAGCGACCCCGGAGAGATACGTGGAAAGGAAGCATATGTATGCTGATGATGGACGAAATCATTCTCAAGAGCTCACTGCAATTGTTAGTGTTGGGGTAACTTTACTTTTAGTTTATAACGTCTGGCAGGACATATATTTTTATGCCATGCACTGGTCTTGTTTTTAATTAAATGAATAGCTACACAGTTATTTTAAGGTCACCACTGCCTATAAGAGGTGAATCGTAATGTTCTATACTGAAAACATTTTAGCATTCCAAACTTTTCAATATTTAAGAGCCCTTTTCTGTACAGCCTGGTTTCTTCTCGCCTGTTGTTTTGGCCGTGTGGGCAGAGTAAATAAAATTGTTCATCACATGACGGCTGTTGCTTTGCCAGCTCTGAGCACAGTCCTCCCTTTCTGCTCCTCTTGTTTGGGGACCGCTGTGAGGGGCATCCAGGCCAGAGGGCCTGTCACACTGGTTTTGGGGACTAGTCACTCCGGCAGAAAGAAAAATGGTGCTGTCTCAGTCACATGGACACAGGTTATCAGAGTTTCTTAACAATAAGACCAGTAACAATTTTAATTTTTAATTTCTCCTGACCTGAGACATGAAAAGAGGGCTGTGAAATGTTGACGTTCTGTTTCTTGCCAGTGTTTGTTCTGTGAGCCCAAGTGAGAGAGAAGCAGAGGCAGAGGCTTCCAGGTGAGGAGTGACAAGCTCCTTCTGGCCGCTGCCCAAGGACAGATAGCAGGGGTGGCCAGGGGCAGGTCAGGAGTTCATTGCAGCCATCCCAGCAGGAGAGGGAGGCTGAGGGCTGCCTGGTGCAGCAGGAGAAGGAGGCTGAGGGCTGCCTGGTGCAGGCCGTGTCTAAGGAGCATTTGGAGGGAAAGTGTCCAGGCCGTCCTGGTGGATGGATGTGGGTCTCCTTGAGGGAGGATGTGAGGACGGCCTGGTGTTGGGGCCAGTGGCACTGTTTCCTGCAATAAAGGTTTGGGGAGGGGAAAGGAAGAGGTTGAGATGCCTGTTCTGTGTCCAGGAGGAAGGTGTGAGTGCTGGGCAGCCATCACCAGGTACATGACATGGACAGCCATGGGCTGGATGAGGTCCTATAGGGCAGGTACAGCCCTGGGCACCCTCTTGGGTTTAGAGGAGGAGCCAGTCAGGGAGCCTTAGAGAAGACAGTGTTTTAGGGGGGAGGGGGGAGTTAGGGGTGCTCAGGCCGCAGAGACAATAAGGAAGATTAGGTGAGGGCAGTGATCCCTGGGCCCCCCACCTGGAGGCATGGATAGCATCCTGGAGACACTCTGAGTGTGGGGGTGAGGATGGAAGCATCATTGGTGGGGGAGGGGGAGTGGAGAAGAGAGACAGCAACTGAAGCAACTGCAGACCCCCTTTTCATTCCAGAGCTCATGCTGAGCATGGAGCAGTGGCCTGAGGGCGCGGCTAGAGGGGCATAGGGTCAGTGGAGGTTCTAAGTTTATGGTCTACTGCAGGGAGCGCCTGACGGAACAGACCAAAGGGGGTCATTTGGAAGGACAGCACTTGAGAAGGTGAGAGGAGCAGGGATGGGGCACGGCAGGGATTGCCTTTGTAGGAAGCATGAACCAGGTCTCAGTACCAGGAAGACGCGGCGTGTGAGCAGGGAGGTGTCGGGCTGTGCTCTTGGTAGTGGGAAGAGGAAGGCACTCCTGGCTGATGGCTTAGATTTTCTCAGTAAAATGTGAGGTGAGATCCCCATGTGGGAAAGCAGCGGCGAAGGGGAGCTTAGGGGGAGAGGAAGGGAGTGAAGGAGTCATTTGCAGGGACATCTCAAACGTTCCAGGAAAGCGAAGTTGGGTAGCTGGATTGAGTGCCATTGGAAAATAGCCATGAAACTTGCGCACGTTTAGATGACCTTTTAGATGACCTTTTAGATGACTTCCTAATTGGTACCACGGACCTGGAACTATGCTGGAAGTTTCTTGGGGATCATGTTAATCAGGACCTTCAAGAACAGTGGGGAGGGGGAGGGGATTTCGGGCAGCTGTGGAGTGGCTCAGGATGAAACTTGGTTTCTATCCTTCGACCAGTAGCAGAAATCGCTTACATTGGGACATGATCTCCCGCACAGCTACTAAGCTCTGTTCATTTGTGCTGCTTGAAGAATCAGAACCTACGTGATTTTATTTTTAAACAATGTTGATTTACCGCCCCCCCCCAATGTTAAAACATTGCAGCATTGTGGAAAATTTGAACAATTGAACCTTGCTGTAAAGAAAATTATGCAGAATATTACAATTCATGAATAATCATGGGTCATATCATGATGTGTTTCTTTTGGTCATTTCCCTGCCAATATATGTACCCATGTGTGCACATATTTTCATTTATTTATTCTTAACTTCTTTATACTTCTCTGAACTTCCATCTCCTTTGTGAAGTGAAGATGACAAAGCCATCTGCCTGTTAGGAGTGTGTGCAGATTGAGTGCATTCCTTCATAAAGATGTTTACGACGTGGCTCATAAAAAGTGTAGGTGACGGTTAGCTGTCTTTATCACTAATTTTAACAGCACCAACCAGCGTTCGTAAACACTGATAATGACAACGAAATAATTCTGAGTACTCATTATTATCATAATGTCTATAATCAACGCAGACCTCCTGCTTGGAGAAAAAAGGAATTTCTTAGGAATTCAAAGTGATTCACTTGGGTTAAATGTTATCAATCCATGTGAGAATTTTAGAGAAGAGTATATCCTTGAGCAGTTACAGGGGTCCTCACACTATGGCCCACGGGCCACATGCGGCCCGCCGAGGACATGTATCCGGCCCGCCGGGTGCCGCTGCCTGTCCTGCTTAGCAGCCGACGCGTCCCGGGCCCGCAGTGCGCATAGGAATTTGTTCATAGTTTTTTTTAAACTATAGTCCGGCCCTCCAACGGTCTGAGGGACAGTGAACTGGCCCCCTGTTTAAAAAGTTTGAGGACCCCTGGTAGAAGATAAATTGATTGTCTCTATTCGCTCAGCTCACTCTTCTTCCTCTTTACAATATGGGATTTGGGGTTTGAGGGGTTTGTCCGGTAACTGGGCATCAGTGAACAGGTGGAGAGGGTTCTTCTCCTCCCCCTTCCTCTTCCTTTTCTAACTTCCAACGCGGAGCGTCAGTTGTTGGGTGTAACACAGGGGAGACCACGGAACGCCTCTGACCAAGTGACGGCAGGGGCACCTGCCTTGGTTCCCGGAGCTGGCATTGGTTTTCCTGTGGAATCCCGCCCCGTCCTCCGGGCTGGGCAGGGCGCCGTGCAGGGGAACCTGGCGGGGCGGGGGCTGCGCTGGGGAGCCTGTGGGGTGCAGTTCCTTTGATCCCAGGACCTACTGTGTGGGCTCCCCTTCTCCACTGAGCAGTCTCCCCTCTGTCACAGGTCACATGGGGCCCCTCAGATGTTTCTAATGAGTTTCTGTTCTGGAGAAGGCACCTGATTGTTGGGCTCAGACACCCCGTCTTCCCCGCCTCGGAAATGTACTCCAGGTTCAGAGGAGGGAGCCAGCAGCAGAGGAGGCCGTGAGGAGGCAGAGTGCTTCGCCCACGCGGTGCTGAGTTAAATATCACTCCACAGATGTGCCGGCATTTCTGTTAGGCAAAAGGACAGGCAGGGAGTGTAATCATTTTTTCCTTACTGCTTGTCCTGACTGAAAGGTAGAGGGGAAAACCCTTACTGGATGAATGAGAACTGTAGAAGACAAGTTCTTATCCAGACGTTCCGCTCGTCCGGTCTGTTTCCACCCCCTCTCGCTCCCCCTCCCAGCCCCATCCTGCAAGTATAAGTCACTGCCAGTGCCTTAAAAAGTGGTCTGCCTTAGCCAGTGTGGCTCAGTGGATAGAGCGCCGGCCTGCCGACTGAAGGGTCCCGGGTTTGATGTGGGTCAAGGACACATGCCTGGGTTGCAGGCCTAATCCCCAGTAGGGGTTGTGCAGGAGGCAGCCAATCAATGATTCTCTCTCATCATTAATGTTTCTCTCTCTTCCTCTCCCTTCCTCTCTGAAATTAATAAAATACATATATATATATATATATATTAAAAACAAAAAGTAGTCTAATTCTCACCCGACTGGTGTAGCTCAGTGGTTGAGCATCGACCCATGAACCAGGAGGTCTTGATTTGATTCCTGGTTAGAGCATATACCTGGGTTGCGGGCTCGATCCCCAGTGAGGGGCATGCAGGAGGCAGCTGATCGATGTTTCTCTCTCATTGGTGTTTCTGTCTCTCTCTCCCTCTCCCTTCCTCTCTCTAAAATCAATATCAATATAAATGTAAATACACACACACACACACCCTAGAGGCCCGGTGCACGACATTTGTGCACTGGGGGAGAGGGGTTCCTCAGCCTGGCTTGCGCCCTCTCGCAGTCCAGGACCCCTCGGGGGATATCCCCCTCTGGGAGCGCCACTCAGCCAGAAGCCGGGCTCGCTGCTTCTTAACTGCCTCAGAGGCGGCAGAGGCTCCCGCCACCGCCACTGCACTCGCCAGCCATGAACCCGGCTTCCACAGAGGGAGCGCACTGACCACCAGGGGGCAGCTCCTGCATTGAGCATCTGACCTCTGGTGGTCAGTGAGCATTATAGCGACCGGTTGTTCTGCTGTTCGGTCGATTTGCATATTAGGGTTTTATTATATAGGATGGTCTAATTCTAGGCGAAGCCCCTTGGTTTCCTAATTTCTTTGTTATAAATTCATGCAGTGCGTAGTGAATGTATGGGAAGCACATGTGGAAGAGTGAAATCCTTGTGTTGTGCTGGAAGATTGTCAGCAACCCAGAAAGATGGCTGGGTGACTAATGAGGCTTTTGAACACTGCGCAGACAGGCATCGCCCAGAGTATTGACTGAACTGGTGAACACGCTGTATAAATTTGTGTAATTGCTTAACCAAGCACAAAGCTTCTTGTCATTTATAGATGAAAAATTTACTTGAAAGATAAACATTTTTGCCTTTTCCCCTTCTTACTACTACACCTGCTCGTTTTCTGGGAAAGCTCTCAATTTTCCCAGGAATGGAGATGAGGGCCCGTTCACCAGAAGGCAGAGGACTGGTTCCCATGGAGAAATGAGCGACCAGGCGCTGGGCGTGGGGCTGCCCAGTCTTGTACTGCGGGCCACCGTGTCCTTGTTTCCCATGGATGAAACGCTAACGTTTTCGTGCGGTTTCCTCTGTGAACACTCTTCCCTCTGTCTCCCTAAGGCTCAGAACGCCCAGCAGCTGCACGAACGCATCCAGTCGTCCAGCATGGACTCCAAGCTGGAGGCGCTGAAGGACTTGGCCAGCCTCTCCCGGGACGTCACCTTCGCCCAGGAGTTCATCAACCTGGACGGCATCTTCCTGCTCACGCAGATGGTGGAGAGCGGCACCGAGTAAGCCCCTGTCCCGACGTCCAGCCTGCCCGCTCCTCCTCCCACCCGGGGCCGTCACTCCCTCACATGGCCGTGTCTAGTTTTAAAGACCAGGAATCAATGAGGCTCAGGAAAAAGAAAGAAATGGCTTTTAAGCTAGTGTCTGGGGAGTGGGTTTGTCATCTGAGTATCAAGGAGATCGGCTACCCACCGAGGAGCCAGGGTCTGAGCTGAGATATTAGGGCACCGGCCTGCATGGGTGGGAAGGCAGGAGACCACCACAGCCCTTCGAGTGGGTGCTCAATTCCATAATCAAGGAGTTCCATCAGGTAACTTGGAATTTCAAATTTAGGAGGAAAAATATTAGATCCTTATCTCAAAGGGCCTTTCCAACACTGAAATAATAATTCTATAAAACATAAAGCCCTCACATCCTTCGCCTATCCCTCTGAATGAGTTAAAAACAAATGAGAATAACTCCTTCCAGTCTCAAAGCCTTAAACCAGGTCAAAAATAGCATGGCTGAAGTAAGTTTCCATCAATTAACATTTGATTGATGAGATACATGACCTTACTTATTTGAAATTAAATGCAATAAACATTTATTAAACACTGACTGTATACAAGAGTGGAAATTGGGAAAACTTACGAAGATGTAAGACTTGCCATCAAAAATGTTTGGAGGCAGAAGTCAACTGAGGCATAATTCCTCCTGGGCCTAGAGGCTCGACAGGCCGGCTGCTTCCAGAACCTTCCAGAGGAGTCAGCGGGCCACGAAGGAGTTTGATTCCATCCCCGGCAAAAAAGGGATGAGCATTTGGGCTCAGGAGCTCGCCTCAGGGAAGGCGTTGCTTCTCTGGCGGGACTGGGGGTGAGGAGCCAGAGGTGTGGCTCCTGCATGTGTGGGCAGGTCAAGCCCGGTCCACGGAGTGCCAGGGAGGGTCGACAGGACACAGGTCTTCCCATGTCCATGTGGTCAGTGCCACAGGCATAGACTGCGAGAGCATATGGGTTAGAGCATGTGAGCATGCTGAGTCAGTTAATTACATATTAACATGCCAAATTAATAACGGGCAGGGTTGGATAGGTATTTTTCCGGAAAGAGTACATATCATTGTGAATCGGGGTTTAAACTTGGGTCCTTTAAACCTTTTCAGTACCCGGCGATTCAAAGAATGAGCTGATGACTGCCTGTTGGAACCGTCCCAGCCCCCTCCTACCCTCCCTTCCTTCTTCTCTTCCTTCCTGTCTCCTCCCACATGGGGCATTATTTAGCCTCTGCAATTGGCACCGGTAAAGGTTCTCTTTTTTGTTTCTTATTCAGAGAGGATGTTTTATGGTAACAGGAATAGCTCCCATGTAAGAATGCTCTGTAGAGCCTGGCTGGCATGGCTCAGTGGTTGCGCGTCAACCTATGAACTAGGAGGTCCGTGTTCAATTCCCGGTCAGGCACATGCCGGGTTGCGGGCTCGATCTCCAGTGGGGAGCGTGCAGGAGGCAGCTGATCAATGATTCTCTCTCATCATTGATGTTTCTATCTCTTTCCCTCTCCCTTTCTCTCTGAAATCAATAAAAATACATATTTTTAAAACAATGCTCTATAGAGTTTGGAGTTGGTGGGTCTTATCTCGTAGACAAGTAGAGACAATATCTAAGAGTGAAGTAGAGACAATATCTAAGAGTGAATTGGGGAGAAATTACAAATCTGAGAGGACTGGTGGGAAGGGTCAGTTGTAGGCTGGTCTCATTTATTTATCAAATGATGCCTAAAGCACTGCTTGTGAAATTTTTGGCAAACATCAGTGTGGAGTGAACAGGGAGAATCGAGTTGGGGGCATTATCAGAATCTGAAGCCATTACTTGGAGCTTGAATCAGAAGGAGGGAAGCTGAGTGAGTTGAGGGATGCAAATGGCCGGACCAGGAAATTGAGACCGAGGGTTCTATGTTGGAAGCTCTGGCTGAAACCCAGTGATCAGAGCATCAGCTGGAGGACTAAACAGTTTCAGGTTTAGTTCTGGTCAAGGGCACGTACCTCAGTTGCAGGCTTGATACCCGGTTAGGGCATGTGCAGGAGGCATCCAGTCGCTGTGTCTCTTTCACATCAATGTTTCTCTCTCTGTCTCTCCTCCTTCATTTCACTCTCCCTGAAAGTCAGTGGGGAAAAAAAAAAATCCTCGGGTGAGGATTAACAAAAAATAAATAAATAAAATAAAAAATAAGTTGAAATGTCCCCCTATTGATTGATGTATTGGGTGCATCAAAAGCCAGCTGCCAGAGCTAGGTGTAAGTGACCTGCCACACACACACACACACACAGGGATGCAGTGGCTTAAGCTTTCCCATGTTCACCATCATACATGTTAGTGCTTCTGAACTTACTGGGGTTGCGATTGTAATTTCAGTTACAATGGCAAATCCACTGAAAGCCGAGGTCCCCGTGACATGCACCCTGAATAGAGGGCTAGGGTGAAGCTGGGTACAGCCCGAGGCTGGCAGCTCTCCATGTTCACAGCGAGGGTTTTAGTGTTTCATTTCTCATGTTATTTTGCTAGGGCTGCCGTCACAGTGCCCCAGTCTGGGTGGCTCACACAATGGACACGCATTTTCTCACAGTTCAGGAGGCTGGAATCCAGTGTCTGCAGGGTTGGATTTTCCTGCAGCCTCTCTCCCGGATTTGTAGACAGCTGCCTGCCCCCTGGGTCCTCGCATGATCTTTCCCCTGTGTGCGTGGATCTTTAGTGTCCCTGTGTATGTCCAAATCTCCTCTTGTAAGGACACCGGTCAGATTGGATCAGGACACCCCCTAATGGCTCATTTGAACCCCCAATCACCTCTTTAAAGGCTCTGTCTCCAAATGCTGTCCCATTTGAAGCACCGGGGGCCACGGATTCAACCTAGGAATTTGGGGGGCGCACAATTGAACCATAACACTCAACAATGGGATAGTACCCCATTTGTTTAAAAGGAAAAAGGAGTAAAAACAAATACTATGTATTTGTCTTTCAACATTACTTCCTATCCATGCCATTGCCTTACTGTGTAACTCATCTTGATGTACAGAGGGGCCCCCCAAAAATCACATCCCTCAGACTGAAGACTGGGGACAACACGAGAGATGTCAGGATTGAGCGGCTGTATGTGAACTATAGGACTTGAATTCCTTTTTTATTTATCTTTATAAAAATATTTTTATTGATTTCAGAGAGGAAGGGATGAGAGAGAATCATTGATCAGCTGCCTCCTCCACACCCCACACTGGGAGACTGAGCCCACAACCCAGGCATGTGCCCTGCCCAGGGATCAAACCATGACCTTCTGGTTCATAGGTCGATGCTCAACCACTGAGCCATGCCGGCTGGGCTTGAATTACTTTTATAAAATAGCATATTATTCTCAATATATCATTTAACTGCTTGTGATTCAGAAGCCATCCCAGTTTGTTACGGACAGCCAGGTTCTAGGCAGGTAAACGGAAGCCCAGATGCTGGGTGAGCTCTGGCATCTGCCTCCCACACCTTCCCGCCACACTGTGTTATAGGAGGACTGCCTGCTCTCCTGGTCAGCTTTCCTGCCCTCCTCTCCACTTCACAGAAGTTCAAAGCCATGCCCAGCCCCCTGCCTGCCTTCTGGATGGTCCTACCACTCACCCTAGGAAGCTGCTCAGTGGATGCTCAGACATATATATTTTTTACTAGAGGCCCAGTACATGAAATTTGTGCACGGGGGGGGGGGCAGGGGGGTGTCCCTCAGGCCAGCCTGCACCCTCTCCAATCTAGGACCCCTCGAGGGATGTCCGACCGCCCGTTTAGGCCCTATCTGATCAGGCCTAAATGGGCAGTCGGACATCCCTCTCACAATCCAGGACTGCTGGCTCCCAACTGCTCGCCTGCCTGCCTTCCTAATTGCCCCTAACCACTTCTGCTTGCCAGTCTGATCACCCCCCCCCCAACCACTCCCCTGCCAGCCTGATTGATGCCTAACTGCTCCCCTGCCAGCCTGTTTGCCCCTAACTGCCCTCCCCTGCAGGCCTGGTCACCCCTAACTGCCCTTCCCTGCAGGCCTGGTCACCCCTAACTGCCCTCCCCTGCAGGCCTGGTCCTCCCCAACTGCTCTCCCCTGCAGGCCTGGGTCCCGCCCCAACTGCCCTTCCCTGCAGGCCTAGTCACCCCCAACTTCCCTCCTCTGCTGCCTGGTCACCCCTAACTGCCCTCCCCTGCAGGCTTGATTGCCCCCAACTGCCCTCCCTTGGAGGCCTGGTCCCTCCCAACTGCCCTCCCCTGCTGGCTATCTTATGGTGGCCATCTTGTGACCACATGGGGGCAGCCATCTTTGACCACATGGGGGCAGCCATCTTGTGTGTTGGAGTGATGGTCAGTTTGCACATTACTCTTTTATTAGATAGGATAGAGGCCTGGTACATGGGTGGGGGCCAGCTGGTTTGCCCTGAAGGGTGTCCTGGATCAGGGTGGGGGTTCCCTTGGGGCGTGGGGTGGCCTGGGCGAGGGGCCTGTGGTGGTTTGCAAGCTGGCCACGCCCCCTGGAGACCCAAGCGGAGGCCCTGCTATCTGGGGTATATTTATCTTCTATAATTGAAACTTCGTAGCCTTGAGCAGAGCCAAGCCTCCTGCTTGCTCCATGGCCGCAGCCATTTTTGTTGGGATTTATTTATCTTCTATAATTGAAACTTTGTAACCTTGAGTGGAGGCCAAGGCAGGCCAGGGCTGCGGGAGCTTGGCTTCCTCCATCGCTGGGGGCAACTCAAGCCTCCTGCTCTCTCCAGCTCTGTGGCTGCTGCCATTTTTGTTGGGATTTATTTATTTTCTATAATTGAAACTTTGTAACCTTGAGCGGAGGCCTGGGCCTGCCAGGGTGTGCAGAAAGCTTGGCTTCCTCCATTTCCGGGGAAACCCAAGCCTCCTGCTCGCTCCATGGCTGCAGCCATCTTGGTTGGGTTAATTTGCATACTCACTCCTGATTGGCTGGTGGGTGTGGCTTGCGCGTGCAGCGGAGTGATGGTTAATTTGCATATTACCCTTTTATTAGATAGGATACTTTCCAATCTTCTGCTCAGATGAAAAAGAAAAGAAAGGCATTTTTCTTGCAAGGAAACTTGGCTTCTTAATTAAACTTAGAGCAAGGCTTTAACTAATTAGCAGACACCCTTTGGAGTAGAAACCGCTCAAATCGAGTAGACCCTGCAGTTCCTTGGACCCGAGCAGCAGGACCTGTGGAAACTGCAGGAAACACCCAGGACGTGTGGCTGGATTCTCCCTCCTCCTGCCTCTGAGCTCTAATGACCGCGGTCACTACCCGAGGCTGCGCTTGGAAAGGTCTCTCTCCAGTGGTACCAGGGGCCACGGGGCAACATGAGCCACAGCGCAGCCTGGGGAAGTGGCAGTTGGCCTGAGTGTCGCGTTGAAAACCGGGATTAATTTCCACCCTTGTGGGACTTGGAAATCCCATTCCTAGTTTCAGCTTGAAACATAAATGTGGGAGCAAGTTGTGGGGGAACATGGTGCCCCAACCTGAGTAAGGCATGGTGTCCGTAGGGGACATTCTGGGATGGACAGTGTTAAAAAAAAAAAAAAAAGATAGGCATGAGAAGATTTCTCAGGAATGATGTATTTTATTTGACTGAAAAGAAGAGAAATGGGTAGCTGCCACTCTTGACCCCCCGCATCAAACAACACTGCTCTGCTCGGGGTGTGAGTTCCTTGTGTGTCTCTATGCCACGCACAGTGGGCCGCGCCCGTGCCCTTTGCCCTTAGTCAGAGAACAGGGCGGGCATTTCCATGAATGAATGGGCAGCATCTTCATAGTTTCCTTCCCATGTGGCAACGGGACAGGAAAATTCCGCCGTTGGAATCTGAGTAAGCCCTCAGCACCACCCTGAGCAGGGAAGTCCAGAGAGAAAAACGTTAAATTGGGGTACTTACAAAAACTCACAGTTTCTTAAGTTAGCTTTTTGTCCTTAATAAAGCCATTGTAGTTATTATTTAAAAATAAATATAAGCAGAAGCAGGAAAATAGGAATCATGTCTAATCCAGCTTTCCCGAGACACACGTTTTTGACACTGGGGTGTGTATACTTTCTGTATGTTCTCCTACACACACACACACACGCATACACGCACACACACATACACATGCACACACATGCACATGCACATACACACGCGCACGCACAGTGTTTACAAAAGTAAAATTATAACCTTCATGCTCTTTGTAGCTTGCTTTTCATACCTGACAGTATTTTCTTGTGACTAAATATTACTCCCCTCATCATATTTGTTGTCTGAGTGTGAATTCAATTTTAAAGCTTTACTAAGGTTTGGTTGATTCACAGAATAACATAATAATGTGAAGGATGGGCTCAGTGTGGTTAACCGTTCCCATATGGTTGAACATTTACATTGTTTGCCATTTTTTCCATGATTGTGAGAATTTTCCAGTCACCTTTTCATTTAGCAAAATCATTGTGAAAATTCAAATTATCATGTTGGACTGATATTCCCGATGCAGAGACTAGACCCATTTTCAAGCTGTTTTAAAATAAGAGCATCCCCACAACTTGCTGAAATGCCCTAATTTGTACTTGGCCATGCAGTTCTGAGTGTCTTTTTCCAACACTCCGGTCAGTACTGGGCTGATGTTCCCTGAGGGATTCTAGCTTTTCTAGGAAAACCACAGTGAGGTATTGGAGGAGTTCTTCCTAACCTGGGGACTTTACAAGGACTTTTCATTTGCTTGGTTTGAAGTCATTGCTCCCGCATGAGGACCAGTGGAAAGAGTCCCCCAGTTGTTTTAGATGTAGGCACAGCCCCTGAGCAGTGGTCTTTGAAACAATCACGGAAACGATCAGATCAGTTCCCTCCCCATCCTATCCTGTGTGCATGTCTAGCTATGTGTTTGTGTGCTTACAAAAATCGTTGACATTGTTCATTCACACACGAAGTTTCTTATTAAACGTTCATTCTTCGCATCTTTTCTTCCTGTGGGGATCACAGCTGTGGCGTTCCTTACCTGTGGAAATCGGGGCGTGGCTTGCATGACGCCCTGAATGAAGAAGCCTTGGCTTTGATGTTGCCCAGCACCTACACTCAGAGATGGATTTGTAGGTTTTATTCATTTAGCAAGTGGATATTACTGGTATTTGAGCGCTGCGTGCTCTGGACACGGGGTTAGGCACATGGCGGGGCGGGGGGAGTAATATGATGAGGGGAGTAATATTTAGTCACAAGAAAATACTGTCAGGTATGAAAAACAAGCTACAAAATGGCAGATGATGGTTTCAGACTCTGAGTGGCATTCTTTGAAATGTCTTCACACAAAAGGTGAATTTCTTTTTGGAAGCCACATAGTTTGTGTCCAGGGACAGGGCTTATCAGCTCTAACTCTGGCTTATAAACCTGGGCTGTGCTGCAAGGCCCGGGCGGGCTGGAGACTCACCACCGGCCCTCCAAGTGCACGTCACAGGGTGCATGGCCTGCACTTCACCGCGGAGGAGCCAACTGCTCCCAGGCCCTGCCAAAAGGAGGCTGTTCCCTGTGGTCTGCGGGGCCCACCAGCTATAAAGGCTGCGGGTCTCTAGCTCCCCCTGCCTGCCGGCCTGGGGCATGCACCCTGCCAAGCTCAGGCAGGTCCAAAGGGAGCAGCCCTCTGGGGCCTCACCAGACATTTGCATCACAAACACCAAAGAGGCCCACCACCCAGGGCTTTGTCAGGGCTTGTGGGGCGGAAAATTCCTGAAGCTGGATCTCCCTCCACTCCACCCCTCTTTGCTTTGTCTCTGTGTCTGTGGGCCTCCCGCGGTGGAAATGAGAGGGGGTCCCACCGCCCAGGAGAGAGATCATCTGCTTGGGAAAGGAATGCCATACCTTGGGCTGAAATAAGAGGCTGCTGGCCACTGCAAAACAGCAGCCTTTCCGGAACCATCTGTTCTTCTTGTCCTGTCTCTTTAAAAACTGGGCATTGAGAGACACAGAGAGGAAGACCCTCCATTAGGAAAACGGACATCACAACAAAACAGTTCCTCTTCTGCTCCTGCTTCAGGTGAAGCTAACGTGAGGAAGTTGAGGAGTAAGAACACAGTGACTGGTGGCTAAGTTCATCTCTGCAGGCTGGTCAGGGCAACTTGCCCAGGCCAGGGGTGGCCACAGGAGGGGACACAAGGCTAAAAAACACAGGTGCCCAGGCCTCAGGCCGGAAGGCTCTTGAAAAATTGCTGTGCCTGCTTTATATATTCCGCACATACACACACACACACACACATCATGTGATTTATCTTGAAACAGTTCTATTAAAAGATAAACGGGGACATATTGAAAATTCTAAGCATTTATTTGAGTAAAAATCAATTCAAATTGCTCAGTGCCAAACTGGAGGTGGTGAGGAACTCTGCCCACAGGAACCTGGGGGAAAGGCTATTATAGAGAAGAGGCGGGGCAAAACAAGGGAATTATTTGATTGGCTACAGTTAAAGCCTAGTTGGCTGTGATTGGTTGAAAATTTGAGGCAGTTATTGGCTTAGATTTTGGTTTGCTTTCATAGGCCTCCAAGGCATTGGAGCGACCTCAGTCTGCCAGCCTCCTCGCTCAATTTAAGTCACACATTGAATGGGAAAGTTGCAAGGTCAAGGTCCACCTGTTGTCCCTGTTGTCCTTTCATACAAAGACATGAGGCAAGGGAGCACCTCGCACCCCGCTGTCCTGCCTTTTCCTGACCCCTCTCAGTCTGGAAATGTTTCTCACTCGTTCCGTTCACTCATGACCTGGGCACTTTTTAAGACTATAGATGAGCCATTTTGTAGAATACCCTCCAATTTGGATTTGTTAAAGGGTAATTCATTAAAGTTAATTTTCAGGGAAAGTTAAAAGCCCGTTTTATATAGAAAATGAACACACGTTAAAAGAATTCATTTTACTCATGTGAAGCGGGAGAGCCAGGCCAAATGTTTTAACCATTTCAAAGGAAAAGTTAAAGGGGCTCAAGTTTATTTGGAGCACAGGAATGTTGGAATGAATTGCAAATGGAGACAAAACTGGTTTTTCACCAGCAGGAAGGAAGTCAATTAAATTACTAACAGGCAGGACAGAAAATACATATGCATCAGTGAGACAATAAGGCAGGAGGAACCTGATAACCCAGAGAGTATGCTATATAAGCACTGCATAATTTCCCCCTGAAACACATTTTTTACCCTACAGTCTTATCCAAAGTTTAGACCCATATATATGCCTGTGGCTGGGATATCACAGCTGCGTGAGTGTGTTTTGTTTTTAATTGCATCATATTGACGGCACAGGGTGCCTCTCTGTCTTGTTACTCGTGTTTACTTTGACCACTGAAGATAGCACCTTCCAGGTGTCTGCATGGTAATGCTCGCCACCCCTTTGTCATTAATAGTTTTGGAGTAATTTACACCATGGAAAATGGTACAAATGAGGCTTTGATGTTTCTCGCGGAGAGACTTGGTTCTTCAGCAGTACTGGCACACCGCCCTGTAAAACAGTGTGGACTTAGCTGTTCCTGTTGTATTCCGTGGGCTATTACCTATCATTTATTATTTATTCTGATGCTCAGTTTGTCCCAGAGCTGGCTGTAGAACCTTCTTCAAGCTGTGTCTGTGTCCTGACCTGCCTCCCATTATTCTGTGAGCATTTCTTTACTTTCTGGCTCAATGAGATGTTCCAGACTTAGCTAAATCTTTCCTTGTCCCAGCCCTGGCAGGAGCCATTTCTCCAAGGAGGCCAGGTCCTTTCAGTGGGAGGTACTGTTCAGCCCTTCCAAGAGGGCCCACCTGTGCGCAAGCCTGCCCCCCTGTGGTCACCTCCTCCTTTACCCAGACCCAAGCTTTTTGAAGGAGGAAAGAAGGAAGCCAGTACCCTGTTGTTGTTGTTGTTTGTGGTATTTTTTTTAAGAAGGGCAGGTAAAGGAGGAGAGGAGGAAGAGGAAGATCTCTATATACTTTTTTAAACCCCCGTTTTACCAAAGACTAGATCTGATCTTCTCATGGTCAGTTAGGTTTCTGAAGTGGTTACATTTTATGTGGTTGCAAATGTGGAATTTAACTTCTAAAGAGCCAAATTATTCATCAACCATTTATTGAGAGCCAACTCTGCATGTGTCTGACGTTATAGTGGTGAGTCACAGTGCAGACAGAGCCCTGCCCTCAAGGGCCTCCAGGAAAGACAGATATCCTAGGTCAGTGGTCGGCAAACTGCGGCTCGCAAGCCACAGGCGGCTCTTTGGCCCCTTGAGTGTGGCTCTTCCCCAAAATACCACGGCCTGGGCGAGTCTAGTTTGAAGAAGTGGCGTTAGAAGAAGTCTAAGTTTAAAAAATTGGGCTCTCCAAAGAAATTTCCATCGTTGTACTGTTGATATTGGGCTCTGTTGACGAATGAGTTTGCCGACCACCTAGGTCATGCAGCTGGCGTGTCCTCAGCACATGCAGACATGGGTGGGCTCAGTCTGCCAGGCAGGGACGTCAGCGGTCAGGGAGGCTTCCCGTGCCTCAGAATGAGGACAGTTGAGCGTAGGACTTAGCTAGTTGGACAAGGAGGGGTGGGTATTGAATACAGAGGGGAGAACACACTTAATGCCAGAGAGACTTGGCAGGCTCAGGGGATGCAAGTGGTTTGACAAGGTGAGAGTCACTTGCTTCCTTACCTTCTTGACCCCAGTGTTTCAAGGACATAATCATCCTTTCTTGCAGACAAGATGTGTCCATTGCACACTTTCCTGGCAGGCTACCATCCCGGAGTCCCATCTATTGTCCAAGACTATTGCCATGTCTCAGGATGCCATCCTTCAGAATTTCATTTCTCTCAAGAAAAGAGAGTAAAATCAGTGAGCATTTTACCCCAGAAAGATAATCAACTCCATTTTCATTGTTGAGGATACTCTTAAGAACAACTCTAGTACTTTTATTTATTTATTTATTTATTTTTTAAATATATTTTATTGATTTTTTACAGAAAGGAAGGAAGAAGGATAGATAGTCAGAAACATCGATGAGAGAGAAACATCGATCAGCTGCCTCCTGCACACCTCCCACCAGGGATGTGCCCGCAACCAAGTTACATGCCCTTGACCGGAATCGAACCTGGGACCCTTCAGTCCGCAGGCTGACGCTCTATCCACTGAGCCAAACCGGTTCTGGCAACTCTAGTACTTTTAGAGATCACCTTTTTCACTGAGAATGTACCTTATTCTTATTATCTCTAGGGACTCCTCCCCACCCCCCCACCCCCCACACACACACCGAACACATACCGGTTCTGAGTCAAATGGAGTGGTCTTGTTGCCCTTACTCATAAGTAAATGTAATAGGTTGGTTACAGTAGTTTAACCCTTACGATTGTGTCTTATCATTAGAGAATACCAATCAGTGTATTACTTTGAATAATATGTTACCTCATGGCGGTTAAGTCTTCTTATATCTAATCTTGAGCTTTCTTCAAGATAATGTAATTTGTGTAAAAAATTATTGCTTTCAAACATGCTCCTCACATGATTGTCCTTACATTTTGCAGACGATACCAGAAGCTGCAGAAGATCATGAAGCCTTGGTAAGAACTTATGATTGCTTGACTCAGCTTGTATAACACACTCCTTCCTGCATCGTTAGTCTTTGTCCTCAGATAACTGTGCATGCAGATATTTCGAGTGATTTTATTTTGCTGTTTGATGTTCTTATAAACAGTTCTTTAAAAATTGATTTCCTCTTTCTTTCTGCTTTGTGGCACAGAGGGAACTGTATGTCTGTAGCCACAGAATGAGTACATCGGGATTGCCACCCTTCTCCTGGGGCAAGGCTGGGCGTAATTTTATGTATTGCCTTAAACAGAAACTTTCTTTTTTGTGGCCTATGTGATGTTCAAAGTCAAAAGTCTTTGATTCTCTTCAGTGACTCAGTAAAAACAAACACCTCACTCAGGATTGAAGTATGGAGTGAAAGCTGTTGACTTGGAGTCTGAGAAAGGGCTGGGTCACCTGCCTGTAAGTGCACTGCGTGCTGATGTGTCCGGACCCTCAGAGCCTCTGTCTTAGAGTCTTTCCTCCCCCTTGCTGCCTTTCTTACCCACCAAACAAGAGTCCAGACAGGGCCTAGCAACTGCTCCGCGGTGGGCTGGACACATGTCCGTTCTGCCGAGTTGTTAAGCAGGTCATTTCACTTTGAGAAGGAAGACTGATTATTTTAAGCCCTGAAGAAAAAGCCTGGTCACCTCCCGGGTGGCTAGTGCTCTTGAATCCTCTACCCTCCCCGCTCCCCAACACAGAGAAACGTTAGGGGCAGGAACTCGTCAGGTATTACATTGCAATGAAGTATGGAAAGCCATCTTGAGTTTCTAGGATAAAGCTCCTTAAGTCTTACTTTGATGTATGTTCTTAATATAGGAGAAGCACGTCATGGTGACGATAGTAGGAGCCATCTTTTATGAGAGCTTACTCTGTCCCAGGCTCCGCCACCTGCTTACACTCACTGTTCTAATTCACACACACACACACACACACACACACACACACACACACACACACACACACACACACCACACCACACCATTAGTAAAATTAGCACCATTTCCTTAGTGCAAAACTAAAACCTGGTGGTAGGACTGGGATTTGAACTGATTTTTTCTCTAACAACTTCATACAACTTGGTAATGGCGAGGAATGTGGGGCTCTGAAGCCAAAACGATGTCTTGACGTTTATCTACCAGTGGTTTTATTTTGCGGGTGTGGAGACGTTGGAAGTGGGACTTCGTGTGAACCATGACTTCTGCTGATCAGTCATAGACCAAGTCGGTGCTCAGGGCCCTGGTTCCTGAGATGGCAGAGGCGTTAATCCGACAGTCATGAGGCTGTTACCACCCTGATGGCAAAACCAGAGAAAACAATACAGGAAATAAAAGTTGTAGATCATCAAACGAGCCGAGGTGCAACCCATTAACAATTACAGTCGAGCAGTATATAGGAAGGATGATAGTTTGCAGCGAATGAAGTTTTATCCCGGGAATAGTTTAATGTTTGAAAGTGAGTCCCTGGGTGTAATTCAGCATTTAGTAAAATAAAGGAGAATAAAATAATCGTAGTAGATACAGAAAATAGATGATAGGTACAGAAAAAGTTTTATTAATCCAACATTCATTCATAAAAATTCTCAGCAATCTAGAAATGGAGATAATTTCCTCAGCCTGATAAAGGCAGTGAACAAAATGCATTATTCTTAGTGTGAGGAGACTGAATTTCCTCCTCCGAAAGACTGGAAATCAGGCAAATGTGTTTTGCACTTCTGTTCAGCATTGTAGTGGAGTGTTTAGCCGTAGCAATAAGTCAAGAAATAAGTAAAAGACATAATGGTCAGAAAGGAAGAAGTAAACTCTATTTATAGAAGATATGTTTATTTAAAAATTCCAAAGAAATCTGTAAAGTCATTGCTAGATCTCATAATTGAATTTAGCAAGATTTTTGGATACAACATCGGAATATACAAGTGAGGTGTTTTTATACATTAACAGCAAACAACTGGAAAATGAAATTTGAAAGCTTTCTTTACAAAGTATCAAAAATCATGAAATTTTTAGGAATAAATTTAACAAGAGACATGTACTGTCTGTTCGCTGAAAAATAAATATATCACCGAAAGAAATTAAAGAAAACCTAAATAAGTGGAGAATGTACCATTTTGTGGTTTGGAATACACAGCATTTTGAAGAGAGCAATTCTCCCTAAATTAATCTGTAAGTTCAATCAAGTACAATTTTTAAAAAAGAAATTATAAACCAATCTTAAAACTTAAAGAAGTGCATAGACCTTAGAATAGCCAAAACAGTCTTAAAAAACAATAACAAAGACCAACAAACTTGATGGATTTCAACTGATTTCAAGACTTACTACTCTACAGTTAGTTATTAAGACAGTATGACATTGTTATAAGAGGACAGACAGGCCAATGGAATAAAGAGTCTGGAATTGATCCACAGTTAAATTTTAACAACAGAGCCAAAAGATTGTTGGCTGACATAAATCATGCTATGATTCTGAAGGTCTAGCAGTATAGAAATCCATACATTTCAATGTATATAAATTTTATCCCAAACAAAAGAAACTACAGTGAAGTCCTCACTAACATCATCGATAGGTTCTTGGAACTGTGGCAAAATGTCACAGAAGGAAACCAACGTTACCACAGACTAATTGATTTCAACAAGATTTAAGTTTCTACAGCATCTCATCAATACGATAACAAAATGGCATTGAACTAAGTGACGTTATTCAAGAACGTGCCTGACATGGAAAACTCAAAGGGCAGGCAGGACAGTGTTCAGTATCATTGGTCGTTAAGGATACATGGAGTGTGATTTATTGATCACTTTAAAACTGGCCTCTATTTTCACCTTTCCTCCACTTATCTTGGCTACGGCCCCCAGTGGAACATTTGGAAGCGCTATTCTTGTATAAACTTAGCAGCATAAATTTAAATGCTACGAGATTGGCTGACATCTGTTGGAATGAAGACAGTCTCTACTGAGTTGATGAGAAACATTTATTCGAGTGTTTCCAGCACACATGGTGAGTTGGCCGTGACCGTGACTCTCCGCCAGCATAGAGAGTTTGCAGTCGGTGTAATTTGAGGCAGTCAGCGCTACACAAATTTTAGGTTAGCACTTGATGCAAAATAAATAAACCACCCAAACAAGAATGCTCCCTCCCGTGCCAGGCCCTTGCTCTGTATTTGCACCTCTTGGGCCTGCATCTTCTCCACCAGCACTGACGTCAGAGCTCAGCCCGTGGCCCCTGCCTCCGCCTCTTTGGAGCCGAGTTTCTCTTCCAGAAGTGGACGTAACCCCCGTGTCTGGTGTGATGAGAGCTCTGTGGCTGCCTCATTTGAAATGAAGTGATTGTGTCCACTGATTTGGAATGTTAAAACATTTTGCATGGCCGCCCTTCCTTTGCAACTAAGGGTTTGAAGTTGAATTTTGAAAAAGTTCTCCTTAGAAACCTAGTATGCCATCCAGCAAGCCATTAGAATGAATTATGTGTTACCTGTGCACTATACATATAGTATATAATCTGTGTGTTACATATTTAATAACATAATATGCAACACAATATAGACCTAATATAGCTAATAACATTTGTATATCATACGTCTAAAACATCTCTATATAATATGTAATTACATATTGAAATATGTATATAAATGTATGTATACATGTTACAAGGTAATATTTATGTAACATGTAAATATCATTCTATAACGTTTCTATAAAATGTTACTAGATGGCCCACGAGAGTAGTCCTTCCTTGGGCGCTTTGGTGTGTGATGTGAAGATCTTCCCTCACTTATCAGTCGTTCGCACTAAGGAGAATTAGCACAGGAAGCCCTGTCCGCTGTATCAGAAATGGTGCTCCCCTCCGTAACCACGTGGAGACTGAAAGCCGGGCCGCAGGTCAACTTGGAGATTTGGAAGCCAAACTGTACTCTTTCCCGTTCTCTCCATCTTCTTCCAAAGTCCTTCCAGGAGGGGTCTGTAGGCAGAGCTCCAGAGCATTGGGGACGAGGGGTCATCCCCAGATGTGACTATAGCCACGTGGATTGTGGGTTCCTTGAGCAGGAAACAGAGTCATTTCACCTCCACATAACTAGAGATAGTTAATACCCTGCATCCTTTGCTTCTAAAGCAGATGGCGAAGACTAATAGTGTCTCTGACCCCGGCCTCAACCAGCTGCAGGGACCGGAAGGAAGAGTTTGTTCCCAAAAGTGTGTGTATTCCTTGCCACGGCCTGTCCGCTGCTTGTTCTGTTAGCAATGACCTTGAGGCCATCTGGGCATGGTGAGGAGGCCATGGACGTGTCCTCCAGTCCTGGACCTGGGATACTTGGAGCATGGAGGTCTCTGAGCATGCCTGATGTAGGCAAATGGCAACCATTAGTAATATGGTTGCTGGTTTTCCTCATTTTTAAGTTTAAAAATTTAGCTAATATTACTTACTACTAATACTATGCTAAAATAATAAATCAGCTAATAGTGTTTTGATGAATATTATAATTCTATAATAATGTATCCACAGCACAATCCTTTAATAAATCTTACTAATTGCTTTATTGCCTGGCTCTCTTATTTTCCTTTTTTCTCTTTTTTTCCCAGTAGATGTTGGTGTTATCTTGACTCATTGCCAATAGAAAGAGTCGTTCTGGAATTTTTGTGTAACCTTTCTCGCTGCTCTTCTCTTCCCTTTTCTCCTGTCTTTCTACGTCTTTGTTCTCTCCTCAAGGAGGTGTGTTTTCTGGTCTGGAAGTTCTTTTCTGGGGCTGAGCCTCTGATGCCACCTAGGGGCACCCGCAGGCTGGGAGTGCCCAGCTGTGACTCAGAAAAGAGCCTTTAAGAAGTATTTGCTGCTTTTCTATCCGGCCTGCGTGGTTTGAGAGTGATCACGTTTATTTTTCTGGCTCCAAAGACAGATCGTTATTGACACATTGAAGGCAAACACTTGAAAATCACAGTCTTCGTTTACCTTTCAAAGCATCGCTTTTGCATAATGGTCAGAGCCAACAGTCAGATGCCGCTTCCTCCATGCCGCACCCTGCCTGAAGGCGGTTTCTCTCCCCAGCAGTTGTCTAGTTAGGCATCAGCACCATCAGCATAGCTGTCTCTTTGTGGTAAGTGAGGAAACCGAGGCAGAGGTGCATCAGTGACTTCCCGCCTCGAGCTGGAGGGGACCCTCTGCCCTCTGACTGGGGAGCCACCGCTTACCCGGTTCCGTCCATTGCGTCTCAGCCACTCTGACCTCTGGCAGCTTGGGTCAGGAGCCTTCCTCAGAGCCGCTTCTTCTCTCCCTGGTTTCTTTTCAGCTTCACAGCCCCTGAGAGATGCAGGATTCCCCAAGGTCACCGCTGAGGCTGCGCTGAGAGCACAAGGCGGAAGGGAAATGGTGAAGCTGTTTTAAAAGAAACACGGGCCTGCTTTCTAATCGATTAGTTGACATCTTGTAGTGTAGCAATTGTGGGAAACAGGAGCCTACAGATTGAAAATCTGGACAAGCAACTCTGTTCTTAAAAACCGAGCAAATGGTCAGTGCAGTTGCAGGCAGTGTAGAAGTCCTGAGGCCTGTGACCCAATGAACGCTGAGAGTCTCAGGTTTATCATGATGAGCATTTACAGTAGAGGGGAGTTTCTGTAAGATGCAGGGGTGTGTTAAAGTGTTGTTTTGAAGGCACCAGAAATCAGGAGATTGTCTGATGGGGGGACACAGCTGCCTTTCCCTGCGCTTGCTGCATCTCTGTCTGAAATTCTAGTGCTCACCTTAGACCAGCCGTGGGCAAACTTTTTGACTTGAGGGCCACAATGGGTTCTTAAACTGGACCGGAGGGCCGGAACAAAAGCATGGATGGAGTGTTTGTGTGAACGAATATAAATTCAAAGTAAAGGAGCGGAGAGGAGAGCAAGAGAACCGGATAGAACAGCCGGATCTGGCCCACGGGCCGTAGTTTGCCCACGGCTGCCTTAGACCCTTCCCATAGCCCTCCAATCACAGCAGCCTGTTGCCAGCCAGCAGCCCTCTCTCCACAGACATTGTGCAGAGAAAAAATGCTGGCCAGTGTTGCATAGACATGAATGTCCTTACCTACATACAGGCTTGTCTCCATGAGCCCGTGTCTGTGTGTGCACTTGCCCAGACACACACACACGCACACACATAGGCACACACACACAGACATGGAGGCCACGCATATCCTGTGCGAAGTGCTCATTCTCTGAAGAGAATCATTTCTCACCTTCCCTGTTGGACACCCACGGACGATACAAGAGGCGCATTGCCTTTCTCAGTCCCCCTAACTCGTTGGCTGTTCTAGAAGCTTTCCTTTAAGCCCTCATATGCCGAATGCTTCCCGGCCGCATGCTAAGGCTGCACACAGCCCTGTGGTTAGGTGGGGTCGCTGTCCAGTTCCCTGCTGAGCGGACAGGCTCTGGGAGGGGAGTGCCTTCCCGCAGCAGGCGCAGCTCCCCAGGGCGGGAGTCACCGCGAGCCCTGGTCATTCCCCCTGCAGCCCGGCTCCCTGGGGAACCTAGGAGGCCCACCTGCATCCATCCCTGGACACAGGTTGGCACCGCCTTGTCTGTGGCCCAGCCGCTGACCCCAATGACCTCTTACAGCTCTGCTGTGTCCTGTTCTCTAAGGCTTCGTCACTCCCGTGTCTCTCCTTATGCTCGGCTCCGTGTCCGTGACCATTGTGCCTCCCTGTGTTTTCCAGCTTTGGAGACATGCTGTCCTTCACGCTGACGGCCTTCGTGGAGCTGATGGACCATGGGATCGTGTCCTGGGATACGTTCTCGGTGGCGTTCATCAAGAAGGTAAGGCACACTGTGCTTCCTTGGGCCTGAATCCCTCCTCTTTCCCTCCCTCCCTCCCTCTCTCTCTCCTTTCCTCCCTCCCTCCCTTGTCTCTTGTGACTTTGATCATCTTGAATGGTACTGGTCGGCTACATTGTAGAAAGCCCTCCAATCTGGGTTTCTTTGATCCTTCCCTCACGGTCCAGGGAAGGCTGTGCCTTTGTGGCAAGAATACCAGAGCAGTAACGTGCCCTCCTCCGTGCATCCCGGGGGTACCTGCTGTCAGTATGTCTTCATCGGCAATGCTGACCTTGACCGGCGACCTTGACCGGTATCTGCTGAGTCCCCCCGGTGACGTTATTCCTTGTCCTTTTGAAGCTAACCAAGAGCTCCAGGGAGACACTGCCTGGAAATGAAGGCCATCCCGGAGCCCCTCCTCTGTTGACGTAGGGTTGGGATTGGAGGCCGCTGTACGATGTTGTGTATTTATTTCAGACAAGAGTGGTTGGGAGCCCAGGGTACTCTTGACAGACCCCCGAGTCCTCTTTCCTTCCACACGGGCACAAAGCCAAAGATGACGATGAGCGATGGGAACAACTTAGAAAATAACCCCTAAAGGGCGAGGCCCCCTTTTTGCCTGTATTTGTCAAAATTGGGAAAAGAAGAGGAGTGGCCGTCAGTGAGAAAGCCAAGGACATTCTGGCGTGTTCTGAGGGGCTTTTCTGGGGGTGGGGGTGGGGGTGGGGGTGGGGGTGGGGGGCAGGGAGTGATGATGGAAGCAGAGAACAGACTCCGAATTCTGTCTCTCTGGTCAAAGTCTGGAGAAGCAAGTTCAATCTGAAGATCCTGAGTTTTGTGGATGTTGGACACTTACACGTTCTAACTCGTTCTGAACTGGCGGCGGGCCTTCCTTCCTCCAGCCCCATCGCCTCCTGGCCTCTGCTGTAACAGCCGTGCTGCTCTGAGGGTGGGCTCCGGGGAGCCGCCTGGTGTGTGCACACACCGTTATTTCTTCTGATCCCAGCAGGAGCCCCTCCAGAGAAGGACAGAGAGTCCTGTTATTTCTGGTCAGGAGGCAGGAGGCGAGGACACCGTGACCTTGGCCCCGCCCCGCCACCCCACCCGGATCTCACACTTGCCCTTGCTTTCCAGGCGGTAAAGAATGGCTCTGAGGACTTCCTCCCGCTTGCTGAGCCCTCCCTGCCCCCCCCCACCCCGGGTGGGGTACAGGGATCTCTCCTGCTCTCCCCTCCCCTGGGATGTTGGGATTGCCCCTCTGCCAGCACTAGTCCCCTTCCTGTGAATGGGGAGCATTTGCCTGGCTCTGCCTATGACTAGGAAGGCAGAACCATGGCTTTCTCCCTGACTTTGTCCTCAGAGCCCAGCACAGACCTTCCTGCATTTCTGTGAAATGAATGAATGCAATTTGCTTCAGAAGCATTCTCTTTCTTTTTAAAGTATATTTTTATTGACTTTAGAGAAAGAGGAAGGGAGAGGGAGAGAGAGAAATATCGATGTGAGAGAAACATTGACCAGTTGCCTTCGGTAAGTGCCCCAACCTGGGGTCAAACCCACAACCCAGGCATGCGCCCTGACTAGGAATCCAACAGCAACCTCTCGGTGCACAGGACACCCCACCAACTGAGCCACACCGGCCGGTCAGAAGCATCGGTGAAAACCCCGGGACTTGAAGGAGAGGGAATAAACACAGTGGTATAGTACTGAAATGTATGTCAAGTGAAATGTCAGTGATGCGTGCACAAAGTGGTCTGTCTTTAACACGTTCGCGCCCAGCCTCTTTGTCTTCCTTTCCGTTTAGCCCGCGAGAGCCCATTTCCCCGATATGCTGGCGGCGCCAGTGGCCGACGAGGTCTGGACGGAATGGATGGCGTCCGTCACCGGTGACTGACATGGCGCTTAACATGTTCAATGATGTGAGACGTGGTTAGAGAGAACGACAATAATTTTAATTAGCTAACTGCTTAGCACGTTAAGTGCCACGTCAGTCCCTGGTGACCGAAACGGAAAGGAAGACAAAACAGGCTTGGCGCTGAACAGGTTAAGAAACGGTTTGTTTCCATGGGCTGAAACTAAAGGAAAAGCCATCTTAAACCTAACGATGACTCTTCAGTAAAAAGTAAAGTGTTTTTCAGAAGCAGCCCGTGTGACAAGTCCACGTGCTCATTCCCAATCATGCTCTTTCCCTTGCCTTGCTCCTTGGATCTCACCCCTAAGTTGAATTTGAAAAATGGTCATCAGAAAATGACTTTATAATTGATCGTTTTTGTAAGGTTAACTTCTTTTATTCATTAGCTGGATCAGCTTCAGCGCCCTCACAACCCAGAGGTTGTGTGCGGACAACTGTCTTTTAAATGGAGCAAAAATCTGGTGACAAAAGACGCTTATCTCTGCGACACAGACTTGGCTCCCTGTTAATGCCAAATTCATGCCCCTTGGAGAAGTGCTGCCCCGGCCGGCCCCCACCTCCTGCTAACTGCTTCCATCTGTTGGTTGTGGACTTAGATTCTACTTACAAACTTTGTTTGCAATAAGTAACATCATTTCATAAACACTGTGAAACTTGGAATTTTTTTATACCAGTATGTAATGTTGCTTTTTAAAAAGTATTTTTAAAATTGATTTTAGAGATAGAGGAAGGGAGAGAGACAGAGAGAGAGAGAATCAATGTGAAAGTGAGTGCCCTCCTGCACATCCCCTACCCATAACAACCCGGGCATGTGCCCTGACTGGGACTCGAACTGGCAACCTTTTGGTGCCGGGACAGTGCCCCATCCTCTGAGCACACTGGCCAGGGCCACGTGGTTGCTCTTAAAGACCTGGCTACTGAAGGAGAGCACAGGAAGGCATGGAGAAAAAAAGAAATGGAAATAAAAACACCCCAAGCCCCCAGAACTTTTCTGAGCTACGAGTTGGTTCTCTCCTCGCCAAGGACAACACCAGGGCCTTTTCTTGGCAGGAGAGCCGCACACGGAGCTCTGGACCCTGGCTCTGCAGGACGCCGGTCCCCCCACCGAGCTGCCAGCGCCGGACACACATCCAGCCGTGTGGTTTAGACCCAGTAATTCTTGCCTCTTAAAAACGTGCGAGATTTACAGGCCTCTGCCTGGTGCTTTCAGCTCTGGGAAGGAGCCCAGGCGCCCCACGATGCGCTTCAGTTGTGGGGACAGAGGAGAATTTCGACCTCATCCAGAGCGACTTGGAGAGGGCTTATGTGATTTTAATCCTTTGGGTCCTTGATTCATGCACTGTGATGGCCCTTAGCTTCCTGAAACCTCCCAGATGTTCCTCCGTTGTGTTGGGGTAACCTTTCAACTGAGTGGAAGTGTGTGGGAGCAGAGTGTGCAATTACTGCTGACCTCTGACCTCTGCTTCCTCTCGCTGCAGACCTGCTTTCTGGAAGCTGTGCTTTGACTGGGTTAGACTTTGTCGCCTACGTGGGCCAAAAGTACAGGGATGGAGCTTCAAAACTTTAAAGGCCAAAAGCCTGGCTGGTGTGGCTCTATATGAGTGAGAATCGACCTAGGAACCAGGAGGTCACGGTTCAATTCCCTGTCAGGGCACATGCCCGGGTTGCAGGCTCGATCCCCAGTAGGGGGCGTGCAGGAGGTAGCCAATCAGTGACTCTCATCATTGATGTTTCTATCTTCCCCTCTCCCTTCTTTCTGAAATATATATATATATATATATATATATATACACACACACACACACACACACACACACACACACACACACACACACATATATATAAATAAATTTAAAGGCAAAGTCTCTGCTAGACTATAAGGTCCTTGAAATGAAAAATCACGTGGGTTTTGCGCCTCTCTCTTTCCAGATCTCGGGGCAGCGAAGCCTGTTTGGTGGCACACACTGAATGCCTGTGACTCCAATGAATGGAGAGAGAGAGGGAGGCTGGTGGGTGGGGAGGGAGCCAGACAGGAGGCTCTCAGGTGGAAAATTCTCCGAGGAGCCCTAGAAAGACATGCAAATGTATGAAATGGAGACGCGAAAAGGGGGGTGGAGGGAGGAGAGAAGGCGTGTGGAGGACACGAGAAGTGTGGTCCCGAGCGGCTGGCTTTGGGAGTTCTTCATTTCCCAGCAGGCCCCCGAGAATGTGCTGGGGTAGCGAGAAAGGGGGGGGAAAGGGGGGGGAGCGGCGGCATTTCTCTCCTGTTTAGAAGAGGTCTGAGAGAGGGGTTAAACCTGAGCACAGCAAGGGCGATGGGCTGTTCCTCAGAGAAAGACGGCCCAGAAAGAGGCGGTCTTGGCAGCTAGAGGTGGTCCAGTGGAGCAGACGGAGGAGGAAGGCGCGGGCTTTCCGGGGCCAGTAAACACGTCGGAGAAGTTTATTGGCCGTGAAATGGGCGAAAGTCGTGGACGATGGGCCAGTGGAGTGCTTTTGAGCATCTGAAATGTCTCGTATTCTTTCCTGCCGTTTATATTACAAAATAATGGCGTGTGGAATATAAAGTCGTAATGTCACTGCACTTTGCGTCGTTTATTTCCCACCCTCTGATCCAGATGGACGTGGGGAAGGGAGGGGGCGGGTGTTGGTACTGGTACCCCTGCTTTCACCAGGAGTCGCTGGGCTGGAAGCAGCTGAGACGGGCACGGCGCATTGCCGGGACGCCTGGCCTTCTACCTCGCGCAGGGCTGGATGCGGAGAAGCGGTCGGTGGGGCATAGAGGGAGGGAGACATTAGTGTCGACAGAGGGAAGCAGCGAGCTCCCATCTGTCACAGGACACATTAAGCAGCTTTTAGGAGAGCGGTCATTATGCTGCTATGATAACAGCCCTCGGTGGGTTGTCACCAGACAGTAATAACTTTTGACGAGGCCTCTAAAGTAAAACCTTCATGCGACCCATTATTCTAACCCTTACTTTGTGTCTCCCTTATGGTGTGATTTACGTCGGAGGCCTGAGCGATTAATCCCTTAGGGAATGCATCTCAGCGCTTAAGCTGTGATTTTAACTTCTCACACTGCTAATTTAAAGGTTTTCCTGTTTGCTAACTTTTGGAGAGAAGAGGAGAGTTTATTTTAACCATGTAAAATGAGAGCGCGGGGGAAGCGTGCTCCGTGGAGGGATCGCAGGCCAGTAGCCGGTAACTGAGAAGTTGCCAGTTGAATTGTGTCGACAAGTGTGATTTGTGCGAGTCCCTGAAGAACGTAACAGGATCGTAACCAGCACATAAAGGCATGGATCCGTGGGTAGCGGAGCGGCCTGGGAATGGAGAGAAGTGGCTGTTTGTATATGTGGACATTCCTGTCTCAGAGAAACACGGGCGTCCTCACACTGCATAGTTGGTCTTCCGTGTCATTGGGTTTCACATTCACGGATTCAACCAACCGCAGATAGAAAATATTCGGGGGGAAGAAATTCCAGAAAGTGGTGAAAAGCAAAGCAGGCATCAAGCCTGCACTGAATGCACTCAGATGGAGGGACGTGTAGGCATAGCCTGCTGTGGCCCGTAGGCAAACATATGTTACATGCAGATACTGCTCCATTTTATATAGAGGACCTAAGCGCCCCTGGGTTTTATCCGAGGGGGTCCCAGAACCAATACCCCTTGGATACATAGGGACGGTTGTATGTGTGGAAATAGTTTGCTCCAAAAGCTGAAACTCAGATAAATCCTGGGAAACTAGACGGAATCATTCTTTGAAGTGGTCCCCCTGTAAAAGTGGCTTACAGTGGAATTGCAGAAATGAGGTGTACATAGCGCTTTGTGGTAATGCCCTGAAGCATCCTTGCTGGCTCCATGCGCCCCTCGCTGTTCCGCTGTCCTTGCGGCTCCTTCTTACCCCCGGTGTCCCGTGTTTCCTATCCGAGCTGCGATTTCCCTGACTCGCTCCCCTCTGTCCTTCTCTGCTCTGCTGACCACGAGCAGTCAACTGTGTCCCCCTTGGGTTTTCAGATAGCGAGTTTCGTGAACAAGTCCGGCATGGACACCTCCATTTTGCAGCGGTCCTTGGCCATCTTGGAGTCCATGGTGCTCAACAGCCACGACCTCTACCAGAAGGTGGCACAGGAGATCACCATCGGCCAGCTCATCCCCCATCTGCAAGGGTAAGCGTGCCGAGGCCCCCATGAACCGGGAGATGCTTAGCATGTAATGCCCGGGAGATGCTTAGCATGTAATGCCCGGGAGATGCTTAGCATGTAATGCCCAGGAAACGTGTCTGTCGCTGGGCCCTGTGGCACTGCAGCGGCAGGTGCTTGCCCCTTGGTGAGCGCCGTGCCCATTCTTGGCACTGTTCTGGCCGCAGTGCCTGGCCCTCAGTAGGCACCCAGTTTTGATCAGTGTTAGAAGATAGCCACAGTTTTCCTTTAAAAAACCCCACATATTTTATTGATTTCAGAGAGGAAGGGAGAGGGAGAGAGAGGGGAACACCATGATGAGAGAGAATAGATTGTGGCCTCGGGGAAGATTGGCACATGCTCTAAAACGATGCTTTTGCGTGAAGCCGCTCCAGGAACAGCGGCGCTCTCACAGCCCCTGCATGTGCAGTGCCGTATCTTCACAAGCTGTCTCTTTTTCCTGAACCTCGAGGGCACATTTGTGCGTCCACAGTTCACTTCCTCACAGCGGAGAGTTCTTTGTTTGCCACGCGCTGTGCCGAGGGTCTTGTGCACATTCCCTCACTTCATTCCGAAAGCAACCTCTGGAGATAAGTGTTGCTACCCAGTGCTGCCCATGCGGAAACCGGGTCTTAGGGACACGCCAGGAACTCGTCCAACGCCACACAGCCAGGCGGGGTGCCCTGGGCCTGACCTTCACCCTGCCCAAGGCCGTGTTCCCAGGGCCCCTCTCCCAAAATTGCCTGTACGAGTAGCTCATAGCTGCTCCGGTTTATGCCTGAGCTCTCCTTACTTACTTACCGTTTCCCAGGTGGCTTCCATTAGATCTTCACTCCATTTGCAATTTCTGATTCCATTCCAGTGAAAAGCCAATGTGTAAACATAAAAACCTGATCTTCTTGTCATTAGAAAGTTTCTTTTTGGAAGTAGATGTTTAGAATATGTAATATTGCCATGGAGACGAAGCCGTTTCCTTTATAATAAGCCTAGGACTTGGGAACAGCCAAGGCTCCTCCCAGATGTATTCATGCATCAGACCGAACACACACACACACACACACACACACACACATATACACAGACACATACACACACATACACACACAAAGACACACATACCACACACAGACACACACACGGACACACATAGACATACACACAGACACACACACACAGACACACACAGGCACACACATACACACACAAAGATACACACACCACACAGACACACACATACAGACACACAGACACACACACAGACAGACACAGACACACACACAGACACACACAGACACACATATACAGACACACAGACACACATACACACACAGACATACACACAGACACACACAGACATACACACAGACACACACAGACATACACATAGATACACAGACACACTTAGACACACATACAGACACACATACACAGACACACACACAGAAATACACACAGACACACACAGACACACACACAGACACACACACAGAGACAGAAATACACACAGACACAGACACACAGACACAGACACACACACACAGAGACACACAGAAATACAGACACACACAGACACACATACAGACACATACATACACACACAAAGACACACACCACACACATACAGACACACAGACACAGACACACACAGACAGACACACAGACACACACATACACACACACACAGACATGCACACAGACACACACAGACAGACACAGACACACAGACACACACAGACATACACAGACACACACAGACAGACACACACACACACAGACACACACACACACACAGACACACAGACACACACATACACACATACAGATACATCCACAGGCACACACAAAGACACACACACCACACACACACACAAACACACACAGACACACACAGACATACACAGAGACACACACACACATGCATAGGTTTTGTCCACTGAGTTCACTTTTCTCTTTTTAAAATATATTTTTATTGATTTCAGAGAGGAAGGGAGAGGAAGAGAGAGATAGAAACATCAATGATGAGAAAGAGAATCATTGATTGGCTGCCTCCTGCACGCCCCACACGGGACTGAGCCCACAACCCGGGCATGTGCCCTGACCGGGAATCGAACTGTGACCTCCTGGTTCATAGGTCGATGCACAACCACTGAGCCACGCCAGCCGGGCTGAGTTCACACTTTCATCCTAGCAGAGGAGGAGGGGGAGGGCCAGCTGGCCACCTGTGCTTTCTGGGTGGCCTCCCCAGCAGTGTGTGTCTGATGGGCTGTGGAAATTGCCCCCTCACCACTGTTTCCAGCCTTGTGGTGATCCAAGTACGTTCTCGGTGCCGCTGTGTTTCTGGGCCTGCCTTTCTCTCTCCCCTCTCTGGGGAGAGGTGATCATAAACTTGATCATGCTCTGACGCAGGCATAGCTTCTTGACTTTCTGTGTTGTCTGCGTCTCACAGGACAGACCAGGAGATCCAGACCTACACCATCGCCGTGATCAACGCCCTTTTCCTGAAGGCGCCCGATGAGAGGAGGCAGGTACGTGGCATTTCTTTGTCTGAAGACCGTGCCCAGGAATGGCAACTGTTGGTGCAGAGACAGAGTCTCCCCTGCCCATCCCGGGCACTCCCTGGGCCTCCTGCTGCTCTGTGGCCTGGCTGGCCAGCCTGGGACCATCCCAAACCCAGGGGCCCAAGTGGGCATGGCAGCCCTGTGGCCGCAGTGGGAGCAGGGGAGGAAGCCCTGTGACCCTGTCATGTCCCTGACTGCTCATCGGGGCAAGGAGGGCATTGTGCCCACTTTTCTGATGAGGAAACTGAGACCCTTAGAGGTGTCGGCTCTGCCCTGGGGCCCCGGGGGTGGACGGGAGACAGAACACACAGGTTGCTGCCACGGGTTGAACTACCGCTCACGTGTCCGAGGGGCGCTTTGCTGGTGGTATTTCTGCTGTCCGTGCGTGGACGTGGCTGGGAGGACGGGCGGTTCCTCCCCCTCCTCCGTGAGTGTGCCATGGAACACCTACCCCCGAGACTCTCCTTTTTCTGTTGATCCTGGGTCTTTCTTCAACTGAGAAGAGCATCGTTCAAGAGGGGTGTGAAGAGAGTAGAGTTTTTGTCTTGAGATCTAGCTCACACCTCAAAATCCAGTCACGTTTTTCACATCAATGTAAGATATAGGATTACCTCCGGCACAGGTCACAGTGGAAATACTGGGTGGAAATGTGGGATCTTCCATTAGAAAGGGCGCTGAGAACTCGAGGACGGCTACCAAAACATCGGCTTAACCAGGGGTCCTCAAACTACAGCCCGCGGGCCACATGCGGCCCGCCCAGGCCATTTATCCGGCCCGCCGGGTGCCGCTGCCTGTCCTGCTTAGCAGCCGACTCGTCCCGGGCCCGCAGTGCGCATAGGAATTTGTTCATAGTTTTTTTTTTTTAAACTATAGTCCGGCCCTCCAGCGGTGTGAGGGACAGTGAACTGGCCCCTGTTTAAAAAGTTTGAGGACCCCTGGTTAGATGAATTTAGAAAGCTAGCATGCTACTAGCCACGGGTCAAGAACTGTATTTTTTTAATTGCACTTTCTTCCCTGTCCGGTTTGTGAAGCCAGTGACAAAGGATGAAGGTTCCTGATTCGTTTTCCATGTAGGATTTTGCGCCTCCCGGGACTGCTTGGCACAGTGCGGGAGTGGCTTTAGGGTTGCGGGTGCATTTGGTTTGCTGTTGGAAGACGTGGGAAGAGGACTTAGCATTAGATTTTGGCTTTCATGCCCTCCAGCCCTTTGGAGCCCCTCGCAGCATTTCCATGCGATTCTCGCCGCGCAGTGGGTCTCGGGGGCCTAACCAAGATGCGCCCTCTCACAGAGTCTCTGACTCTCCGCCTCCTCTCTCCACTTGCTCTCCTTCCCGTGGCGGCCCTGGCGCTGCTAGGCTGGTGTGGACAGCAGTGTGGACATCCTTGATTGTCCTCTGACTGTAAGTCCCCAGCGCCTCTTGGCACCAAGCGAGCCCCGAGCTTTCCTTCCGCCCTGCCCACCCCGCCTGAGCCCCGGTCCTGACCCCCACCCCATGTCCTGCCTTCTCCCTGCTTCCTGCAAGTTTTTTTTAACCTGGAATTCATGGCTGTGCTTTTGAATCCTGGTTGAGATTCTTCTCTACTCGGCAAGAGTAGTAACACTAAAAACTCAATCCCCCCAAGACCCCCACACTCCAGCGCCTTCCTGAGTGTGAGCAGTATTTCTGTTTTTAAATGTTGGCAACAAGATTGGGTCCAACTGTTAACTTGCCCGAGTGCCCACATGTCATTATTAAGAAAGGGCACCTGGGACTCCTTCCGTCTCATAGAGTCACCGCAGGCCCGTGTGCCAGCCGGGCAGCCGGGGCCCCCAGCGCGACCCGCAGAGCACGGGCTCCACAGCCGAGTATCTGCCCAGGTGTCCGGCCTTGGCTGGGACCCCAGCCACTCATTCACTCGCACAGACCACTTCTGAGTGCCGGGGTGCGGCCCAGTCGCTCCCTGATCTTGCACAGGCTGAGAGGAAAAGTCAGACTTGGATCTTTAAAGTGATGCTTCTCTGCCGTGGAAGCCCCTGGTGCAGGCCCGTGTCGCTGAGTCACGTGTAGAGTGGACAGAAGCAGTGAGCCTCTCCCACGGGGACCGTGCTTTCGCTTGGAGAGCTCAGTGTGCTTTCGGCACCCACTTTTCCTGGAGGAAGAAATGCCTTAAAAAGGGAGAAAAGATCGCAGGCACCAGGGTTCCTTTCTTTGCTTGTGGCCATGGCCTTGTTTGCCAAACAGAACATTCAAAAAGTCACCTGAACCCCCCTGCCTCTGTGCATCCCTTCTCCCCAAGAAATACTGCTGACGCCACGTTAGGAGGATCCCCCAGGGCCAGTCATTTCGGAGCATGTGGAGCGGATCTTTCTAAACCCAGCTTTCATGGGGGTGCCTTCTGTTCGCAGGAGATGGCCAACATCCTAGCACAGAAGCAGCTGCGCTCCATCATCCTCACGGTGAGTACCGGAGCCGTGTCTGCTGGGCCGGGGAGGGTGGCCAGTGCACTGTGTATCTCCTCCTGTGGCTTTAGTCGTGGTTGGTTCTGTGACTCGCTTCTGTGAGGAAACGGTAGGAACCAGAACGCAGGCAACAAGGTGCTTATGGAAGTGGAACGAGCAAGGCTTCCCACAGGAATGGCCTCTCTGGGTGGAGGGAGGGGTCTCTGTGTGCAGGGGGCAGAGCGGGCCCTGGACATGCCCTGGTGACCTGGCCCTATAACCAAGGCGGGAGTGCCTGCGACGAGAGGGCCATGCAGAGAGCGGAGGATGCTGCCACAGGGTGTCCCTGCACGCAGTGGGGGAATAGACGGTGCGCATGCCCTGTAAGCGTGTTGGCCAGCGTCGCCAACGCCTGCCGCTGACAGGTGATCCCACTTCTGAATGGGGGAACATTCCAGAAGCAACACGCACAGGCAGAGTACCTAGCAGACCTGAGGTTCATTCACTGTGAGAGCTCTAGGGAGACCCCCATTGCCACCCCAGTGCAGGGAGTGAACTCCCGGGCATGGCTTCACTCGCCTGGTAACAACTGGAAGTAAAATGCTTTAGAGAGAAGAACATTCTGGCAGGAAGTGCCGGGACCTCTCGGGGCAGGTTTATTACACTCACCATGGCGTTAGCTTTCCTAAAACTTAGAGTTAAGAAAATCGGAGGTTCTGTGGCTTAGAAGGTTTATGAGCCTGGCCAGTGTGGGTCAGTGGATAAGCATTGACCCATGAACCAGGAGGTCACATTTTGATTCCCGGTCGGGGCACACACTCAGGTTGCGGGCTCCATCCCCAGTGTGGGGCGTGCAGGAGTCAGGCAATCAATGATTCTCTCTCATCATTGATGTTTCTCTCTTTCTCTCCCTCTCTCCCTCTCCCTCTCTCTCTCTCTGAAATCAATAAAAACATTTTTTTAAAAAAAGTTTATGAGTTTGAGCGTATACAGTTCCTAATGAGGGAGCTAGCTGGAAATAAACACATCAGACCCTGAGATTTTACCATCATTTCTCTGGGCCTCTTTACAGAGAAAGACAGAAAAGGCCTGCATGGAGACTGCTGTGTGCAGGCATGACCAGGAACCTCAGTGGGAGAGAGCCTTACGTGGCAGGCTGTGCATGTTTGACACTAAGTCAGATAGCACGCTCTCCTGAGGCCTTATCAGCTACTTGACTTTGAACTAGAGGCTGAAAGAAGTGTGTGTGAGCGATTCCAGCGAGGAGTTCTGCAAGCCCGGCCACACGCGTGCACCCGTGTGCGCGCACAGACGCCTGCGCACCCATTCCAATACAGTGAGGCCATTAACAATTAAAAACCTTATTGAGGGCAAACAAAATAAATATCCTAGGACCCAAAGCCCATAGTAATAAGTACCATTTGTCATCAGGTTTGATTTTAAACATCCTGGCTGTCTAGGATAAAGAGAAACATATGAGTGTAATTTTCATTGTTTGACCACAGAGGTACCCAGTTCTTGAGGGATGCCACACTTTTCCTCCTGGAACCGGAATCTGCACTGGGTGTTGGTGGGGCTTGAGCGTAGACTCCAGGCCCCAGGATGGCTTAATGCAGGGGTGGGCAAACTTTTTGACTCGAGGGCCACAATGGGTTCTTAAACTGGACCGGAGGGCCGGAACAAAAGCATGGATGGAGTGTTTGTGTGAACTAATATAAATTCAAAGTAAAGGAGTGGAGGGGAGAGCAAGAGAACCCTCCGCTCTTTTGGCTCCGCGGGCCGGATAGAACAGCCGAACGGGCTGGATCCGGCCCGCGGGCCGTAGTTTGCCCACGGCTGGCTTAATGGAAATGGCAGAGGTCCCCTAAGGTGGCTGTTTTTTGCACTGGCTCTCAGTACCCGTGGAAGCGGTAATGCTGAGGCAGAGCTCAGGGAGGGTGCCTATGCAGGGGGAGGCGGGGGGGAGAGGAAGGGCTAGAAGTGAGGAATGGAGGTCTCAGCCTGTGGTGGGCATCGCCTTGGTGCCAGGGGTGGGGCAGGTGGAGTGACTGTAGCCCCATGTTTCAAAGATCAGTTCACCTCCGTGGGGTTTCTTCGGTGAGGCCGTGATGGCCCAAAGCTCGAGGCTGGCATTCTCTGGCAAGAAGCTGGAATGAAGACACTTTTGAGTTGCTACAAAAATAGATACAGTATCCATGCACTTGGGCACCCATTCCCTTCGTCTTTTATTTTCAGTTATCATTGGCATTTCGTAGTATTTTGTATTGGTTTCACGTGTACAGCAAAGTGGTTAGGCAATCATATCCATTGCAAAGTGACGCCCCAGTATTTCCAGTCCCCACCTGGCACCATACACAGTTATTACAGTGTTACTGGTTGTATCCCCTGTGCTCTTCATTGTCCCCGGGACTACTGTGTCACTACCAATCTGTACTTCTTACCTCTTCACCTTTTATCCAGCCCTCCAACGCCGCTTCCCTCTGGCAGCCATCAGTCTGGTCTCTGTATCCGAGTCTATTTCAGGTTCGTTTGCTAGTTCATTTTGTCATGTGGATTTCACATGTAAGTGAAGTCATATGGTATTATCTTTCTCTGATTTATTTCACACAGCACAGTACCCTCTAGGTCTAACCATGCTGTCTCAAATGGTAAGATCAGACCACCTTCTGACACCATATACAGAATAAACCCAAGATGGATTAAAGACTTAAATGTCAGTGCCCATAAACTTTGGATGCTGAATGTACACTATGGATTCACATTCTGTTCTGGAGACAAAGGGATATGGGGTTTTATTCTACCCTGCCATCCATTCCCTAGCTTCCCACCCCCTCAACCTCCATAATTTTGGGTCTGGGACTTCCTCCCTTCCCCCACCCCTTCTTTAATTGGCTATTTGGATGTGGTACTCAAGGCCAGGGTGTGGAGTTCCGTGCATGCCAGGTTGGGGCACCTGGAGGAAGTTCTTTCAGACAGCAAGACGTGGTGGGGCCTCGCATTCCCAAACACCTGGTGTGAATGGTCGTCTCCCAGTCCTCTTTGCCAGTCCTGTTTAAGGCAGAGAGCGTGGTCTCTGCCAGAGAGGATGTATGTCAGGGTCCAGTGCTGAACCCCTTTTCAGACCCAGCTCCGGGGGAGAGGGGGCAAAGGCCCACCTATTTAGGCTCATGCCATTGCTTTTATACATGTTCCCTTTGGAGCTGTTTCTAAGAGGAAGTGTCATTGTACTTCCAGTTGTTACCAGGCGAGTGAAGCAATGCCCGGGAGTTCACTCCCTGCACTGGGGTGGCAATGGGGGTCTCCCTAGAGCTCTCACAGTGAATGAACCTCAGGTCTGGTAGGTACTCTGCCTGTGCGTGTTGCTTCTGGAATGTTCCCCCATTCAGAAGTGGGATCACCTGTCAGCGGCAGGCGTTGGCGACGCTGGCCAACACGCTTACAGGGCATGCGCACCGTCTATTCCCCCACTGCGTGCAGGGGCGCCCTGTGGCAGCATCCGCCGCTCTCTGCATGGCCCTCTCGTCGCAGGCACACCCGCCTTGGTTATAGGGCCAGGTCACCAGGGCATGTCCAGGCGCCCCCCCGCGCCCCCCCCCCCCCTCCCCGGACGCAGCAGGTCTTTTCCTGGTTTCTGGCCTGAAGATCTAGGAACCTTATTGGCCCTGGAATGTAAAGGTGAGCTTCAAGGTCACCTGGGTCCTTTCCTTTCTTCTGAAGCGTAATCCCACCAAACTGGTTTCCCAGGCCTCCAAACGAAGACTTCTGAGGTTCTACCTGGCGTAGTGATGGGGGTTAACGTCTGAGGTTCTACTTGGCATAGTGATGGGGGTTCACTTCTGAGGTTCTACCTGGCGTAGTGATGGGGGTTATCTTCTGAGGTTCTACTTGGCGTAGTGATGGGGGTTCACTTCTGAGGTTCTACCTGGCGTAGTGATGGGGGTTATCTTCTGAGGTTCTACTTGGCGTAGTGATGGGGGTTCACTTCTGAGATTCTACCTGGCGTAGTGATGGGGGTTATCTTCTGAGGTTCTACTTGGCGTAGTGATGGGGGTTCACTTCTGAGATTCTACCTGGCGTAGTGATGGGGGTTCACTTCTGAGGTTCTACTTGGCACAGTGATGGGGGTTAACTTCTGAGGTTCTACTTGGCGTAGTGATGGGGGTTAACTTCTGAGGTTCTACTTGGCGTAGTGATGGGGGTTAACTTCTGAGGTTCTACTTGGCGTAGTGATGGGGGTTATCTTCTGAGATTCTACCTGGCGTAGTGATGGGGGTTAACTTCTGAGGTTCTACTTGGCGTAGTGATGGGGGTTATCTTCTGAGATTCTACCTGGCGTAGTGATGGGGGTTAACTTCTGAGGTTCTACCTGGCGTAGTGATGGGGGTTAACTTCTGAGATTCTACCTGGCGTAGTGATGGGGGTTAACTTCTGAGGTTCTACTTGGCGTAGTGATGGGGGTTAACGTCTGAGGTTCTACCTGGCGTAGTGATGGGGGTTAACTTTCTCTGTTTCCTTTTTAATTCTTTTTCCTTTGTGAACGGTCTCCCCAGCACGTCATCCGAGCCCAGCGGGCCATCAACAACGAAATGGCGCATCAGCTGTACGTGCTGCAGGTGCTCACCTTTAACCTCCTGGAGGACAGGATGATGACCAAGATGGACCCTCAGGACCAGGTGAGTGCTCACAGCCCAGCAGTGAAGGCACACGGAGGTGAGAATGTGTCTTGGGCTGCTCCGAAACCTGGAGATTTTAGCCGTGATATGATTGATTTATTACCATCTCAGAACTTGGGGGAATGGATTTAAATTTTAGGTGAATCTAGGATGGGAACATAATGAATGGATTATTTCATTATGCGTCAAATACATGCAGATTCTTCCTTTCTTCGATCAGACAGCTTGACATCACGTGGCCATTGGCCGTGGCCCTTGACCCTGGTACCCTCAATGTAATGGCTTTGGTCAAGTTCCCAGACAACAGGGGCCAGTGGGAGCTCTGTGTGACCTGAGCCTGCAGGCTGAGGAAGTGGTTTCCATTCTCCAGTGCTCAGTCTGGAGCTGGGGGCCCAGGTCACCCCTGCTCTTGGGGCTCGCACGGGTGCTGGAGGGCTACGTGCTGTCGTTCTCCCCCGGCCTCTGGCTGTTGTGCACGGAAGGAAGGTCGTGTCGCCCTCCAGCAGGCCTGGCGGACTTCAGGGCGTGACGCAGCGTCCGGGACAGCGAGGAGCCCCGCTGGTGTACATTTGCGGCTTCAGCAGCTCTGGAGAGGAGCACTCATCCTCGGCTTGGGAGGGCCTGATGGGTCGCAGATGTGCCTGCACATGTGAAGTGTGTAACCTCCCTGGCTTCCTGCGTGGCGCGGGGCCATGCGACTGAGCGTGCTGGAGAGGCTGGGAGTGTTCCTCTCAGAGGGGTGGGACTGTCATTCACTACTTCTGGTGAAGGGGGCAAGGCATGTGCATGCGACCAGCCTCCCTGTTCGGAAACCCTGCCTCTTATTTATTTAAAATCTCTTTTTTATTATGGTAAAATATACATAAAACCTACCATTTTATTTTAAAAAAATATATTTTTACTGATTTCAGAGAAAGAGGGAGAGAGAGAGAGAGAGAGAGAGAGAGAAATGTCAATGATGAGAGAGAATCATCGATTGGTTGCCTCCTGCACACCCCACACCAGGGATCAAGCCTGCAACCCAGGCATGTGCCTTGACCAGGAATCAAACTGTGACCTCCTGGTTCATAGGTCAACACTGAGCCACTCCAGCTGGGCCATTTCCCCCATTTTAAAGTGTTTCTTTCTACAAAGGCACTTCGGAGTGGAGTTAGGGATCCCTCATTGTCGGAATGCTATTCATTAACACTGTGTGCCTCTCACCGTGCTTCTGTCAGTACAGCACCCCTGGGTTCTTGAACGTGGCTTCCTCCAGTCACGCCTCCCGTCATGCGGGGGCTCCTTTAAGAACTTCAGACACTGGATAGACGTCCTCCCAGTGACTTGGCGGGGAGCATTGTGGCAGAGGGCCAGGGCGGCCCCGCAAGCGAGCGGCAGGCAAGGAGGGTGTGCAGAGCCCACGCTTATGGCACCGGTGTCTCTATCCGCCGCCGTCGCTCCTCGATGCAGTGATTCCGGGGCCTAGGGAATGGCCACGTACGTCATGCCCCACCGTGAAAGCAGCCATGTTCTCCTCTTCTCCCCCCACACCCCACAGGCTCAGAGGGACATCATATTTGAACTTCGAAGAATCGCTTTTGACGCGGAGCCTGAGCCCAACGCCAGCAGCGGCAGCATGGAGAAGCGCAAGTCCATGTACACGCGGGACTACAAGAAACTCGGCTTCATCGTAAGTGCGCCCTGCCTGCCCTGCGAGGCCTGTCCTCCCCGCTGGGGCTGACCTCAGCTGCAGCTGACGTCCCTCCGAGCGTGTGGTCCGCTTGCGCCTTAGAATCGTTTTCACATTTTCCAGATGTTTTGCTGGTTTAAACAGGATCACGTGCAAATCCCTGCTGGCTGCAGCAATGTGGAATAACTTGCACAAGTGTGACTAATACGGAGCGTGATTATCCAGCTCTGATTAAGTGAAACCGCACGCCGTGAGCCCCGAGGCCTCGAGACCTCACTCAAGCTTCGTGAGGTGCTTAGGGCTCTATCTGGCATGAAGGGGGGATGGCGACCGGGGGATGGATGGAATCACTGTGTTAGAGAGTGGGTTACTCACACCCATCATTTCATATCAGAATCGAACTGAAAGTCTCCTGAAATTCATGCACAAGGAAATCGATGTAAGAGACAATTTCCTAAAAGTTTTGTCTTGCTGCAAATGCTAACAAGACATCTCCGAGATTTGTCTCTTTTCCACTTTGCAAATCAGAACACAGCTTGAGCCGAGTGTGAATCTGCCTCACTCCCGCGTTTGCCACCATCACGGTTCTGCGTGGCCTTGGGCTGATGGAGCTCAAAGTCTGCAGATGTGAAACTGGGTTTCCGTTTTGCCCTCCGTCATAAATGACCAAAAATGAGAATTGGGCTCTAGGGATTATCAATCATCAGGCGTTATTTGATAATTGCAAGGGCTCCTTCCTTGAACACACACACATACACACATGTTGATGTTTATATACATTGACGTCATGCTTTATGCATTGTTTGGGAAACCTCGTCTTTCATGGGAACATCTTTGCTCTTCATATCAGTTCACAGGTGCTGGTTTCATTACTGAGCAGTTTTTCATTAGCTGGATGTAGTGCTGTTCATTAGCCAACCCCTTTTTCTGAGTGTTTCATGCTTTGAAATTGCCATCAAGTCTACAATGAACATCGGTGCTGCCCGTTTCTGCACGCCCATGAGCGTAATATCGGGATAAATGGGTGGGACTGTCGTTGATACGGTACATGTTCATAAGGCTTCCGGTGTTACTGGATCGCTTTGGATATTTTCCACCCTAACCAGCAGTGGCTCAGCGTGACGATGGTTTTGAAACTCTCCGATGACGTCTGTTAAACTTAAAAAAACTTCTAACGGTCTGAGTTGCCGTTTTCGTGGTGGTGGTCTTAGCGCATCTTTTCTCATCGGAGTACTTTCACATGTTGCCTTCACCTCTGCAATGTGCTTGGCAGAAGTATCCCAGCATTTCTGTTTCACCATATCCTGTCTCTTAACTGTGACATGGCATTTGATCTTTTAGATGAATCTGTTAGGTTTTTATTTTAAAGTTTACCAACCAGTTTCTGACTGGCGGGCCGGGGAGCGTGTCCTGCACTAGGTGTGTGGATGATCGGGCGTGTGGGTGGCCCTGGCCCTGCTCTCCCCTACCTGCTTGTTGGCAGGGCCTGTTTTCCAGGGATTTAGCCAAGGGAATGTGGGTGGGGCTCACATTCTACCTCACCCCCAGTGTCTTCCAAGTTGCACCTTTGTGTGTTGAGCAAGGTGTATCCAAATCGCCAGGGAAGCTTTGCAAACTCACCCCTTCCTCCTCCCCCTTAACTCATGTCACGGCCAGGGCACGTGCATTCCAATGCCCCCAGTCATTCCGCATGTACTGGCGGGAGGTGCACCTGAGTTATGCCGTTTCACCTGCCTCCTTCAGCTACACCCTGGATTTCCGGTGCGTTTAAACCACGTGGAAAAATGCTAAATTCTAGCTCTTTACACAGACGGCTTCCTAGCCCCAGATCTTCTTGTGTCTCTACCCCAGTCCTGGTGGCTTTGGCGGGGGCAGCTGGACCCCAGGACATGCAGCGTCATTTCTCCTTCTGCCTGTGTGGGAGGGACAAACTTGGTGGGACTCGGGCTGTCAGGGGGTCTGGGATTATTTCAGGTCTCTAAGAGGGTTCAGAGCGGGGGTGGGGTAGGAAGCCCCTCCTCCTCCTCACGCCCTGGTCCTGTGTGAAGTCACCGAGGTCCGTGAGGCAGTGTGGGCAGCTCACGTGCCTTCACATGACTGTTCTTTCCCCACAGTCCGTGTTTCTCCGTCTTATTCTCAGCGTTCCCTGAGTGTTCTGTTTCATAAGTATTTTATGAAAAACAATGCACGTTTTTAAAAGCTGGAAGTTAATTTGATGTACTTCTAAGGCCTTCGCCATGGCTGAGGCCTCCTCTCTCAGGGCATGAAAAGCGATTTTAGAAAAAGCAAGGACCTTGGGCAGAGAATAACCAAGAGAGGGTTGGTTTCCCTTACTTTTCTTGGTTCTCCTTTTCAGTTTCATTGTGTAGTCTCTTCCCTGAGCTAGTTGGGAAGTTGGAAAGATTAGTTAGCAATGATTTCTGATTCCAGCGGCTCTGACCCACAGAGGTTTGTGCCGTTGAGCACATGGGCCAACCAGAAATAGATCAGCCTCAGTGGAGGGAACCACGGGCTGACAGCGCCACCTGGAGGCCACCTTGCAGAAGCGCTGGGAGCTGGGCTCAGTGTCGGGCCACAAAAGCTCCCTGCTGTGGGCAGAGCTCTGTGCTCTCACCTGAGGACCGGCCTGGCCTGCTGACTCCTGACGCGCTCCTCCCTGCCAGCTCCGTCAGCAGCATCTGAGGTTTGGATAATCTTGGGAAATGTTAAACAACAAGTGTGGGAGTCGAGTGGGCCTAGATTTTAATTCTGTCTTTCCTACTTAGAAGCCTGGACCAGCTTCCCCTTGTACTTTTATGTTGTGGAGACGGCTTTTCCCCTTAAATCTCATGAACCGATCTCTGCCAGCTTCCCACTTTTCTCCCGCAGCTTCCTCTCTCCAAGGAGTGAGCTAACCCTGGGGACCCAAGATATCAAAGCACGAGAAAAAAAAAAGAAAGGATTCATACAGATTTACGTTCAGATTTTTAAAGGGTTTTCCTGCCTTCTTGAGTGACAGGAGATAATTATGCATCATTATCCTATCTAATAAAAGAGTAATATGCAAATTGACCATCACTCCAACACACAAGATGGCTGCCCCCATGTGGACACAAGATGGCCACCACAAGATGGCCAGCACAGGAGGGCAGTTGGGAGGGACCAGGCCTGCAAGGGAGGGCAGTTGGGGGTGACCAGGCTGGCAGAGGAGGGAAGTTGGGGGCGACCAGGCCTGCAGGGGAGGGCAGTTAGGGGCAGTCAGGCTGGCAGGGGAGCAGTTAGGCATCAATCAGGCTGGCAGGGGAGTGGTTAGGGGGTGATCAGGCTGGCAGGCAGAAGCGGTTAGGGGCAATCAGGAAGGCAGGCAGGTGAGCAGTTGGGAGCCAGCAGTCCTGGATTGTGAGAGGGATGTCCAGCTGCCTGTTTAGGCCCGATCCTACCGGGATCGGGCCTAAACAGGCAGTCAGACATCCCTTGAGGGGTCCCAGATTGGAGAGGGTGTAGGCTGGGCTGAGGGACACCCCCGCCCGTGCATGAATTTCGTGCACCAGGCCTCTAGTGCAAGTATAATTATACATCTTTACAGATGCAGTGCTTGCTGTCACTTACAATGTTTTTTTCTGCAAGACAGATGGCAGGGGATGAGGTGAGATGCATATTTAGACATCGGTTCCTCCGTCTCCATCCTGGTTCCTGGTCCCAGCCCACAGAGGAAGCATCTTAGTCTAAATGCTACTAGAGTTCAGCCGTCACTATGAGACTGTGGCATTGCGATAAAGCTTGGGCCCTGGACTCAGGTTGCCCAGGGTTGATTGCTGGCTCTCCCACTCCCTTGCTGAGTGCCCTGGGCAAGTTACTTGACATTTTCATGTCTCAGTTTCTTCATCTTTAAAACGGGCATAAAGGTTATCCTTTATCAATAGGATTGTTGTGTGGATTAAATTAGTAGATACTTGTAAATCATACGGAACAGTGCCTGGCTCATAGGAAGCAGACTAGGAGTTTAGATGATGATGACGTGATGGTTACTTTTCATGTTATTATTGGAACATTGCCCAGTGCCTGGTGACTCTGAGTCAGACAGTGATGGGGGACGGTGGGAGCTGTAAGTGGCCCCAGGAGGATAGTGAGAAAACATAGAGTTCAAAGGAACCCTCAAAGATGAAAGAAAGGTGTGTGCTTGGGAAACTGCAGATAGTTTGTCCTGGCCAGTGTTGCTGGGAGAGAGAGGTGGAGCTGGCTTTGCGAGTGCAGAGTGAGGGGCAGATTACAGAGAATTTTACATTCAAAGGAGTTTGGAATACAGTCATTCCTCGTTATTCACCGAGTCCGTATTTGCACGTTCACCCATTCACTGAAATGTATTTGTAACCCACAAATCCGTTGTTGGTGTTGTCATAGTCGTTTGCAGACACTCGCAGAGTGGCAAACAATGTGAGTTGCCTGACAGGCACACGAGGTCGGACAAGACGACACTCTGCCTTCTGGTCTCAGCTCTCCCGTGTCCTTCTCACAGTCGGGCCAGGGCCACGTTGTTGGGAATTTTGTGCTCAGGGTTGGTGATGTTGCAGTTTGGTCCCCAAGCCTCGTGCTGAAGTGCTGGCCAGTGTCCCGAGTGCCCAGGGCTGTGCCGTGCCTGGTGGAGAAATGGTGTGTTAGGTGAGCTGAGTTCAGACGTGAGTTACAGCACCGTTGCCTTGAGGTCAATGTTAATGAACCAACAACATATGGTCAGTAAAGGGCGTTTGGAGAAACCCGTGTAAAACTAGGTCTGTACTGATCTGTTAGTGGAAATCTGTGCCTGGAGGCTCAGAGGGCCCAGCCTTGTCTTTCCCCGGAAGCGGTGCCCCAGGGCCCGATCAACAGGGTGATGGTGACTCGTGGAGCGTGGTTAGAGGAAACAAGGAGACGGGGTGCATTTGCAGTCCCGGGGAGCTCTCGGGAAGGGGTAAGCCATGGGGAGAGGATCCGGCTGCCTAGGTCCTAGCCACGTGGCCTGTTTGTGACAAGCGGGGAGGATAAGCCAACCTCACTGGCTCTCGGGCACGTGGAACAAGAGACTGCCTGCCAAACATTGGCATTGCTCAGGGCAGTCTGAGTTACTGTTCTACAATGAAAGTTTCTTTAAAATCACTCCGCACAGAAGAGAACTTGGCCTCTAGTGGGTGTGGCTTATATTTCTGCATTATTCCTACCAGAACTTACTCCTAATGTCTTGTCACTGAGAATGAGATTTGGTTTCTTGAAGTCCAAAGACAGCATCTATAATAATAAAAGCATAATATGCTAATTAGACCGGACATCCTTCCGGACGTCCTTCCTCTGGACAAAGCCGCAGCGGGTGGGGGCCGGGGCCAAGGCCGTTGCACTAATTTCGTGCATCGGGCCTCTAGTTAGTAAGAATCTAGAATCTGTGTATGTGGACCACAGAGAGTAAAATATGACATTAACCTCATTTGAAAAATGTCCCTATGCTGCTCGCCCCCTCCCCATTCACAACAAGGTGTGGCTACAGGAAACCACAGAGTAAAGAAGATTTTTAATAAAGGAAATTACTTTTCCCCACACGAATGGTTTGATAATCCAGATAGTATTTAGACCAAGCACTTTGCTTTCACACAGTTAGAATCTGACCCATACACAGCAGTACATGGAAGCAGAAGGGCACCTAACGTTTTTAAAACTGTCACTCACTGAAATTCTCTAAGTTGGAGCCCCACAGTTAGGAGGGCTTCGTGTGGGCGGGGCTCTGCCAGGAAGCTCTGGCCAGTCCTAGCCAGTGCACCCAGCCCAAACATCCCTTCCAGGGACCCTCGGGGGCATTTGGTGAAGGCTTAGCAGTGACCGAGACCACTGCACGGTCAGTCCCCATGAACTCATGTGCCTGTTCCCAGAACCGGATCTTCTGTTTTCTGCCTCATTTTTGCTGTGCTCTAGTGCTATCTGATCAGACACCCCCTTCCCTGCCTGAGATACAAAGCCCCAGTCCTAATGTCTTCTTGTCTTGCTCCATCCCCGTGTAACAGGGAGAAATCCGTCATTAGTGACGCTGGAGCAGAATCAGCCACCAGATGGCGCCAAACCACAGCCTTTGGCTTCCAGCCAGACCTGCTGAGCTCAGAGGACCAGCCAGGGTGACACCCAGGCTCATCAGCCAGCAGAGGGTGATGTTGAAGGAAGAAGACAGGGGCCCTGGGAGCCCCGCAGGGGGCTCTGTAGCCTCCACCCAGGCCCACGGGCTGGGAGCATCTGCAGTGTCCAGCGGGCCTCCCTGCTAAGTGAGACAGACGTGCCTGCTGCTCTTGGCTGATGAGCTCTTTCCTAGTCCTCACATCTCCTGGCTCGGCCCCAGTCACCTTTCCTCAGGCTGTCCTGACAGTCCTGTATATGGGGCATCATCTGTACATCTGGTATTTTTTTCTGTTGTAACGTGGAGACAGGAAAGAACGCGCTGGAACGGGGAAATCCGCATGAATATGGACAGTAGAGACCATCACATTTTGGGGGAGTTACAAGATGCACAATGAAATTATATGAGGGCAGTGACCTAGAGGGAAGGAGGTGTGTGGCGTCTAAGGGAACTGGCGTTGTTGGGATGTGGGACCACGCTGTCTAGGGAAATCAGCTGATTCTTGACGTGTATTTCCCGTGAGTAGATCGCCGAAGCATGTTCAGCTCTTTGTTCTCTCAGCACCCACTTCTGGAGTTCTGTGTTCAGAGGTGTCGTTGAGACTGCTGTCTTGATGGTGGGGGTACTTGAGCCTCTTGAGCATTTTTCCTTTCATCTCTGCCTTTCCTTTCCTCGCACCAACTGACAGCCAGGGATTCTGAAGGGGAAGCAGCGGAGGGAGGGCATGGCGGGCGGCTCCCCGCTGTCCATGGGCAGTCCACGCAGAAACTCGCAGGCGTTTGTGTGGTTCACTCCCTCGATTGGTAGGTGAGTGCCACGCCTTCCCAATGACCCCTCCCACACGCTTTCCTGTCGGCCACGCCTTCCCATTGACTCCTCCCACACGCTGTCCTGTGGGCCACGCCTTCCCATTGACTCCTCCCACACGCTGTCCTGTGGGCCATGCCTTCCCATTGACTCCTCCCACACGCTGTCCTGTGGGTCACGCCTTCCCGATGACTCCTCCCACACGCTGTCCTGTGGGCCACGCCTTCCCATTGACTCCTCCCACACGCTGTCCTGTGGGTCATGCCTTCCCATTGACTCCTCCCACACACTGTCCTGTGAGTCATGTCTTCCCATTGACTCCTCCCACACGCTGTCCTGTGGGTCACGCCTTCCCGATGACTCCTCCCACACGCTGTCCTGTGGGCCACGCCTTCCCGATGACTCCTCCCACACGCTGTCCTGTGGGCCACGCCTTCCCGATGACTCCTCCCACACGCTGTCCTGTGGGTCACGCCTTCCCGATGACTCCTCCCACACGCTGTCCTGTGGGCCACGCCTTCCCGATGACTCCTCCCACACACTGTACTGTGGGCCATGCCTTCCCATTGACTCCTCCCACACGCTGTCCTGTGGGCCATCTCTTCCCGATGACTCCTCCCACACGCTGTCCTGTGGGTCACGCCTTCCCATTGACTCCTCCCACACGCTGTCCTGGGGGTCACGCCTTCCCGGTGACTCCTCCCACACACTGTCCTGTGGGCCACGCCTTCCCGGTGACTCCTCCCACACGCTGTGCTGAGGGTCACACCTTCCCGATGACTCCTCCCACACGCTGTCCTGCACTGACTCGTCCAGGTGGGCTCTGCTGGGTCTTTCCTAGATGGTTTCGGTTCAGTGATAACCAGGCCCAGCCTCCATGTACTGTCTTCCCAAATTCACCTCCGTGATCATATTTGAGCGTTGTTCTCCCCTTGCCTTTCCTCCTGTGATGAACTTTACCTCTAGGCCCAATTTCTCAGGGATAACTATTGATAACCCAGTGAGGAGACGGGTTTCTGCACTCTGTCTTCCCCTCTCCTGTCCTGCTCAGCACCTGTCGTTTCCCTGAGGTTCATGCATTCCCTGTTAGAGCTGAATTCGTTTTCTGGTCACTAGGGGCGCTCCTAAAAAAAGCATGTGTGATATTTACTATTGAGGCTAAAGGGGTATATAAATTTACTAGAAGCCCATTGCATGAATCCGTGCACCAGTGGAGTCCCTTGGCCTGGCCTGCACCCTCTCACAATCCAGAACCCCTCGGGGGATGTCAGATAGCCAGTTTCGGCCCAATCCCCGCTGGCCTGATACAGACAGGAAGGAGCCCAATCCTGTGTGTTGAGCATCTGTCCCCCGGTGGTCAGTGCGCATCATAGCAACCAGTCGGCCAGCCGTTCGGGCGCTTAGGCTTTTATATATATAGATAAGGAACTGCTCTGTTGTGCTTAAGAAGGTGGAGTGCTTACTGGGGGTAATTTTAAATAAGGTTTAGAAGAACCCTGCCCCAGCTAAAATTTCCCACCTCCCATTTTTGGCTTAAAAAAGCCACAAAATTTGTCCTCATTAAAACATGGCTGTGTCCCTGGCTGTGTGGCTCCCCTACACCTAAGGCTTGGGGTTCCATTCCTGGTCAGGGCACATACCTAGGTTGAGGGTTCAGTCCCAGATAGGGACGCATGCAGGAAGCAACCAATCTCTCCCTACCCTCCCTCCCTCTCCCTTCCTCTCTCAAAAATAAAATTACAAAGTCAATAAAAAACCATATCCTTAGGTGAGGATTAAAAACAAACATGGCTGTGTCAGAAAGAGGCAACTTATTCAAGAGTGTTAATTATTTTTTAAAATATATTTTTATTGATTTATCCCTCTCCTATCAGAGAGGATAGGAGAGGGATAGAGAGACATTGATGAGAGAGACATCGATCGACTGCCTCCTGCGTGCCCTGCACTGGGGACCGAGCCCAGCCCGCAACCTGAGCATGTGCTGACTGGGAATCGAACTGTGACCTCCTGGTTTGTAGGTCGATGCTCAACCACTGAGCCACGCTGGCCGGGCAAGAGTGTTGATATTAACCTCAGTGTGTTGTGCACACCTCTTGGCATTCTTCCTTTGTACCCAGAACTCTGGAGCTGACGGGCGCCATCCAGCAGGTGCCAGGTGATGTGTAGGGGACATGGACTTTGTAATGTGTAAACGAGCCCATTTCATTTGAGACTAACGTGGCGCAGCTTAGACGAGCACGCCTGTGGGCAGACTCCCCAGGTTTGCAGGCCGGCTCCATGCTGTGTGGCCTTGGACAGTGTCCCTGACCTTTCTGGGCTGCAGTCTCTGCGTTAATAAGGCGGTACAGTAGCAGAGCTCAGCCAACCTTGTTATGGACACGAACGGGTTAATAGATGCCAAGCTCCTAGAAACCCGCCTGGCACTGAGACGGTTTTAGTAAATTCTGACTCGTGCCATTACCATTGGGATCTGGTGGCTGTAATGAGCCTGGGTCTGCGTGCCCCCCCTGGATGATGGGACCACGTCCATTCTCCATAACCAGCTGGGTCAGAGCAGAAACAGGAGCTTCAACATGGGCGCTCACCCTGTGGGCCACTGGGCCAGAGCCCGTGGGTTCTAGATAATTCCAGAGCTCAGCAGGGCAGGCACTGACACCCCCAAGGGCCTTCGTAAGGAGGCAGTGGTTCCTTTCCCTTCTGCCTTTCTGCTGCTCAGGGGCTTGCATGAGCCCATTGCTAACTCAGTCAGTCCTAAGGGTCCTGCTGTCACAGGCCTCGCCCGTGGGGATTTTCTGAAGGGGGCGCTCAGAGCCACAGCATAAATCAAGGAGAGTCCGCCATCCACTGCAGAAAGCACTGTCGGTTGGTGGCTCCACCTGGATGCAACCCTCGGCGGTGCCCCGGGCCGGGGCGGTGTCAGAGCCCACGCCCGAGAGCAGGCCTGGGGCCCAGGTGCCCGATGGGCTGTGAACACGGCAGGCGCGTCTTCCTGTGCTTTGCTGCCGCTGCCCGGCTTTGGGGTTCTGCCCTGTGAGCCCACATCCCGTATCCGAGGAGACCTGGGGTCCGTGCTGGCTCCTCTGAGCCTCAGGCAGGAGGGGCATCGGCTGGTCCAGGCCCCTATGGACACAGCCATCCACCAGCTCCACGGGAAGGGGCCGCCTTCTGTTTTTATCCTCCGACCTGAGCCATTTTGTTCTTTTCCTTCCCCCCCACATAGTCACCGTTGGGCAATGCGTCACGTGGCTCTGCATTCGGTGACGCGACCTCGGGTGAGGAGGTGTCAGTAGGCGCGGCGCACCTGGACCGGACCGTCTCGGGCCCGGGAGGAAGGAGGCGTGGAGCCGGGCGCTGGCTTCAGGGCGTGGGTTTCTAATTCTGGGCCTGGCATTTCGTCTGTGTAGGAAGACTGTCAAAACCTCCCCGAGGGGAAGGGACAGACACCAGTCTGAGAATAGCGCGCTTATGCAAGAACTGTCCCCACGGAGGCATCTTGGCACACTCCCTGGCTTGTGCATTTTGAAGGGGAGAGGCAGGGGCAGGCAGTTCTCCGTGAACTTGGGGAACCTGCAGACTCTCCATGGAGAGATGACTCTCTCCTGAGATGGTTCTAGGACAACTTAGAAGGGAAAGGGGTGCCTCCTAACCCTTTGCCTTTTCCGTATTCTCGTCCCTCTTCAGGTGCTTACCTAACTGTTAAACAAGCTTTCTCCCTGCTAATCCATTGAACTCATCTGTTGTGAGAGGAGAGGGTATTGTGAAGGACCAAAGCAAAGACACAGGAAGCTGCAGGGAGACTGGGATCCCTCCCACCACCCCCACCCAGGCCAGCACAGCCTCTGTTTAGCATATTTCCTCTGCTGCTTTTTCATGAGCTCTGCTCTTTACCTGGATGAGGTGGGACGATCGATTTCTTATCACTTCCGAAAGTCATCAGCAAACCTCAATAAAGTCATGGGTAGTGGCTACATCTCATTAAGTAATTGAACTATAATTCACTTAGGCGTTCTTCTGCATTCTTAAGGATTTAAAAACATATATTGCAAAAAAAAAAAAAAAAGATTCAGTGAACATATTGTGTAGAACTCTTTGTCCCCATTTAGGACTATTTCCTTAGCAAAGATAATTAGGCTCCTGTCAAAACATAAGGACATTTTTGAAACGTTCATTTATAGTTTTATTTGCACTTTCTATTTTAAAATTCTTCCTGCTTTCCACGAATTGGGTTATTATTCATGTTGTTTCTAACCACCTTATTTGAATGCTTGTGTCTTTTAAATGAAGGATTCTAATTCTGAGAGTAGGACATCCTTGTTGCACAGAATTGGGAAATGTAGATAACCATGATGGTTTCGATAAAAGTCAGCCTTATTCTCCTATAGACACGAAATGTTATGATATTGGTGCATGTCTTTTCAGATATTTTCTCGGGATTTGTGTTGGACTGAAACATATTTAGAAGTGCCAACAGATGCAGGTTGATTTGGGTGAACGTTTGAGTCTGGGTTTGCTATAATTTTACCCTATAGGAAGTATGGTTTCCCGGGCTGATTTAGGGTTGTTGCCTTCACTGAGCAATTCACAGGGACCTATATCGACAGACGTAGTTGTAATACTAGTGCCTGGAGTCAGACCACCCCAGTGGCCACAGAGAGCATCCCCAAACTCTGTCTCCCCACATCTTTGACCTCTGAACCACACATCCATAGAGCAGACTCGAAGCAACCGAGCTAGACAACAGGTCTGAACGGCAGCCCAGACACAGTTTGCAGGTCAAGGCCAGACAAGAAAGTTACCCGATAAAACATCGGAGAGAAACAAGAGAATCCAGAATCTCTACGGCTTCACGTTCATCATGTCTGGAACACAACCCCCAGTTTCCTAAAAGATGAAGAATGAAGACAAAAATCTATCAAACCCAACTCCAAGATGAGCCAGGCATTGGAACTAAGGGACACGGAGTTTAAAACAACCAAGAAAACTACCCACAATGAGAAAAAAAAAAAAGGCACACTGTGTTTTTAACAAAGGAAATCTTAGCAGGAACAATCAGAAGTCTCGGTAGGGAAATAAACATCATAGGAAAGAACCAAGTGGAAATTCTAGAAATGGAAAATACAGTTTCTGAAGTTCCCACTCCATGTAACCTTTCGTAGATGCATTATTACTAGCATTACATATAAGAACAAAGGTGAGGGCCGGCCAGTGTGGCTCAGTAGTTGAGCATCCACCCATGAACCAGGAGGTCAGGGTTTGATTCCCAGTCAAGGGCACATGCCCAGGTTTCGGGCTTGATCTCCAGTAGGGGGTGTGCAGGAGGCAGCTGATCAATGATTCTCTCTCATCATTGATGTTTCTATCTCTCTCTCCCTCTCCCTTCCTCTCTCTGCAAGCAATGAAAACATAGATTTTTTAAAAAGAGCAAAGGTAAGGCATTTTGCTGTCATTTTATTACACCTTTATTGATGACATAGAAGCGGAGAGGGAAATTCCATCCATCCATCTTTTCACCTTCACCCCCTACTCTCCCTGCCCTCGAGGGAAGGCAGTTCTGGAGGGTGCGTGTCCCGCTCGGCCCCATGCCTTCTCTCTCCCGTGCCCCGCCTGCACTTGGTGTGCCTCCCCTCGGCCACTTTCCATAGAGCAGATCCCAGTTCCCTCCTTACTCCTCTCCCCTGGCGGCCCCTCATCCCGGTCAGCTTCGGGGTCTTCCCGGTCTCCTTCCCTCACACGAGGCGGGTGAAGGTGTCCCGAGTGAATGAACAAAGCGTTCGGGTCCCCCAGCCCCCATTGCTGCCCCCCTGCCCTCTTTTCCGAATTGCCCTGTCTTCACAGCCAACGCTACAGGGTGATCTGTAAGACCCCACACTAGTTTCCGAAGCACCTGATTTACCGGGTACACGGGCACAGTGCCGGCCGTTCGGCTTCCTGGCCAGGCTTTCTTTGTGTGAGATGCACTTCATGGCTGCAGACATGAGAGTGCCCATCCCTGTAAGCAGGCCTGTCCTTCCTCCTGGGCCCTCGGCTCCTGTGTTGGTGTCGCCTGCCACGCCAGCAGCTTCCCTTCCTTAGTCAGTCCTTGCGGGCAGCCTGTAGATGTCCATGTCGGAAACATTCCCTTTTACGGGGGGCCGCAGGTGTGCCTCTGCACACTGGCTGCTTGCCCACATGCAGCCCGTTCGTTGTATTCTAAACCCAGCTTCCATGCGGTGGCCCTTCGTGACATTCATTTTGTGGGGCTTTGAAGAAAAATGGAAAGAAAGTATCCTCAGTGTTGGCCTCTTTCTGGCTCACCACCCCAGGGGAGAGAGAACGAGGGATGTTGCGTGTCCTTGTCCCATGCCAGGGCCTCTCCTCGGCTTTGACACGCTCTCCTCACCTCATCTTCACAGCCAGGTTGTGACATAGATGTGCCCCACCCCCCCCCCGCCCCGGTTTCACGTCTGAAGATGCTGAGGGTGAATACGGAGGTGGCACCGGGATTCGGTGGTCATTTTGTTTCGTGCCCAAGCTGCTGCATCCCTCTGACACGGCGATTAAGGAACTCAGGAATGCAGATGAGAAGGGGGGGCCAGAGCCAGAGGCCTTTAGCTGCCTGGGGAATGACTTTTAACCTTTCCCTCGGTGAAGGCGCATGGGGGTCCCCTGTTAGACAACCCCCCCTCCCCCCCGCCTGTGGCCCAAGGGCTGTTCGACGCTGCCTGCCTGCTCTCTCTCTCTCTCAGGGAGCACTGGAGTGCGGTAGCTATGGGGTGGTTACATGAAGCGCCCCGACAAGATTGGCCAGCGTGTAAAACACACGGTGCCTGAGACGCATGGCCCATGTTTACTGCCTAGAGCCGTGGTCGGCAAACTCATTAGTCAACAGAGCAGCCGCAGTTTGCCGACCACTGGCCTAGAGGGCGAGAAGCTCCTCTTCACTGTGCTGCGCTGCTTGCCTCACCTGCCACCAGGGGGCAGCATCTTCACACAGTTTTCTACCTGCTGGCCACGGGGAACGGGCAGTGCCTCCTCAAAGCTCAGCCCAAACCCTGTCCCACTTCGCCTCTTGTCCTCTGAGCCTGGCCACGCAATCTTCCCTGGGCAGAGTGAATGCAAACCAGTGTTCAGCGATTCTTTTTGTTGGAGGAGGAGGCCAGTGAGAGGGAGGAACTACACCTTGTATGTTGGCCTACACGTGAAAATACTGGTACTGTACGTGAACGGATGTGTTGTGTGCATGCAGAGGTCTTTCTGCTACTGAGAGTACCCGTGCCCTTGCCAGGGCTGCGATGCTCAATGTATGTCTCACCCACAAGTTAAAGCTTATTTTCCTAAAGAAACAGGGGCGGTGATTGGAAAGCTCTTTATGTAAGACCTGCCGTCCAGAGTGCTGGCTTCAGTCAGCTGACCTGCCTTCACACCCCAGTATAGGCTCTTCGAGGCTGTGTGACCTCGGGCGAATTACGTAACCTCGCTGCACATCACATCCTCGCTGCACATCACATCCTCGCTGCACATCACATCCTCGCTGCAGCACGAGGATTGACATGCATTCCTGCTGTCTTCCATCCAACAGATGGTTTTTGAGGCTTCTCTCGCAGTGGAACTTGGCATTGTGCGCTGGGTATCATGACCTCTATGTATGCCTCCCAGTTCAGCTTCCTGTCGATGGGCCTCTAGCCCCTCTAAGGCTGTTTCTGTCAGAGCCCTGGCCGACTCAGGGTGAACACCTGGGAGACAGAGTCGAGATTACTTAAGCTGTGAGAGTGACTTGGGAGTCATCCCCACCGTCTTGGGGAACAGCCACCCCGGGCGGTGGGGCTAAGGGGAGGCCACTCCTAGTGAAAGGCTGCAGGGTGCAGGGCTGCGGTGCGGTGTCCTGATGAAAAGAGGCTGCAGACAGGGCGCTATGGGCGTGATTTCAGGGTGCCGCCTCGGGGTCTCGGGCAGACTCGGTTACGTGGCGGAAAGCTGGGTTCGATCTCACTGTGGTGGTGACCTCCCCTCGCCGTGGAATTAACAGGCCGTCCCCATGGAGGGAGTGCCGTTCCCGGGCCGGCGCCTGGAGCGTGGCTCAGCTAGGAGATGTTGGGGGCACAGGGCAGGCCCGGGCGTCTGTGACATTGAAGCTCAGTTGCCTGGTGCTGGATCATGAAAACTCTGACGTGGTCCCCAGACAGCTGCTCAGACAGATGGCGGATGGCTCTGAAGCCAGGCTGACGTGTCCACAGCCCGGGGCACACCGACCCCTTTCTCTTCACGCCAGCATCTGGGCTGGCTGTTTAGGGAAAAAGCAAAAGACATTTCAATTCATTTTCCAGCCAAAGCTATTGTGGGGCTCAATTTTGGGTGGTTAAACTAGACATCTACATAGAGTTCCCCCAACCCCGACCCCCTTGAACAAGGATTTGTCTGGTGAAGTGGCTTTAGCTCCTCTGAGGAGGTCCCAGCGGACCCAGTCCTTCTCATGGCCTCCTGTTGAAGATGGATTAACAAAAACCAAGCCGACTGCCAGGCACACTCATAGGCAAAAAGAAGCGGGAGGGGATTGAGCATGGAATGGATAATACGCATTTGCTTGAGATGCATAAAATAAACCGAATGGGGAGGGGTACAGACCGAAGATTGAACACCCCGCCCCCAATCATGGCTTCCTTTACTAATTAAGGAAGTCAGCGCGTGGATCAGACAACAGCGACTGCGTGTCAGCGACCTTCCAGTAATCACTTCGGTGTTGCGCAGACACAAGCCAGATGGCATGGTTTCACCAGAAGACGGGCAGACAGGACCCTGCTGTCAGTTAGTAATCCCTGGAGTCCTCCCCCCCGACACCCCCTGCTCCGCTGCTGTGGTTCATCTTCATTCAACAGGAAAGCCCACAGCGCAGGTGCTGTGCTGTGCCCTTGGGGTTGGGGTGGGTTCTCAGAGGAGCCCACAGGAGAGCGCGGCCCTGTAAAAGGCAGACTTGCTCTTCTCTAAATGAGTCGCGGGCTTAGCAGGCCGACACTGAGGAGGGAGTTGCCTCCATTGTGAGTAACGGCGCCGTGGGTGTCCCTCACCTGCCTGATGAAAAGTCCGTGCAAGGGGGGAGAGGAGTAGGCTGGTCTTGGTGCTGTGTTTTGGTTACAGGCCGGAGAGGAAATGAAATGAGGGATGCATTACAACGTCTCACTCAGCCTCTCTTATGCAAAAAGAAATGCCAAGAAAGCACTTACTAGATATTGAGAGTCAAGTTCTTTTCCAAAATATCACAAGTGGCTCAGAAAAGGATTTCAGCATGAAACACTCTTTGTTTTTAATTAAAATACAGAAAATTCTCTCTCGACTCTCAAATCCTTTACGCAGTTTTGAAGGAGAGGAGACACAGAAAGGAAGTCGACAGGAAAAGCCCTCTGAAATTAGAGCTCTCCAATGCGGTAGGCTTTTCCTGTCCTCTGGATGTTATACTCGCTCCAAGTCCCAGGAACTCGGCTCCCTCTTCGAGAACTTTCTTACAGGATGGTCGCTGGAGGCTCTTTTAATTGGCCAATGACTTGTCTCTTCTGTGGTGAAAATGCGTTCTCCTGAATGACGAGTTTTTGTTGAAACTGTATCTTCAGTGAAATATTGAACAGGTAATATTGCAAAATTCAAAAGATACAGAAGGAAAAACATGATGGAGTGTTCCCTTCACCCTTTCTCCTCTCCAGAAGCAAACACTGTTCCCGCTTCATGCTTTCAGTCTTTGCTCTGGATCCGACTGGGTTCAGGAGCCGATGTGCTGTGTGTGGCTTGTGACGCTCGGCGCCCTTCATTGGCTCCCGTTGGTGTGAAGTGTAGCAGAGAGAAAGCAAGGTGCGCGCACAGTGAGGAAGGGACGGCTACCTGTGGCCAGCAGCACACGTCTACGCAGACGTCTCCTGGGCAAGCTCCCTGCCACTGTATCCACGTGTGTGCCCAAATTTCACCGTCCGAGATGCCAGTGATGGTGAACGCGCGTTTTATATACAACTGAAAATCAAAAAGCCTAAACTTCCTATTATTGAAGTATTTTAAAAATATTTTATTTATTAAATGAGCTCCGCTAGACTTCATGGTCCCTCATGTCACACCTGTAAATACATAGAAGGAAAGAGCCAGGCAAGTACATTAGGTGAGTCTCACTTCTGAACCTCTACCCGTGGGGCCAGGCTCTTCCGGTCACGTGCACCACAGCTCCTCAGGGTCTGTGTTTTTGCAAACAATTTAGTAACATGGTTTAAAAAGAACCTGAAAAGGAATGGCGAGCCCTTGGTGCTGAGCTCCTAGAGGCCCCACTGCCCCACTTTGCAGACTTAACTCTCCGAGCATCGCTGGGCTGGGGAGGGGTGACCCAGCCTGGTTGGCCCCCACCGCAGACCCACAGCTACCCACACCCATGGTGTTGGGTGAACAACTGCTCTCCTGTTGTCCCGGGGGTTTTATTCCAGACCCTGATCCTCATTCTGCTGTGTGATGCTGGTGCCTTTTAGAAAAATTGATTGGGGTGAAATCGTCAATAAGGTTATATAGGTGTCTGCCCTCTCAAAAGAAAATTACTTTGTGATTGATGTCCGCTGAGAACAATTGAAAGATGCTATTGATGGTGAAATTCGACACGAATTTAGAACTGTTAGGATGTGAAAACCAGTGCACCTTAGAATGGATGACAGATGAAATAGTAATTCCGAATCTCCTGAACTAAACTGGAACTTCTCGACCTGCTCACCTCCCAGGTGAGAGCGACCTTGAGGTTGAGGGTGGTTACCGTGCTCACCACTTAGAACCCTAAGCTTTGACACTCAGCGCTGAGATTTTGAAACGTCTCAGATTGTTAAGTGCGAACCTCCCTTCCTCAGTGTGCTCACAAATGTGGACATACATTCTTTATCAAACACCCGAAGGCAGTCAGCTCGAGTATGTGAGTGGTGGGTTAAAAAGACTAATGAGTCAGCTATTTGGTTTACTCTAAGAAATGCAGAATTAAGATTCAAGGTTGAGCCCTGACCGGTTTGGCTCAGTGGATAGAGCATCGGCCTGCGGACTAAAGGGTCCCAGATTCTATTCCGGTCAAGGGCATGTACCTTGGTTGCAGGCCCATCTCCAGTGGGGGGTGTGCAGGAGGCAGCTGATCGATGTTTCTCTCTCATTGATGTTTCTAACTATCTCCTTTCCTCTCTGTAAAAAATCAATAAAATATACTTTAAAAAAAAGATTCAAGGTTGATCTTCTAACTACAAAAGGGGAAAACAACCAAAAAATCTGTAGTTGCAACCCAACATGGCTCAAGCCACAGCTGTTTGTCCCCTTATTTGAAAGGTGTAGTCAGTAGGTTCCTGTGGAAAATTACTCATCCCTAGCCAGTCTCCGTTGGTTAGCGCGTTATCCCAGCACCAAGGTACACACGCGATCCCTGGACAGAGCACCCGTAAGAATCAATGAGTGCATAAATAAGTGCAACAACCCACTTCTCTCTCTCTCTCTCTCTCCCCATTTCTCTCTCTCTAAAACCAATTTAAAATATTACTCAAAAGTGGAGAAAATAAAGTAAAATGTCTGGTGGCACATCCACTCAATGTCATGTTGGAACAAATAAAAAAAATATATATAGCTCTTACCAAGGATTACTCAGTTCTCCAGGAATTAAATCATGTTGGAGTTGGTTGTTCACTGTTATCCGGGCCTAGAGCCTGGGAAGCAATGGTTCGCGTGTAGATTTTCCCCTGGTCGGTGGTCCAGTAGGAAGCTTGTTTCAGATGGCGCAGTGCTCTGAGGGACAGCAGCCAGCTGTGTAAGTAACCCAGCGATGGCGTCCTAAAATTGTTGTTTGCAAATGCTGGTGCTTTCCTCATTACAGAGTTGAGTAAATCTTTCATAAGAGCCCTATTTTTTGAGTTGTGTTTTTACATTTTTGAAAATTTTACTTGATCAGGGTTTAAATTTCTGAAGTGAAGCAGAACTCCAACCGGTCATTCTGAGAGGTGGTTGTGGACAGACCGGGGTGCTCAGCGGTTGTGCTTAGTAACCTGAAGGTGTGGTTACTGAGGCAAGTTCAGAGGCGGGTCCCTGAGGCTGTCCCTGAGCTGTCCTTTGATCCGTGATTCCAGGGTGATCAGCAAGTGATTCTACACTCGGATGAGACAGTTCTGGGAGTTGGAGCGGGGCTTGTGAAGGGAATTGTGGGATTCCAGGCGGAGCTGGAATTGGGTTCAGATCATGAACAGCCTGGGGGTGCAGGGGGGCCTCGTGGGCGCAGATGTTTTGTCTCCCCCTAAGTGCCAAGAGTGGGGTCTTCTAAGTTCTCCACCATCTGGGTAGTGGGTCCCTGGAGTCACCCCCCTTGTCCTTCAGGGAATATCTTAGTTCAGATTACCCTCCCACTTCCCAATTATTCTTTCCCTAGCCCAGTCCTTCATACATCAGCCCCACTTCCCCCTCTCTCTCCTTTCTTCTCTCCGACTCTCCACCCATTAACAAATGCTCCCTGACTTGGGAGTATGGAAGATGACATCATGTTATACTGGGATATATATTTATTTGATTACTTTAAGGCTTTCTACAATGCCTTGGTGGGCGGCAGCTTCAGTCAATGCCAGTCAGTGAGACACACACGGACGGGTGGAGAGAAAACTCCCGCGTGTTTGAACATCGCATTGATCACCTTACCGAGTGCACCGAAGCCGTCTTCCTGAGATGTAGTTAAAGTGCTTCCTCTCTGAAGTGGTTCAGGGTCACCGATTTTGCATTAACAGAATATTCCAGGTGCCGCATTAACTTACGTAACTCAGTACCTGGAAGTCAGGTGAAATGTTGCTGAATGTATAAAAGAGCGAAAAATGAGAGATGCTACTGAGTCTTCTTTGCCAGAGTCTTTATAAATAGAACAAGGAACTGTCTGGGATGGGACTGAAATTTTCCATGTTTCAGTGCAGGCAGCTGCAGAAGGCAGGCTATCCCCAGGGTCTTCTGGTGACTTCTTTTTCCCCTGCATGCTTTTTAAAATTTTATTTTTGAGAGAAAGAAGCAGGAGGAGAGAGAGAGGGAAGGAGAGAGAGAGAGAGAGAGAGAGAGAGAGAGAGAGAGAGAGAGAGACATCGATTGGCTGCCTCCTGCACCCCCCTTACTGGGGATCGAGCCCACAACCCGGGTGTGTGCCCTGGCTGGGAATTAGACCAGCCACCTCTCAGTGCATGGGACAGCCAGGTGAACACCCCACTGGCCAGGGCAGCTTTTGCTTCTTTAATAAGCTGCTGTCGGGTCCTGGGTGGGAGACAGTTTCGGAAGGAGCCCCCTTAGCCCAATGCTGGTGAGCTCTGTGAGTAAGTCTGGGCTGAGAGAGGGCTGAGGAACTTGATCTTTGGGGCCTGAGAGAAGCCACACTTCAAACCGATGACACCGGAGCCGGGAATTCAAGGCCAGCGATGCCCTGCAGCTCCTGTTTCCCGGGGCTCACCTGGGGCCTGGCTCTGTTCACAGCATCTTCTCTCCATCTTCCCCGCTGATGTTCACAGCAGGCCCGGAGAGAGGCAATACCTGCATAGGATTGCAGGTGAAGAAATGGCTTTCAGAAAGGCGACATGTCCCTCCTAAGAGCATCAGCTGGTACTGACGATGGCCCTGGATCCCAGGTGGTCGCTCCAAACCTGGGCTACTCGCCGCCGGGCCCACCCCCCTCCATGCACCTGCTTGTCCGCCTGGTTAGCCAGGTGCTTTCCTGAGGAAGCCCTGGCCTGGTGGGAAGGACCAGGGTCTTCCTGCCATGCACAGTCCGTTGGGGCGGGGCCCAAGATCAGGCAGGTACCCTACACCCGGGGAGGGCTTCTCGGAGCCTTTGGGGGCCAGCTGTGTTTCCTTTGAGCTGGTCCTTCCTTTCTCCCTTCCCACCCCCTGTGAGGTTTGCGGGGGTCAGCAGGGCAGAGGGGCCCATGACACCAGGGAGCCTTGAGTTAGGAGTGAAGCCACTGCAAACACCCCTTTCACCATCACATCTGCAGGACCTGCACTTTGTCCAGGGAAGCCGTCAGGGTCTTCAACGCCATTACAGCGTTGATCCAGGCAAGTGCCGCGCTGAACACTTGCAGGAGGGCCTCGGCTGTCCGGGAGCCGGCCCTGGCATTCCCGTGTGAGTGGACGTTTTCACTTGTGGTCCGCCCTTGTCTCGGGGTTGCCCTGAGGACCCGCCTGGGAATAGGAGTCAGCAGGCTTTCCTGGGGAAGGGCCGGGCAGTAGATATTTTAGTTTCCGGGCCACGGGCGGAAGCAGCCCGGGCAGCAGGTAAATGCATGGGCCCACAAAGCTTTCTCTGTGGACATCGACACTCGAATTTCATGTGCCACAGATTCTTCTTCGGATTACTTAAAAAGAATGATCTAAATGTATAAAGAGAACACCTCAGGTTCCCAACTGTGCAGAAGTAAGTGGCAGGCCGGATTTGGCCCCTGGGCAGTAATACCTGTAGCTCAGAGCAGTCCTTGGCACCCAGGAGTGCTGTGGGTGTCAGCTGCTCCTCCCATGATTAGGGGGTCACCGTCCACGCCCCCCCTCCACCCCCACCCCCGACCGAGAGGCCGCAGTGCCGGGCCTGGAGAAGCCCGGGCTGCAGCCTCTGACCTTCTGTGAGTTCGTCTGCAGTAGCTGCGCCAGGATCAGCTCCGAGGTCACAAGGTCACAGGTCTCACCCCCAGGACAGTGGTGGTCTCCTCCCCGAGGCGACCTGGGGGCTGTGCTGGGCTGGAGGGCATGGTGCCCATTGGGTCAGCAAGGTCTGCCCTGGGTGATGGGAGCACATGCTCTGGGTCCTTTTTTAAAAAATTTTTTTATTAATTTCAGAGAGGAAGGGAGAGGGAGAAATAGAAACATCAATGATGAGAAAGAATCATTGATCAGCTGCCTCCTGCAAGCCCCTACTGGGGATGAGCCCACAACCGGGCATGTGCCCTGATTGGGAATCGAACCGTGACCTCCTGGTTCAGAGGTCGAAGCTCAGCCACTGAGCCAGGCCTGCCGGCCATGCTCTGGGTCCTTTGATGGCCCTCTCACCTGTGTTCTTCCCTGGGATGGGGGCAACGGGGAGACCAGGGAACCCACTGTGGGTGACCTGGGCTGTTCACATCCTGTTCTCAAGTGCCCAGAGGGGAGGAGAAGAGGTTCTGAATGCAGTGGCAGGAAGAGGAACTGGGGGTGAAGGGAAGAAAGAGCCCACGTTGCGAGCCTGAGCCGCGGGGCCCGGATTATTCCGAGTCCTGCGGGGCTCAGCTGGCGGAGAAGGCACAGATATCTTTATAAACCTTGACAGCATTACTTCATTATTCATGAAGCTTAAAAAAAACATAACCAGCTTCATTTGAAAGGAACTCATTCCCAAGGCCTTTCTTAATTGAGTTTGTATGGCAGTTCCTTGTGTTGACTACTAAATCAACATCCCAAATAAACAGCATTGAAACTCATCCTTCCATTCAGCGCACAGTCCCATCTCTGCCTCTTCCAGACACTGAAGTGAGAGCGGACGGGTGCACAGGGCATCGTTTCCACGGCCTTTTCTGACCTTTAAGAGTAACTTTAAAAAGCGCCTCATTTTTAACAAAGGAAATGTGCCCCAAATCCAGAATGTGCGGGTGAGATCTCCCATTGTGCGCAGCAGCTCTTTATGAGTGTGTGTGTGTGTGTGTGTGTGTGTGTGTGTGTGTCTGCACACTTCAAAGCTGTATTGTTGAGGCTTTGAACAACTCTCTTCTGAGACAGACGTACCTTGGGGGCAAGCATTGTTTTCTTTTCAATTCTTCTTTGGATGAAATGTACCGTCTCCCACAGTGCCCCGCACGGCAGTAGACACCAGCACCCTCTGATGAGAAGAGGAAGGAACCAGGGCTCAGGGCACCCCAGGTCATCTGCTCCCGGCCTCGCCCTCTGGTTCTGGGCACAGCATTCCTGCCGTGCGCCGTCCTCGCCTCCGTGTTCCTAAGGACGGCACTTCCCTGCTCATCCTGTGTCTGTGGCGGAGCAGAATGACATTAATTCTTCAGATGCCTACCGACAGGAGTCGCCCCAGGCCCCACCCCCCGCTGACCCCTCCCTCCCACACACCACTCACCCTTTTATTACCCCCAGGGCTAAATATCTCAGTGTATTCTCCAGCTTTAGAGGCCCGATGCATGAAGATTCATGCAAGAATGGGCCTTCCTTCCCCTGGCTGCCGGCACCACCTTTTCGCTCCAGCCGGGAGCCACCTTGCCACCTTCCCACGCTGCCCAGAGGCCCGGAGTGGCTGGGGCTGTGCGAAACACCTGAGTCCTGCCCTATCCCCCAACCGCTTGGCACCTGTGTATGCAAATTAACCCATCATCTTTGTTGGGTTAATTTGCATGCTCACTCCTGATTGGCTGGTGGGCGTCGCGAAGGTACGGTCAATTTGCATCTTACTCTTTTATCAGTGTAGATAGTATTTCTATTGATTTCAGAGAGGAAGAGAGGGAGAGAGAGAGAGATAGAAACATCAATGATGAGAGAATAATTGATCGCTGACTTCTGCACGCCCCTCACTGGGGATCGAGCCCGAAACCCAGGCATGTGCCCTGACCAGGAATTGAACCATGACCTCCTGTTTCATAGGTCGATGCTCAACCACTGAGCCATGCCGGCCAGGCCTTACATATCTTTCTGTCCAGTTATTACTGCTTCTTCCTGGCCTCCCTTTTGTGAATGGTTTCCTGTGCGTCAGGAGCTGGTGATGGGCATAGCTCCCAGAACCATGTGCTGTGTCCAGCTGGCCTGACGCAGGGCTGGTCAGCGGGACCTCTTATGTCCTTGATCTGCTCTTGTTCAGGAAACCCACGTGTCCGAGCCTGCTGACCTCCACGTGAAACCCACTCTTCTTGGGTGTGTAGACAGCTCTCTCAGCTTTCACCAGTATGAGCAGGCAGGGCCCTCCCAGGGCAGAGCCCTCAGCGGGGGTTCCTTAGTGACAGAGGGTAGCTGTGGGTGGTCCCAGAGCTCAGTTGAACCAGAGGTCTCACCCAAAAGATTGGCTGTGGGCTTACCAACCCAAGGAAACAGAGCCTGGTTGGAGGTCGGGGGCCGCACGGAGGTGAGGGGAATGGGCTAGCTGAGGTGTTAGAGAGGCCAGACAAGAGGGGGCCACAGCATGAGCGAGGTGGTTTAGAGTAGGTTGGCCTGAACCCTTAGCATCTTTGGTATTTTTTTCCTGCCGATCCTCTGTGCTTTACCTAAAAGAATCAAATTTTAATGATGAAGAGCTGGGAGCTCATGAATTATTCACGAGCCGGGTCTTCCTTATTCCATAGAAGTGTTTCTTGAATTTTAAAAAGTCTTGTTACAAGACTTTACCTTCCTCTAATTAAACTTCTTCTTGCTAATGGGGCCCACCTTCTCATTCTCTAAAGACCTCTGAACCTGAAGAGGAAGGGAAGCTGCAGAATCCAAGTGGTGGTGGGCCCTTACCAGTTGTGATCGTGTACAAGTTACAGGTCTGACCCTCCTCTGTAGGAAGAGACGCGCATTTACCTCGTTAATGGCACTCGCCTCCCTGGGTAGCTGGGGGAGGTTAGACGGAATCACGCATCTCGGGTGCCCGGCTCGGTGCCCACCAGGGCTGGTCCCACCTGGCCGCAGGCACTTCCTGCTCTTCGGCATCTTCACCATCTTGCCACCCTCAGGTCAGACGGGATGGGATGCCTTCTTTGTTGTCATCCAAGCGATGGGTTTTTATTGAGCTTCATGGGGAGATTACAAGTCCAGAATCCCGAGATTTCTAAAGGCTGCTTCAGGGACTCACTGGGGTGTGTGTGTCACAAAATCAAATATACGAATGTGCGAAGAAGCCAGGTGAGCGAGTGCCGGCCCTGTGCCAACTCAGAGGCTGCCTGTCCAACCTGGGGCCCACATTTCGGTAGAAGTCCAGGCCTAACCAAAACCTGGGTCAGGGAATCAAGTTTCCCGCGCCATCGGCTGGTAGGTATAGGGCCCTCACACACTCCCGTGTAGCGTGACTGTGGCTTGAGAGCAGTGGTTCCTCCAAGTGTGGTCCAGAGACCAGCAGAGCATCCGGGAACGTGTATGGAAGCAAGTCCTCGGCCCTCAGCCAGACCCACTGAATTGGAAAGGCTGGGGGTGGGCCCGGCCACCTGTTTGAACAGGCCCTCGGCGAGCTTCTGCCACGCTCAAACTTGGGGACTGTGTCCTCAACCCTGGCTGGACCTGGGGGTCCCCTGGGGAGCTTGAAAAATTTAGTTGCTTGGTTCTCAAACAAGAATTCCTCAATTGGAATTCGGAGTACAGCCCGGATATCAGGAATTTTCATGGCCCCCTCCATCCCCCCGTGGATGTTCAGGTGCAGCCGGGGCTGGTAACTACCCTTCTGGGGAGTCTGTTGAAACACCCACATGATCCTCTCTGGGTGGAAGGGGAAGCGGGGAGGTGTGTGCCCGCTTGTGGCCTGCCGCCCCTTGGAGAAAGTGACCTAAACTCCCCGCCTCGAGAAACATCCTGATACGGCTTCTTAGACGGAATGGCTATTTACTCAGTGTGCTTTGCTTTAAAGGTGGTTTTTCCTTGTTGGGCACGTGCAGGCATTCATGTTGCACAGATATGAACTCCTAAATTCACAAAGGCTCTCCCGTGGTATGCCCGCTGGCGAGCCCCCTGGCATCAGCTCTCTATTTCATCCGCTCTAAGGGAGGAGCAGCCTGGCCCTGGGCACTGAGCAACGCAGATCGTTCAACATTCACTCGGGGTGTGGGACGCTGACCCCGGCCAGGAAGCGTGCAGGACCAGGGCTTATGGCTGGTGACAGTCTCCCGCCTCCCACGGAGGCACTCATGCATGTGACTCTCGTTAGGAATTTGAGCCATGGGAGAAGTGAGAGGCTTCCCAATTATGACTCCTTTTCTGAATAAAGGAGTCTGCTTTCTCAAGGAGAGGCCAAGCACCACGGGGATGAACAGCAAGTATATTGAAAATGCATTTGCTACTTGGAACCCTGGTTCCAGTCCTAGTGTGGTAGATGCTGCACAGGATTCGAGGAATTAGTGGGTCTAGATCTTATTTGATATTTCCTGTGTTATCCAGATGAGTCCGTCTAGTCACCCGTGGGTCTCAAGCTGTGGTCTCCAGCCAGCAGCACCTGCACCCCTGGGAATTTGTTGGAGAGGCATCTTGTCCACCCCGCCCAGCCCCCCTGACTCAGAGACTGGGGCTTCGGCCAGCCCCCCAGGAGGTTCGGACCCTGCAGCCCTGGTTCTTGTCTATAAAATAAGGCGACCGGCCCAGGTTATATTTCAGGTCCATTCCAGCTCTCCGGTGGCCTTGGGGTAGGGCCCGGGACAGGCGGAGCGAGTCTCTTAGACCGCGAACTGCCTCTTGGATGTGTCGTTGAAATAATTCAGCTGAAAACCAGCTACGTAGGTAACAGAAGAGAAACAGATCTCCAGACCTCCGCACCCAAACCCCATTAGGGTGCTCACTTTAAAAAAAATTCCTGCTACCTTCAGCGTCGGTGTCATTTCCCCAAAATGAAAAACCCCTGGTGCTTCGGGAAGGGAGCACCCCCATTTCTGTAGGGGCCGAGGGCTGTCTGATACGATTCACCGAGCAGCATTCTGCGGGAACTAAGAAATGGCATTTCAGAAGGATGCACAGAGGTACACAAGCTTTGCTGTGAGACAAGGGAAAATTTCAAGCCATTTATCAAAGCTCACGCAAGCTGCTATTTCGAGACAGGTGGGAAAAATACCAGGAACAAGAAAGGAAAATAAGTCCGTATCCAGAGTGTCTCATAAATAAGAGAGTGGGGACTGCTGGCCTCGCCGGGTTCTCGGCGTATTTTTGTCACAGTGTGGAAAGCTTCCCAGTCTTGCAGCATGTAATTCTTTTCGTTTGCCTGTTACCAACATCAAGGTTGTAAATTACTTCACTGACGGTTAAAGCCAAGAGGGAAAAAGGAAGCAATAATTTGAAGGAGAGAGGAGCTGGGAAAATGGAACCCGGAGTTAAAAAAGAGGGAGAAAGAGAGAACAGAGTTCACTCACCACTACAAAGGGATTTGTTTTTCATCTGCAGTGCGGGGATGTTCCGCAATTTAGGGCAAGTCCCAGAAAATCAAAGGCAGTTTTCCAGTTGGCTTCTGCTGAGTAGCAGCCTATTTGTCAGAGACCAGAGGAATGGTGTGCTGAACATCAGAGAGAGAGAGGTCTGTTATACCTGGGAGGGGTGGAGAAATTGTAGCTTTTGTTAAAAAGGATGGACCGCAGGCCCATTATCCCTGAGCGAGTAATGTGGACAGAGGAGGACCACAGATGAGGACCTCTGCATTGGGCATCTCTGTGAACTTCAACACCTGAACACTAAAACCCCGGAGAAAAGTCTGTTCTCTGGATATTAATTGACCATAACGGTGTGGGTTTACTTCGGGGCTCTCTATTCTGTTCCATGGATCTACAGGTCTGCTTTTATGCTAGTACCATGCTGGTTTGGTTATTAGGGCCATGTAGTATAGTTTGATATCAGGTAGTTTTGTTCTTTCTCAAGATTGCTGTGGCTATTCGGGGTCATTTGTGGTTTCATATACATTTTTGGAATATTTGTTCTAGTTCTGAGATATATGCCATTGGTATCTTGATAGAATTGCATTGAATGTGTAGACTGCTTTGGGTAGTATGGACGTTTTAATGATGTTAATTATTCCTGTCCATGAACATGGTATATGCTTTCACTTATTTGTATCTTCTTCATTTTATTTTTTTTCATGTCTGATAATTTTCCAAGTACAGGTTTTTTACATTCTTGCTTAAATTTATCCCAAGGTATCTTATTTTATTTTTTGATGCGATTGTAAATGGGATTGTCAAATTCTGGCTCTAAACTTCGGGCAAGCTCCCCAGACACCCAGTGCCTCCGTTTCCTTCTCTGTCATGGGAGAATAATAATCGAGTCTACTTTGAGGATCAAGAGTTAGTGCATGAAGGGACTTTGCAGAATTCATGGCATCACACAGGCATTATTTTATTGGGACTACTTGCTAAACAGCCACATGTTTCTTTAAAAGAACCCTAAAATAAATTATATTACTTAACTGTAAGACCTTCTGAAACCAGTGGTGTCCTATCTGGTGGCCCCCAGGTGTGCATGCGGGGGGGGGGGGGTGGTGACTGATGGAAGGCGGCTTTGAGGGGTCCCTGGGAGTGAATGCAAGCAAGACTGATGGCTTTGGAGCCGTGGGAACTTCTCCAGGGTCAGCTTCACTAGCACCACTAGTAGCTTTGTGGGGTTGTTCCAGTCAGAGCCAGAGAAACTGATCTTTGTCATCTGGTTTCCTTTTGTGTAGTTATTTTTGGAATAGACTCGGAGACCAACCCTAGAAACAGGTTTGAAATCAATGCCACACTTTCCTCTCTCCCACGGGGCACACTCCTCTTCGTTGGTGGGACGGTGCTGGGTGGCAGCTAACATTGAGCAGCCTGCATTTTTCTCAAGTCAACTGTCCTCGTTCTGTGTAGCGTCGAAATGGCAGCAGCACCAAAACAAACGCATCCGACTTGCAAATGGTGCTGCGGCTTCCTCATCGGCCAGTGGGGGAGGTGGTGCCCACTGCCTGAGTGCTAGATGAGATGGCAGCGTGGATGACACGAAAGGGCTCAGCAAATGGTAACTTTCCAAGATGTTCCTTGTGTTCATGAAAGTCTAGTGTACCAAAGTCACTAACCGTGGACAGTTCACAGAGTCCACGGACCGGGTGGGCACACGTGTGAGGATGAGGAAGTGAAGGTGCAGAGTGAACAGCTAATGGCTGCGATTTGTGTGTAGTGCGAGACATTCCATTGCTCTCTAAAAGACGGAAGGTATTACAAAGTCTTTCATCGCACGTTATTTTTTAGATGAAGTCTCTGATCACTGATTTCCAGCATTTTGATGTCCCCCACTATTGAACACAAACCTGACCTCTTACTCCGTAAACATCAGGTGAAAGTTGAAGTCCCCTGTCTTTGATGTGTCCCGTGAATTGCATTTTTGACACAATTATTTTATGAGATTTGTACCTCTTACTATAAGTGGTGCTTTGCTGTTTTAAAAACTTTCCAACATCCGAATGGATGAATCGGGATAAAATGCTGAATGAAAACAACGTCGCTCCACTGACCCACCCTGCCGCCGTAGAGAGCGGGAGGGATGCTCCGACACGACCTGCGGCCGCAGGCAGCGCTGCTCTGCTGTCATTTCAGACATTGTTTGCCAGCTCAGAGCATTCGCTTTGCAGACATTTCAGCAGCATGGAAAGGAGCGTCTGTGTTCTCTTACCTAACTCACAGGGCCTGGGTTGTTTGAACCTTGAGTAAGTGAACAAGAAGTCCTTCCTGAACTCGAATTAGAAAAAACTACAGTGAACCCAAATGCCCTGGCAATTCAGAGAGCCGCGCTGCTCATTCACAAGTATTTAGGAACAAAACACAAATACGCAGTTTCAAACAAATTACCTATATCCTGAGCTAAAAGCAGGTTTTGTAATGCCTCTGTAACATTGCTTTTTCAGGTCTTTAACAAAACAAAGAGTTCTCTTAAACCACTCACCATCTGTATATGCATGTTCAGGACGGGGAGGCATGGTCGTGTCTGAGGGTTAATGGTGGAGTGGAGTTTGTTCCTTGGACAAGAGGCTTGCAGGTGACCTTGAACCTGCGGAGGATGTGTTGGGTGTATTTGTGACTATGATTTTGTCTTCCTGGTTCTCACACTGTGCAGTGACCGCAGGTCAGCACACTCGCTGAGAGCAGGCAGGTGTCGGGACCCCAGGGACAGCTGCTTTCTACCCAGTGTCCATGCCCAAGGCCCGCGGGCTGTGTAACCCTGGACAGTTCACAGAGTCCACGGACTGGGCGGGCACACGTGTGAGGATGAGGAAGTGAAGGTGCATGGTGAACAGCTAATGGCTGCGATGTGGCCTTGTCCAGCTCTTTCTCTCCAAATGCTATTGGCTTCACCACAGCACAGCTGCCAGACACACAGTTGTTCGGTGATTTTCTTTGTCCTTCAGTGTTACAGCTAAGGATAATCATGTACTTGGATCATCAGCTGAGTTCCCTAACCCAGGTGTAAAAGATGGTGTTGCTGCCCCTGTAGATAGAAGCTCCCACCGCTACCCAGCAGGTTTCCATGGAGATAGGTGTGTTCCTGCTTGGTTACTTGGAGTTTGCCTTGTGGTGCTTCGGTCTTGAGGTGGGACCCCAGACCTCTGCTGGCTGGTGGGTCCACTGAGGCATTAACCTGATCCAAGCTTGTGTTTTAATCACAGAATCACGTCAACCCCGCCATGGACTTCACCCAGACGCCCCCGGGGATGTTAGCCCTGGACAACATGCTCTACTTCGCCAAGCAGCACCAGGACGCCTACATCCGGGTAAGCTCACAGCCCCTCGCGGTCACAGGTTTCCTGCTGAACTTGACTTTCAAGCTCACAGGGATGGAGGCGTTCCCCTGAGATGAGTGGCCCCAGAGGTGTGGCTTTCATCACTCAGTGAAGTGAAAATTAAAATGAAATGGAACCCACCAGGGGCAATGACGTAAAGACTTCTCACCTCTGAGTATTTTTCATGTGATGACTTTGGAAAATGCAATAGTACAGCCCAGCCGGGGTGGCTCAGTGGTTGAGCATCAACCTATAAACCAGAAGGTCCCAGGTTCGATTCCTGGTCAGGGCACATGCCTGGTCTCAGGCTCAATCCCCAGTGTGGGGCGTGCAGGAGGCAGCTGATCAAAGATTCTCTCTCACCATTGACGTTTCTCTCTCTCTCTCTCCCCCTCTCCCTTCCTCTCTGAAACCAATAATAAAAGTATATATATATATTTTTAAATATATTTTATTGATATTTCACAGAGAGGAAGGGAGAGAGATAGAGAGTTAGAAACATCGATGAGAGAGAAACATCGATCAGCTGCCTCCTGCACACCTCCCACTGGGGATGTGCCCGCAACCAAGGTACATGCCCTTGACCGGAATCAAACCCGGGACCCCTCAGTCCGCAGGCCGACGCTCTATCCACTGAGCCAAACCAGTTTCGGCAAAAGTATATTTTTTAAAAATACAATAGTGCTGGAAAACTGGTTTATGTGGTTCAATATCTAATTATGACAGAAGCTCTAGGCTTCAGTACGCAGGACGGAAATGAGCTCTCTGCCAAGACACGGCATGGCTCCAGCGAGTGGAAACCCGCGGACTCCCTGGAACACTCCGGAGCAGGGGCACAGGGTTCCCTCCGCACCACCTCTGGCCACTGCCGGAGCCACGGTGAGATCCACAGCCAGCATGGGAGCGGCGCGGAGGGCCGAGCTGTGGAGGAGAAGGGAAGATGCCCCCGCTGATGGGCAGTGCAGGTGTGGGGAGGATGAGGTGAGGATGAGGGGAGCGCAGGGACCCTGACAGGGAGGCCTGCCCTTCGGGGCTGCCCCGCTGGAGGTCCTGGGCTTGTACTGACACCTGTCGCCTATCCTCAGGGTGAGGAGCCCAGATTCGGTCGGGATGGGGTACACCCACCCCAGGCTGAGGTGGAGCAGGATGTGAACAAATGGGACGAGAACTGGCGAGCAGTGGCAAGGATGACTAGATCCCAGCGTAGAGCGTGAGGAACGAGGTGTCTAGTGCAGAAAGAGTGGGGGGCGGGGGGAAGATGAGAAAAAGGTAAGAGTCTGTCGCTCACATTTTCTCTTCGTCCCTCCCGGGGGCGCTGGCTCTGGACGAGGGGTTTGGGACCTGGCCCCATGGTGCTCTAGTGAGGCAAATGTGGGCGACTCCATTGGTCTGCACCGAACAGGGGGCACTGTTCCCCTGGGGGGCGGGGCATTTGGAAATGTGTGGGATTGTTCCTTTGGCTGGAGCCATGCCTGGGAGGGGCGGGGGGGGTGCTGCTGGCCCAAACCTATAATTCACAGGACATCTTCCCAATGAAAAAGTGTGCCACCCAGGAGGGCCCCTGACAGACACCAAGCCCTGCTCCCCTGCGGGCACTGGGTTGGAAATGGGTTTTACTTCACAGCAACCCACTCCTGACAGAGAACAGACTGACAGCTGCCAGGGGGGAGGGCGCTGGGGGCTGGGGGAAAGGTGAAGGGGTTGAGAAGAAACCTCATACACGTTTCCCATAGATGCAACTTGCTAAGCTTCGGCTTCCACTGAAATATTATTTGTAATTTGATTAGACCGAGGGTTTGATGCGTTTCTCTGAAAGATGGGAGATCGGGTCGTGGCCAGAAACGCAGTCTCCCTTAAGAGAAGCGTCTCCTTCTCTCCCTGTTTTATTGAGAAGTAATTGACATACATCACTGTATGCGTTTACGACACAGCGTGATGGCTGGATTTATGAAGCCGTGGAAGAAAATTGTTTTGTTTTTTCATAAAAGTTTCATTTGGCTTGTAATGTGTGTATATTTGTTGTGCAGATACGTTTTCTAGGAGTGTAATCTGCTTGCAAAGAAGTGAATTAATATTTTTGAGATGCTGTGTAGTATAGCCTCCGGAATGTTGCGTGTGGAAACGAGCCGTGTGGAAATTGAATTCAGAATTAATGATTCATGTTTGTGGACAGAGAGTGTTCCTAAAATTAGAGCTTATTGATGCTGAATGCATTGTCAATTGCATAAGCAGCATATGTCTCCTGAAAAGTAACTTAATGTGTTCAGCCCATTCTCCACAGCGCACTCTCTTAAACATTGTAAGTGAAATGAGAGTGATGGAACCCTTCAGAATTTACCTCCAGGAGGGACTTCAGTGAAGAACCGGTTTCTAAGGGAAACGTGGCCCTTTCTGTCCACATGCGCTGTTTCTTATTGGTTAGGCGTTCCTGTAACTGAGATGCACGTATTTTCTCAGAAGTGTCCCTTTCCCGGTGCTGTACGCCCCCCCCCACCCCCACCCCCACCACTGACGCTGGGTCTGGCTGATGGGAAGCTGAAGCTATTTTCACAGGAACATGCCTGGGTCACGGGAACATGCCTGGGTCACGGGAACATGCCTGGGCTTTGTGGTGGCTGTGAGAGATACCCCGGTGATGGTGAAATTGTGCTGTGGAACCTGGGGCTGGTGCTCTCAGACAGCTCAGTAAGTGCGGTCAGGAGCAGAGCCGTCTTTTCTGAAACATAAAAATGGTGTGTTTTTTTTTCTAAGTTTACGTTTCTGTTAAGATTTGCTCTTTTTCTTGGCCAGGCAGATCTCCTGTCTGAATGCCGTTGTTTATGTGTTATTTCTCCCTGCCATTCAGCAGACATTCGCCCTTCCCTGGACAGAGCCTCACCATTCACTCTTCCAGTCAGAGCCACGGTGAGACTTTTTAAAGAAGCTGTAATGTGCACACACACTCGCACACATGCACACGCAAATATTTGCTCTGGGCTTGACACCCTCCACCGCCATTTGGCTCAAACCCTGTGCCTCTGTCCTTCCCTGACCCATCTTATCGCCTCCTGTTCTCACTCACCTGCCACCCACGTGGCCACACCGCACCTCAGCTTCCCCCCACCACTGTCAGAGGGAGGCAGGGCAGTCTTCCCGCCTTCCTCTCGGCTCCCCGCCCTCCCACACCGGACACTCTACCACTCGCTGTCCTCTGCTGCTGCCCGTCTTGCTTCTCCCCTTGGCTGTCCTGGTCTCTCTGGTGGGTCCCCTCCCCCCGCCTGCCCATCGGATGGACATGATCCCTCGGACGTGGCCGGTGGACTGTTTTCTCCTCAGCCCCCCAAGCTGCCCAGGTTATGAGTAACCACCAAAGGCCCGTCAGGGAGCAGGGTGACGGGACTCCCCAAGGACCGCATCACTCAGGAGTCCTGTGGCTGAGGAGCTTTCTGGAAAAAACAGAGGAGGGTGGGCCTGGGGGGAGAGGTCAGTATCAGGCACTTTCCCCATCCCTGGGAATGTATTTTGATTGGGGAGGTGGGAGAATTGGGGACACAGACCAGAGTCCTCAGCACAGATGTGGAGGTCAGGCCAGGAAAGCTTCCTGGAGGAAGCGGTCCCTGCACTAAGGTCAGTGGGTAGTTCTTAATCAGGGGAAGAGAGGGAGGGAGGGGAGGACGCTAAGCGGAGGGAAGCTGAGCAAAGACAGAAAGGCATGTGCTTTGTTCAGGGAACCAAAGCTCGGGGAATGCTGTGTCGTACGCTACCATGTCTGCCGCCCGGAGGGTGAGCGTGGTCACGGCCAGGGAGGCAGAGGGGCTGGCTCCCCGGGAACCTGTCGCTACATCGTGGTGTCTGGACTTGAGCCTGAAGGCAGTGAAGAGTTTCTGAAGTGTTTTCAATGAGGATGATGAGAGTTAATTTCAGAAAAATCCCTCTCCTGCCAGAAGACAAAGGGGAGACATCGCGGCCAGGGCGGAAATCCAGCGGGATTACAGAGAAGCGCTGGCAGCTGGACCAGGCGGCGGCGGTGTGCGGAGCAGCAGCTCGAATGAGTTATTCCGGATCGAAAAGAAACTGCTGTCTCCGGGGAAGAAGGAGGGGCTTACTGGCCGAGCGGATGGGTGGGTGGTCGGTCTTTAACAAGTTAAGCGCCATGTCCCTCACCGGTGACTGACACTGTACTTTCTGTCCGGAAGACAAAACAGGCTGGGCGCTTAACGTGTTAATGACATCGCGTGGTCTGAAAGGAGTGTTCATGTGGCGACATGCACACCCTCAGCTGCTTGTGGGGCATCTGTGTGTGGGCCCGCTAGTAGGCAGTGAGAAAGGGCAGCCAAGGTCAAGTCCGCGTAGACACCCATTCTGTGTATTATGTGTCCTGGGACCTTCGAACCCACTCTCGTGGAGCTGTGAGGACGATCTTAGACACTGCGTTCCCACGCTCCGGGGAACCCCTGGCCCACAAGCCTGCCTCTGTGGCACCTGGCCCAGAGCGGAGTTTAATGATTTCTTGTTAGTTACGTGAGTAGAGAGTCTCTTCAGTTTTTATCTAAATGGTCTCTTGCCAGTGATCAGTGTGTGTGTTACCATCTGAGAACCAAGGCCTTCATGCTTTTAGCAGTGACCGGAGGTATGTTTTTGAATGTGGACTTATGGACAGGCAGCCTGGCTTCTCGTGAGCCTTTGAATGAACGTGGAGCTGTGTACTGGGAGCGGGGATGGAATTGAATTAGCCCACACGTGGGTGGGCACAGCACACAAGGAGGAATTGTGGGCCTGGGCACCCGCTGTGCCCAAGTCAGATCTGGAGTCCTTGGTGATCTCAGACTTGTGGGTCACATTTATTTAGGACATAATCGCTTGCTTTCTTTAAAAAATATATATATATTTTTATTGATTTCAGAGAGGAAGGGAGAGAGAGAGAGAAACATCAGTGAGGAAAGAGAATCATTGATTGGCTGCCTCTTGCACGCCCCCTCCTCTGGGGATGGAGCTCGCAACCTGGGCAGGTGCCCTGACCGGGAATCAAACCCTGACCTACTGGTTCATAGGTTGAAGTTCAACCACTGAGCCCCACCGGCCAGGCAGAATCGCTTGTTTTCTGCAGATACTTCTCCCCAGCGAGGCCCGTCTGAGAGGTGGAGCACAGTGCCCGGCTCCCTCCTGTGTCCTGCGGTCACACGTCCCAGACAGGGCAGTGCACAGGCTGAGAAGTTGCATCTTTGTGGTGGTGGTGTTGTTGTTGTTGTTGCTCTTTCTGGAATGACCAGCGTAGTGGCTCCGTGGAAATGTGGACTCAGAATATAGATTCTTGGTGTACTGATTATTCACTGGGACCTGCACAGATTATGAATCATAATGTAAGTATCTGTGTTTTCCGATGGTCTTAGGTGACCCTGCTACGCGACCACAGGTTGAGAACTGCTAGCAGGGTCGCCTAAGACCATCGGAAAACACAGATATTTACATTACGATTCATAACAGTAGCAAAATGACAGTTATGAAGTAGCAACAAAAATAATTTTATGCTTGGGGGTCACCACAACATGAGGAGCTGTATTGAAGGGTCGCGGCATTAGGAAAGTTGAGAACCACTGCTCTAGGCCTTGAGACACAAGCTGCTGTGCAAGATCCCAGACCCTCAAAACGTCAGATCAGCTATTTCAGTGCCACAGTAAGAGCCAGATGCATGCAAATGAGGTGCTTCTGTTACTGTTTGCATCTTTTTTCAGAGGAAAAGCAAATTCCTACAGAAAACAAGAACGGTTCATTTTCTTAGATGCTAAACAAAAATCTAACTAAAGGAAGAGAAATCCCTTTCGACATTCACATTTATTCACGGACTGACTCGGTCAGGAAATACTATCAAATGCCCTCTGCCAGGCTGGTGCCATGCGCGGCAGACTTGGTGGCCAGTGGGAAAGGCAGGGTCTAGTTCTTAGACACCAGAAAGTAGAACTTCAAGCAAAGGAAGACAGCAGAGTGTGTTTTTGTTTTGTTTTGTTCCGTCTGGTGTCCTTTTGTTTCCTTCTTTGGGTTTTCTTGCCGAATTCTGGATTTTCAGATGTGACCTATCCTAGCCACATCCATCAAATCATAAAACCGTGACTTCTCTGCAGTTTCCCATGGTGTTTCGAGCAGGCACACATGTCACTGTTTTATCGGTTATCGGTGTTTAACTATCAGAATCACTCAGGCCTCGCTTCTTTCCCAGCGACCTAGTTTTAAACAGCGGCCCGGCTTCTTAGAGAAATACCCCGGCGAGGGGTCAGTGTGGAACTGAGCGGCCCTGACCCCTCTTGTGCAGGTCTCCTCTATCTTTGGGCTGCTGCTATGTTAAAAACAAAACGTATTTTTAATGAGGCTGTTACCCAACTAACTGCAGAATGTACACGACATTGAGGCTTCCAGTAAACTAAAGGAAAATTCTGGAAACTTGTTCTTTCTGAACCCTGCAGTTCTTGTCCCAGCATACCTCGTAAATGTTCATTTATGATGAATATTTCACCCAGTTGGAATATAGCTGCACATTGGGTGATTGTGGTAGAAAAGAATGAATCTCCTGAGGGGGGACATAGAATTTTTTAAAAAATAAGATTAATTACAACGGTTTTGTGCACTTTTGAGCTAGGGCTCGTGTATGTTCCTAAAACTATTCCAAATCAGAAAAAAAATTATAATGAATAAATAAAGTACAGGGTATTTGTAACTAAGAATTGTTTTTTCCAGTTCTTTCATATATTTTATTAAAAGTTTAAAAATTTAAAGTATGTTTACACTAAACCTTTAACTTTATTCTCCCTCCTTGTGATGTATACTTAGTAAACAATATTTTTTAAAATATTTGGGAAAAATATTGGCATAGACCCCAATTCACCTAAGGGCCAGGGAGGTCTGATTCTTGATGCAGTACTGAAGAGAAATGCTATGGGATGACCCGTATGAGAGAAGCCACTATCTTTGAGGCCTTGGAATATTTTGAGTACTTAACATGCATTATCTGTAGTCTTCCCTTCAGTGCTCCAGAGATGGGAAGATAAGTCCACCTTTGTACCTCTTCTAGCATGTAGGTCTCTCTGTCCATTGAGGTCTACCTCAAGTTCAAAGCCATTTGGGGAAACTTTTTACCTTTCCTCTCCTGCTATAAACATAATGAATAGCAAGCCCAGAGCTTGCTATGCAGTAACAACTATACTAAACACTTTTAATAATTTCTCACCACACCCCTATGAAGTCGGCCCTGCTGGTATTTCCATTTTACAGACGAGGGAGCGGACACACAGAGAGGTCAGGAGGTTTGCCCAGGACCACACAGCTAAGGAAGTGCCAGGGCTGACTTTAAAACCAGGGAGTCTGCGTCCAGTGTTCAGAGCCAATGCCCCCTAGGGGTTTGCAGATTCATCCAGGGGTTGCAGCTGTAGTTCACACGAGTCCTGTGGGTGTGTTTTGCTCAACTGGCACAGTCTTTTTAATGAGAAGATGATTGACTTGCCTGTAGGCAGGGCTCTCTCTCTCTCTCTCTCTTTCTCTCTCTCTCTCTCTCTCTCCCCTTTCCAAATAACCAGGTGCCAGAACTCCCTATTATATTCTGTCTGGCTGCTTCCTGCATTCTTGTCTGCCTGGTACTTGAGGGACTTGAGTTAATGGCCACTGATACTGGTGGTCTGCAGTGACCTCTGTAAAATTCTGGATGCACGCAGTAGGTGCTCAATCATCTACTTGCCTTTTGCCTTTCTCAGTTCATCAAGTCTTCCTTGGTTCGGGTTCTATCTCCCAGGGGTTTCATATGCATATGCTCAGTGTTTGCTGTCTTTCCATTCTTGGCGTGGATTCCTGGAGGGCGAGGTGCTTCATCTTGTGTTCTATGTTTATTCTCTGGCTAAGAATAAAGGAATTTAGTTTCAGCCTCCCAACAGTTGGGAAAAGGAATGGCATGCTTCTCAAATTCTCCAGTTGTAAATTCAAGAAAGAAGCCATCAGATCTGATTATAAATATATTGGACCAGTGTTCTTGGGGCTCTCCTCACAGTGGGCCCCAGAACTGTATGTCAGACCAGGCAAGGGACCCCTCACTGTCCAGCAGCCTGCATTTTAAGGGAACAGGAGCCCAATATCCTACTTGCACTAAGGTTGGTGCTGAGGGAGGCAATGTTGAGTCTTTAAAGTAAATTAGGGAACTTTTAACATCTCAAGAGGGGAAATTGGCAGCTTCCCCAGCGACATAATTACAGGACAGTATGCAATGTGTAATTAAACTGAACTGTGAAGCGAGCGGTTGGAACAAAGCTTGGTGGCCCATCACTTTCTGTTCCCATAGTGTTGACAGATCATGCCCTCCCCATCTCCCCAAAACGGCTTCAGCGGCAATTGCTCCTCATTCTTTTTTAAATGAAATTACATGCTGCCAGTTAAACACGTTTCATGTAAAGGAGCCTTTTTTACTTGAGTGACGTTTTCCTTCTAGATGATCTGGAGCACAGAATCCATTTAGAATAACAGGGACCCAAAACAGCCTTGCTGGGACTTCAAAACAACTCTGTCTGATCATTCATTTAAATCCCTGATTCTTGGCTTTTATTTCTATTCTTTCTTTGACCAAGGCTCACACGTGGGAGGCTTGTTGCTTTTCTGTACAGTATCTTTTCGTGTTTTAAAAATAGTGGCATTAATTCCATTGATTTTGATTGTGAATATTCAAGCTGTTACTGCCAATCAGGACCTCTTCAGAGTGTGAATGTGTGTGATTAGATTTGCTAATTGCACTGGAAGGCAGCGTTTCTGACATGGAAGACAACAGTTTGAGTGCAAGGCTTCAGGCCCCAGGATGAGCTCATTGTTCAATGTGGGCTTGGTTTTATCTCCGAAGACCGCCCTCTGAGGGAGGCAGGTTCCACGTGCGTTCATGACTGCTGGGCACAGCCCTGTGTGTGTGCTGCGTTCACACCCCGGGGTTCTGCAGGTACAGGATTCGGTACCTGAAATCTAAAGCAGGTCTAAACCACAGTATTTGTCTGTTTCATTCTCCTTAGCCAACAGCCCGAGCTGGGTCTGAGGTTCAGAATTTTTGCTTAGCTCGAGCTGAAGGTTTCTATGTTTTTGCTTTGTTTGTGTGTTTTTAATCATTAAAACAGTGAGACTTTAAAAGCACAGTGATGGATTGCTTGAGAGAAAATAAAACGAGCTGTAGAATGAACTGCGTGCAGATGACACACCGTGTGAATCACAAGGTTAGAACCTACCGGCAGCTTCCCCTGTGGGTGACTCCCTCCCTCCCGGGGGTACCAGCGAAGCCGGTAGCCTGCAGTCACTGCCCTGGGGTCTCTGTCTTAGACCCAGCAACGTCTTCCCATTCTTTCTCCCATCTGGTTCTCTCTCAGTCCCCATTGCCCGTTTTCATGTCTCACTATACTAGTTAAAACAGTGACTATTGAGTACATGTTCTGTGATGACCTGTTCCCTTTCTGCGTCCACTTTAGACATTGATTTAATTATTGATTTCAGAAAGGGAAAGAGAGAGAGAGAGAAACATCAATGATGAGAGAGAATCATTGATCGGCTGCCTCCTACACACCCCACACTGGGGATCCAGCCTGCAACCCAAGCATGCGCCCTGACCGGGAATCGAACCGTGACCTCCTGGTTCATAGACCGACACTTCACTCCTGAGCCGCGCCAGCTGAGCAGGCTTTTGGTTGGTTTGTTTGTTTTTACCTTCACTGTGCAGAGCTCCGCGTCTGCCTGCCCCCTTTCTGCTCTGATTGTGATTTTGTTGTTAAAGGGGTGATGCACTGGGTAACAGGAGCTGAGGTAAATGGGCCTTAGAGGGAGGCTTCATGTTTATCGGGGTAGGAATCGGCCTGTTACTGTGGCTGTAGCTGTGGGTGTCTCTGGGCCCTGTTCTTGTTCCTCCTGTCGTCTTTGGGTTTCCCGAGAGACTCCTTCTTCAGCAGGACCGGGGGCTTTCCGCTCCTGTAGCTGTGGTCTGGTGTTACTATAGCAGGGGCTCTGTTGATGAGCTGGGAGCGTGCAGGGGGGAGGGACGTGTCCTACAGTCTTGTGATTGGGTCTCAGTCTTTCAATGCGCATGTGCCCTTGGGCTGTGACCTTCACACGTTTTGAGGGTGGTAGTTGGCACTGTGCCCTCAATTTTCTGTGGGAACTAAGGAGAGGTGTTGACCTTTAGCGTGTTCAACCTTTTACTTGTTGCAAGTTTGGAAGTGACAGCTTCCAAGGTTTTCACATGTCAGACCAGGAACCAGAAGGCCCCCCTTTAGGAAAAAATAGAAATGACATTTGAACATGAAGGGGAGCTGGTCGTCTTGCCCCACTGCTGGGATTTCCTGCGCTCAGTGTTACTCTGTCACAGATACCCTTCCTCAGTGGATCCCTTTCTTCAGGAGCTAGGCTTGGCTGGACCTTCTCGGAGCTCTGTTGTCAAAGTGGGTCGTTTTGAATGCAGTTGCTCGGAGACCTTCCTGGTGACTGAAATCGCTGGCTCGGTGGATTACTCTTCATTTCGTTAAGAAGACTCCGTTACCAGCACCCCTCCACCAGCAGATCCTCCTGACCGGCCCTCAGAATGTATCCGGTGTGACCCCTTCCCCTTCTCTCCCATCTTTGTAGTACCCCAGTTTATTACATAGCTCTCGTGGTGTTGCATTCATCTCCTAATTGGTTCAGCCTGTTTCCGCCCTTCTTCCTCGTGTTCGTTCTCAGCCCAATGGCCAGAATATTAGGAATCCAGAGTGGCCCTTCTAAACCTTGGTCTCATCCCATGCCTTCTCTGCTCAAAATTCTCCAGTGGCTCTTACCTCACTCAGAGTAAAGTCCAGATTCATGGCCATGGCCTCCAGGCTCTGTAACAGTCTGTCTCGCTGCCTTTTGTCCCTCTGTGCCTCCCTTACTCAGCTCCATCCCAGACCTGCTTTGTAAGAGTTTGCTAGAGCTGCCGTCACGGAGGAGCACGGATGGGCGGAAGCCACAGAAGTGTGCTGTCTCAGAGCTCCGGAGGCTGGGAGCCCGAATCCAGGTGCCCCAGCAAGCTGGTTTCACCTGAGGCCTCTCTCCTCGGCTTGCAGACGGCTGCCTTGCTGTGTACTCTCCATGGTCGTCCTCATAGGCACTCACATTCCTGCTGTCCCTTCCTCTTCCTATAAGGACACCAGTCGAACTGGATGGGGCCCCACCCCAATAGCCTCCTGTTAACTCATTTGCCCTGGTAAAGGCTCTATCTCCCAATGCACTCACCTTAGGTACTGAGGGTTAGACCTTTAACATGTGAATTTGGGGGGAACGCTGTTCAGTCCACAGCATCCTTGTTGACCTTCAGCATAGCAGGTGCCCTCGGCCTCTGGGCCTTGTACTTCCTCTCCTGGGAGCTCTGTCCCTTCCTCTGGGCTTAGCGTGGCCGTTCTTCACCATCAAATGGAAGGTCGGAACTTCACCCCTTGGCTCCGCGTCTACCTCATGCCCCTGTTTTTCTGCAAATGCAATGCTGGTGTGTGTGCTCCACACCTACCTTTTTTTTTTTTTTTTTAAATATATTTTATTGATTTTTTACAGAGAGGAAGGAAGAAGGATAGATAGTCAGAAACATCGATGAGAGAGAGACATCGATCAGCTGCCTCTTGCACACCTCCTACTGGGGATGTGCCCGCAACCAAGTTACATGCCCTTGACCGGAATCGAACCCGGGACCTTTCAGTCCGCAGGCTGATGCTCTATCCACTGAGCCAAACTGGTTTTGGCTCCACACCTACCTTTGTGTTTGTTTCCTCCTACCTGTGCTGCTGTGTAAGCTGCCTGAGGACGGGCTGGGTGCTGCCCTGCGTGCCCAGTGCTCAGCAGTGACAGAGGCTCCCAGCAGACGTCTGTTCCCTGAGGGCCTGAGTCAGGAGTTCTGGGGCCCCGCCCCCGGCTGGATTGCCAGTCACCCGGGGAAGGAGGCCCCAGAAATAGGTTTCCTCTTTTTTTAAAAAAAAATGTTTTTATGGATTTTAGAGAGCAAGGGAGAAGGATGGAGAGATAGAAACATCCAGAACTTATATGCATAACACATGGACACAGGCAGTAGTGTGATAAAGGCCTCGCAGGCAATGGGGGCAGATGCAGGGTGGATGGGGGGCAAAGGGGAAGAAGAGGACATCTGTAATACTTTCAACAATGAAGATAAATTAAACACACACACACACATTGATGAGAGAGAAACACTGATCGGCTGCCTCCTGCACGCCCCTAGTGGGGATCGAGTGGAGACCTGGGCGTGTGCCCTGACCCGGAATTGAACCCGTGACCTCCTGGTTCAACGCTCAGCCACTGAGGCACACCCATCAGGCATAGGCTTCCATCCGAACACGCTACGACCTCCCTGGCTGCAGCTGTCCTTCAGGTGGTTGGTCCGTCCTGGGACGGAAGCCCAGTTAGCAGCTATCTTGGGGTGCCCCAGATGACGTTGTCCCCAGTATGCTGAGCCGTGGGTGAATCACTGCTGACTTTCGGTTTTAAATTGTATTCATGTGACCAGAGTCCAGCCGGTGTGTGCAACCTGCCCACCAAGTCGGAAGGCATTTCGTGTCGGTGTACTAAAATGTAGGTGGCAGTGTTCCCATGCCCGTCGTAGTCGGTAAAAATAGCTTCCCCCTTAGGAGCTGCTCGATGCACCTGGTGTGCCCAGGAGTGTTTGACGTTGTCAGGTATTTTATTTTTACCTTGACCTTAATTTTATCAACTTTTTCCCTGTATTGGTAAAACCCAACATTCCAACGGTCAGCATAAGTCATATCTAACAGAGACTATTTTTCGTGTGTTTTACAAAGCAACTGAAACACTATTAGTAACAACTAAACCAGCCCTAGTAACTAACTTCTCTCCGGCTGGTTTATCGAATGTTATTCTGTACAAGGGTCCTTATACTTGGAGGCCGTTGGAATTCAGGACCTTGATCTGTGCCATTCGTACCTATTTACAAACTTGCAATCCCTAAGGCAGGGAAGCCAGCATGGCTGACATTTCAGTTCTTGAATGTCGATGCTCCGTTACCACAGGACCTTGGCACATGCAGCTCCCGGCTCAGCCTCTTCTTTCTGCACCCCCGCCCCATGGCCCACTTCAGTCCCATGCATTCTTTAGGGCTTCATCCTCTGGCTCCTTTTTTGTTTTCTTGTGTATTTCCTTGGCTTTGCTTCCGTAAGCACTCACTCAATTTGGAATTCTATAATTATTATTATTTGATCATTATCTCTCTCAAACATGACATTTTTGAACAGGGACTGTGTCTCTCTTTAATGTGTGTCCTCACTGTCTGAATTATTTGTTAACTATTGGATGCATTGAATCCTTGCTCAGTGTCACTTCCCTCATCCCCTCCGAGGTCCTTCATAGTCGTAGGTGATTTGTGTCTGAGGATCAAAACTGGAACCAGACTTGGCAGAAATCTGCCTGTCAGTGAGCTGGTTCGACCATCAGCATGGCCACCGTTTAGGACTGATGAGCCCATGGCGTTAAGCCTTACACCAAGTCTGTCACAGAAGGCGTGGGAACCTGTGTATGTTACAGGGGTAGAGATGAGTTCTGTATCAGCAAGTGACTGAGAAGACTACCGTTTAGGGAGTTATTTTGGCAGAGGGGTCAGGTCAACTGAGAGCCTGGTAGCTTGGGGCTCCACCCTACATATGGTAGGAACAAATAAAAGGTCAAAAGTATTGAGTAATGAACGTATACCAGGGGCTGTTAAGGACATTTTACATACATTTACTTCATTGGATTCTCACAACAGCTCTGTAGGGTAGACACCGATTGTACCCATTTTGCAGATGTGGACACTGAGGCTCAGCGATGTTGAGGAACTGGTCTATTGTTATATTAGATAGTAGGAGGCAGACTTGGAATTTGAACACAGGCCGTTTCCTTCTCCCACCGGAGGAACATGTCAGGGGCACAGACAGGTTGTGCTTTCCCATCCCATGCTGGCCCTGAGAAATGATTTTGTTTTTAAATAAGGCTGTATTTTTTAGAGCAGTTTAAAGTTCACAGCAAAATTGAGGGAAGGCACAGAGATTTCCTATATATCTCCGGCCCCCACACAGGCACAGCCTCCTCCATTATCGACATCCCTCACCGGAGGGTGCATTTGTTACAATCAGTGAACCGACATTGACACAGCATTGTCACCCAAAGTCCACAGTTTACATTAGGGTTCACTCTTGGTGTTGTACGTTCTCTGGGTTTGGACAAATATATGGTGACATGTATCCACCATTATAACATCACCTAGAGCAGTGGTTCTCAACCTTTCTAATGCCGCGACCCTTTAATACAGCTCCTCATGTTGTGGTGACCCCCAACCATAGAATTACTTTCGTTGCTACTTCATAACTGTAATTTTGCTACTGTTATGAATCGTAATGTAAATATCTGTGTGTTCCGATGGTCTTAGGTGACCCTGCTAGCAGTTCTGCTGTAGAGCCTAAGACCATCGGAACACACAGATATTTACATGATGATTCATTAACAGTAGCAAAATTACAGTTATGAAATAGCAACGAAAGTAATTCTATGGTTGGGGTCACCACAACATGAGGAACTGTATTACAGGGTCGCGGCATTAGAAAGGTTGAGAACCACTGACCTAGAGTATTTCCTCTGCCCTAAGAATCCTCTGTTCTCTGCCTGTTCATCACTCACCACCACCCCAAATTCCAGGGAACCTCTGATAAATATATTGTAAGTGACAAACATATTAAAATCTTTCAACTTCACATTTCCATGCCTAGAAGTGTACTTAAAGGAGACGATCTTGTAAAAAGCATAGACGTTGCTGTGAGGTAGTTACGTTAGGCTCACAGGACGTGCAGAGGGGACGCTGGGTGAAGAGGGTCTGGACGCCAGCAGGTGAGTGAGGGGCCGACCTCGGCTCTGGCCCAAATGCAGATCCAGAGGCGGCTGTGCCTCTTGCTTGGCAGCCCTAGCACGTTAGGAATCGTGCCTTTGTTTCAGAGAAAGGATTCTGAAATGAAGGAAAAGGAGAGTCTTTGGGGGACCATCTGTGAGATGATTGCGCTCCCTAATAGGTACCCACTTGTGCTACTTACTTATCATGTTGACTCCCTGGGAACAGCGTGGCCGGCGGGGCCTCGTGGGGCAGAAGAAGGGCTCCCTTCATTCCGGAGGGCAGGTGGGGCCAGGGCTGCTCCCCGGAAAACCACAAGCATTCGTTGCTCTGCCTGTGAATCTCTCCCCCTCCATCCTGGCTTCAGAGAGCTTTGTCAATGACCGAGTAGGACAATGGCCTCCTTACTCTTGCTGTCAAGGACTAGCTTTGGGCCTTGTGCTGTCCATGGTCCTGGCTCCCCTGAAAGCCACATGGCGCTAACAGGACAGTCCTCAGACGGGAACAGGGCTCAGGCTGAGTGCCCATTGCCAGCTGGGACGGGCCTGGACTCAGATGCGGTCCCCAATACACGGGAGGAAGTGCCCACGGGCGCCATCGCCTGGGAAACAGGAGTTTCCCTTTCAGATCAGCAACATGGGCTGCCACTCTCGGCCCCTTTGCAGGTGGCTCCTCCCGTATCCCCAGCCACCCACACCTGGATTCAGGGGCCTCTTCCTGGTAACTGCAGGGGAGGGAGTGGAGCCAGCATGCCACACGGGGTCGGGGGGTGGGGAGGAGGGACACCCTCCTGCTGGGAGCTGGGCCCTGCCATCTCCTTCATTTCCTCTCGCTGGTTCTCGCTGAAGGTCTTTACAGGTAGCCTTTACTGAGAACACTTGCCGAGTGATTTCCATAAACACAGGACGAAGGACATGTTCACACACCCAGTGCTCTGTAAGTGTGTGCTAGTGTGCGAAGGTGATGCGCGGCTTCCCCGCACACCTCTGAGGTGTGGGCTCCACCGTGAGAGCTGGCTTCTCAGGTGTCCGGCATGGCGGCCCATCCCTGGGACACGGCCCATCCCTGGGACCCGGCCCATCCCCAGAGCTCGTCAGCAGGAGCAGGGGACTCCGCTTCTAAATGAGCGTCCTTCGCAGCTTGGAGTCTGAGTGTGGCCATGTGCTCCAGCTGCCCCATGCTGTCCGGGTCCCGAGCCCCCCCCCCCCCACGGTGCAGACGGGGATGAGGGTGGAAGTGGCTGGGAGCGTCCCAGAGGTCATTGCTTCTGAGAAAATCCACAGGGACATAGATGGGAACTTGGATTGACGGGGGACAAGCAGATGATGTAACTCAGCTAAGATGCTTGGGAACGTACAGAAACCATACATTATGGAAATCCTCATGTTAAAACCAGGCAAGCTGGTGTTCACCACAGTGGACAGAGACGCCCACCGGGCCCCGGTGGGCACTGCCAGCCCAGCGAGAGGCCAGAGGTGCACCTTGTACTGTCCATGTGCTGGTCAGTAACTCATGAGCAAGCGCCGACTGTCTGTGTGACTCCACTGCCGTGTGGGAGAGTCACGGGGACTGCCACGTGCTTCCTGACCTCCGGGGCAAAGTAAGACCCGGGGGCGTCACCACAGCGGGGGCCACGGGAGAACTGCTGTAGGAAAGCCCCGGACAGGCTGTGGGGCTTCAGAGGAAGGGCTGCTGCATGCGGTGTTACGGAGAAAGGGACCTGGGGTGGTCAGGAGAGGGGACATGCAGACCAGTGCGGGAGGGGCAGGGGGCCGGAGGGATGTCAGGGAAGCACTTTCCACAAAGAACCCCCCGTGGGCATAGCCCTGCCCACGACGCTGTCCCACGGAGGAGATCGCTCCTTCTCTCCTTCGGCAGCCGTAGCCCAGATCCGGGCGCTTAGAGAGGAGGAGATGGAATGAGATGAAGTTCATCTGAAAGGCTAGGTCTGTAGGTGAAAAGTTTCATCCCCGCGTGCCATTAAATCCAAGTATGGCTTAGTTCCTTAGGTTTCAGGGAGGAACTCGCCCACGGAGCGTGTTTAATACGTGTATCAGCGGTCCTGTGATGGGAGGATGTTGTCTGGAAGAGGGGGATCGGAGGCATTCTCCCTCCTCCCCTTTGCTCCCCTTCGGACCAGAGAGGGTGTAGGACCTGAGTGCAGGGGGAGGACGAGGTGTGGTCTTTCTCAGGAGTTGGTTATACCACTCGCCCTCCTAGAAGGTGTTTGTCAGTAAAGCGAGTTCCAGCCAAACACGTCCCAGGCAATGTATGTGGAGCGCGACTTGGCTCTGAGACGGCGGTGACGGTTACGGCCGTGCTGACAGGTTCCCAGTGAGGAATGAGGCTGAGAAATGTCAGGCCCCATTTTTCATCCCACAGTGACTGCCAGACAGCGCCAGCATCCGGCGCCTGGCGTTCCTCGGAGGGGACAGAAGGCATCTGTATTCCGCAGCCCAACATCGAGTGAGTCAGAGTCCGCCCGGCGACCTGGAGATTTATGGCGACGCTTCCCCAGGGTGCGGAGGGCTTCTCTGATCATCACGATCCCTTTCCCAGGCGCCTCCTGGGCCTGCGCACCTCGGGGTGCAATGTTGACAGGCCCCTTGGGCGAGAACCCAGAGTCAGGGTCTCCCCTCCGAGGCTCTCCCCTGGAGGAAGCGTACCGCCTCGCAGAGAGGGACATGTCCTTGACAACATGCTGGTAACACACAGTATGTGGAAGGGGGACCGCTGGCAGCGCCCACACTTCCTGGGAGCGTGCAGCAAGGGGAAGCTGTCCACCTTACCAGCGCCATCCCCTCGCGTCTCCCCAGTGGGGTGCACGCCCCAAAGTTGGCATTCTGTTCTCGTGTATTTTTAGCATCTGGCAAGGTGCTCAGCAATAGTGATGTTTAAAGAAATGACTTGCAATGACTAAGTCACAGGGAGTGGAAGGCGGGGCGGGGCTCGGATTTTAACAGTAGAGTGGGGGGGTAGACTTCCTGGCCTTTCAAAGTGTGGTCCCTGGACCAGCAGTGTCAGCACCTCCTGGGTGCTGCCTAGAAAGACAGGCCCAGGCTGCCCCGCTGCTGGCTGGGAATCCGTATTTAGCAAGGACCTGCGGAGATCTGTGAGTGCGTTATGTTTGAGAAGACCAAGCGTAGACTATAGCTGCAACATAAGGAGCTTTGCCCTGTCTGGTGTGGCTCAATGGTTAGAGCGTCAGCCTGCTCACCAAAAGGTCCCGGATTCGATTCCCAGTCAAGGGCATGTACCTGGGTTGCAGGTTCGATCCCTGGCCCCTGTCAGGGTGTGTGGAGGAGGCAACCAATTGATGTCTGTCTCTCATATTGACATTTTTCTCTCTCTCTCCCCCTCCCTTCTACTCTCTAAAAAAAAAAAAAAAAAAAATCAATGGGAAAAGAATGAGGATTAACAAAAACAATACAATAAAAGTAATGAGCTTTCACACACAAATGCAAGAGCGTGCACGTGGCTGGCACCTCAGCAGGACGCAGTGGAGCCTGGCCACCTTCGGGCACCGTCCCTCCCTCGGTGGCTGTGCTGGGGTGTCCTACAGGACTAGCATCCTGGGCCGTTTCTGAACCTTCACCTCTAGCACCCCTACCTGGTCAGTCCTACGCCCTGGCTTGGGAATAGGAGCCTTCCATGCCCCCCACAAAGCGGACCAGACCCTGGCCCCACACATCTTAACTGCTAGACAGCAGGCCTGGGACTCAACTCCAAGGCAGGCTCCTCGCCGTCAGGTGTCCTGTCTTGATGGGCTGTGAGGACCAAACGAGTGGAACGTGGTGATCACTCCGTGTGTATTCCCTCTAGTTTCATGTGAGGTCAGATCCACTTAACCGTGTCACAGTGAACTATTCGGCGACATGGGATACATTCACAGTGTTGGGCAAACACCACCTCCATTGAGTTCCAAGGCGTTATAATTAGCATCAACCCAAAAGAAAACCCACACCTGTCAGCAGTTGCTCCCAAACCCGCAAACCTCAGCCCTGGGCAATTACCAATCTGTATTGTCTCTCTATGATTTTAACTCTTACTGATATTTTTTATTAGTCACTGTGCTGCTTTATATAAACAAGATGTGCCCGGCTGGCGTGGCTCCGTGGCTGAGCATCGACCTATGAACCAGGAGGTCACGATTTAATTCCTGGTCCGAGCACAAGCCCGGGTTGTGGGCTTGAGCCCCAGTAAGGGGCATGCAGGAGGCAGCCGACCAATGATTCTCTATCATCATTGATGTTTCCATCTCTCTCCCTCTCCCTTCCTCTCTGAAATCAATAAAAGTAATTTTAAATAGCCAAGATCTTACCATCCTTGGACCCAGGGACACATGTCCTGGCATAGAGAGGAGCCTGCTAGCAGTGGTCTCTGATGCAGTGACGTCAGGGTCCCTGTGCGGGCACAGACACGTCATCCGTGCTGGCATCAGCCCTCCCCTTCCCTGCCACCAGCTGCGTCTCCAGGGGAGGGCTTGGCAGCACAGCGCGGAGGGCTTGCTGGGTGTGTCCCCCAGCCGTGTGCTCCTTGCACTTTATCAAAGCGCAGGCACTGTTTCTTTTCGGTTGATTCGTATTCAATTCTCCATCTATTATGAACCTCCAGGCTTTAATTACTACACCATTACCCAGTCGATTCCTTGCCATTTGATATTTATGGCTTTTATTATGCCTCTGTCTGTGCAACTGCCTGATTTTATTCTGGAAGGATTCCACCTCATTAGCTGGGTTTATACCATTCTGCTCATTTGTCTGGGTTTTTATTTATCTCGGGGTGTGCTTCCTGCTCTGTGTTTCCAGCAGCAGGACCGCTCGTCCGTTCGTCCTGTTCCTGTTTCCTGGGGTGCTTTGTTCTTTTGTCCTCGGAGCAGCGCTCTGCACACTCGGCTCCAGTGTCCGGCACATCTCAGCTGCTGGGTGCCAGGGCCCTGTCAGAGGCCCGAGGCCTGGCTTGTCGTTAGCCCTGGACAGACCAGGGACAGCGCCTCTCGCTAAGTGGCCAGCTAGGGCTCAGGGAAGCTGTGCAGGAGAGCTCGTTTCTTTGTAAGAAGAGAATTCTGCTCAAAATAATTGCTCAGCGTTCTCAGCAGTGCTTTGCTGACACTCCCGCCCTCCGTTACCCTGTGCCTCAGAAGAATGTAGGGCTTGGTTTGCTTGCATATTTTTTAAAAATACATTTTTATTGATGTCAGAGAGGAAGGGAGAGGGAGAGAGAGATAGAAACATCAATGATGAGAGAGAATCATGGATCAGCTGCCTCCTGCACGCCCCCTACTGGGGATCGAGCCTGCAACCCAGGCATGTGCCCTTGAGCGGAACTGAACCCAGGACCCTTCAGGCCGATGCTCTAGCCACTGAGCCAAACCAGCTGGGGCTTGCTTGCATATTTTTTTAGGTTCCACCCTGGACCTGCTGAATCAGAGTTTGGGGAGCAGCCCAGCACTCTGTTTACCTTCCATATGTTTTGGATGTTGGTGCCCATTCAAGTTAGACAATCACTCGTCTAAAGGGACCCTGGTTGGACCCGACTACGCAGGAATGATGTTCACTCCCCCTGGGTGCTTTCTGTCAGAGAGCAAGACCAGTCGTCTCTGTGGCAGCTGGTTTTGTTCTCTGTGGGGTGTGTTTTCTCCACAGCTGTTCCTAGAGCCATATGAACATCTCGGTAAAGCAGACGGCAGCACCTAGAATGAGAGGTCATGTGATCAGGATAGCAATAGTAGACCAGTTGTCTTCAGCATTGATGTTTCTTTCTCGCCCTCTCCCTTCATCTCTGGGGATCGAACCCGCAAGCCAGGCATGTGCCCTGACCAGGAATCCAACCGTGCCCTCCTGGTTCATGGGTCAACGCTCAACCACTGAGCCACACCGGCCGGGTTATTTTTCCCTTACAGTTTACTTCCGATACTATTTTGTTTGGGTTTCAGGGGCACCGCCTCGTGGTTAGACAATCATATATGTGATTTCACTTACATGTGGAATCTAAAGAACAAAACAAATGAACCAACAAAACAGAAAGTGACTCACGGATACAGAGAGCAGACTGATGGCTGCAGAGGGGAGCTGGGTGGGAGAGGCGAAGGGATTGAGACGTGCAGGTTGGTGTCACAGAACAGTCACGGGGATGTCCAGGACAGCACAGGGATACAGTCACTAACATTGCCTTAGCTGGGGATGGTGCCAGGTGGGGACTGGAACTATTGGGGGTCCTTTATAAAGCGTAAGATTATGTAACCACAGCACAAGTTTATGCACGGTCCTTGGCGGCCATGAGGAGACCACGATGCTTCGTGTGACCCACCGAAGCCTGCTAGGTGAGGGCTGTGGAAGACACCCTCCAGCCCACTCAGGCCTGGCTCCAGCGAAACAGGAAGGATTGGAATTGCCCCCGACGGGAGCACCAGCAGCAGGGGAGGGAGGTGTGTCCGTGACAACCAGCTGGATCAGGCCCGTGACAGGATGCCGAGGCTGAGAGAGCAGGTGGCTCAGGGGGCAGAGAAGGAGCGGGTTCGAGTGTGACGGCCTGGTACTCAGCATTTAGTGGTCACACCCACGCCAAACAGGTTCGTGATCTGGGCCACTGGGAACTCAGCGTTTACGTGTTCACATAGCTCTGGCCACTGACCCGAGAGGTCGTCACTCATCTTCGGGGGTAAATGACATAAGGGAGACCCTGGGACCTTCGTCCAGGAGGGCCTGGATGTGTAGACTCGCTTCAGTGAGGTGGAGGACGTGAATCAGGTTCTCTTAGCCTCTGACACGAAATCCATGGAGTTCATGGCGGCCTGTGAGTGAAGGCAATTGTATGCTATGACGGGGCGGGAAGAGATTTGGAAATTGAAAATCTCAGAAATTGCATTCCAGGACCAGCCAAGGCTACTCCAAGATCCAAGCACCTCACCCCTTCCTCTGGTTTCAGCATTTTTAACAGGATACTAAATGCCTGCCTATCAATTATACAGACTTCCCGGGTATCAGTGGGTAGATATATGTATATATACCCTGTAAACTGTAGTGTTTTATAAAACGTGTGGTACTTGATATTGCACCAATACCCGTGTTGTGTTCTATAAACATGTAACAGTTACGGCTTCCTTAGGTGTGTGACATGTTCTAAGGTGAGTCGTCATAGCCGGTTTTAATGCTCCATCCATCATGGTGTCTGTCCCAGTGTGTTTGTTCTTAGAACTGAAGAGGGAGGGGAAAATAAAGATGAAAAATAGGCCCTGATATTTCTAAATGGAACTTTCAAACTGTTTCAGGCCAACACAGTTAATACCAGAATGTTGGAATTGAATATTGATATAGCAGTGCTTTAAATTTTAAAGAAGCTACCATCCAGTTTAAGAATTGTTTCTCCTTATAGTAATATCTAATTAGTAACACTCATCATCATAGCCTTTTCTGAAATATTTCTGCAAGGGTGTCGACCTGAAAACCTACACAGGCACCTTTAAAGATCTGCGTCTAAGGAAATCAGTCCGGGACGAGGGTCTGCTTTTCCTTCGGTGATGGGTTAATGCGAGAAGATGGATGGCGTGTTCGAGAGTAAAGAGCAGGGCTTCTCCGGGCTGATTTACATATTGATTACTTAAATTACTCCTTAATTTAGTGCCTGCTAATAAACTGTGCCTTGGAAATGTTTCCAGAGCATTTATTGGCTGCCGTAATTCTACCTACAGTGTATGCAGATTGCAGCCTCATTAAATATTGATGTGCTCATGAAATGTTAATGGGATGTTAATGTGAAGTGCAGGGGAAGGTCCTGGCTGGGAGCTGGCTGCAGACCGCTGTCTCCTGTCTTTATGTTCTGTCTTCTGGCTCTGTTCTCCGTTCCCGGCCCCTCAGGAGGAGGTTCAGGTCGGCTCCTGGATGCCTGTGTCTCAGAGACACGATTTGTAAGAGAAGTGGAGCCTCCCCAGGGGTGGGAATTCCATGGCTCTGCCTCCTGCTTCCTGAGCTGCAATTCCTGGCTAGAACCAGAAAGGATTCTGTTCAGGAAGATGGTGCAGAAGAGCCCGACCTTGAGGAGGAAGCGGGCTTTCCAGGGCCCCACCGTGTCCTTCCCGGGTCGGCGGGAGAAGGGGTTTGGATGGAGTTTACCCGCAGTTTCTTTAGAGATACACCAACCCAGAGCCGGCGCTTCCTAAAGAGGCTGCAAGACTTTTTATCCTAACTCCCAAGGACAGTACAGGCTGTGCTCCGGCTGATACTCAGTGTCGTCTCCACACGTGCTCCCCTTTGCAAAACCAGGCAGAGCAGGTCCCCCACTTGTCTGAACCTCACGATTAGCTTCCGAGTCTCGGCTGTCATTACAAGTGGAGTTACGTCATCACTTAAGTAAAGAAATTCTCTAATGTACTGTTTTGCAAAACTCTCTTACCCTGGTTTCTCAGAGCGTCAGCCTGTGCACCAAAGGGTTGGGGGTTCGATTCCCGGACAAGGGCACCTCCCTATGTTGTAGGTTCAGTGCCCGGCCCTGGTCAGGGCATGTGCATGAGGCAACCAATTGATGTGTCTCTCTCACATTGACGTTCCTCTCTCTCTTCCTCCCACCCACCCTTCCACTCTTACTAAAAAAAAAAAAAAAAAAAAAAAAAAAAAAAAAAAAAAATGGAAAAAATATCCTTGGGCGAAAATTAACAGCAAGAACCATTCTCTCCCCAGGCATCTCTGTAAGTGACAGCCAACAGACAGAGCATCCTGTCCCAGGGTGGCCGCAGGCTTTGGGAGGTGAGGGAAACGTGTGGGTTTTAGGCTCCACAGTGCGTGCTGAGAATACGCTGAGGGGACAGTTTGGCCCGGCCCCGAGCGCCCGGTGTGGTGAGCTGGGTGGCTGTTTTTCTGCTCCGGCGCAGCCCTGCCCTCTGTGATCGTCCCCTTCCTGCTTGCAGATTGTGCTTGAGAACAGCAGCCGAGAAGACAAGCACGAGTGTCCCTTCGGCCGCAGTAGCATCGAGCTGACCAAGATGCTGTGTGAGATCCTGAAAGTGGGCGAGCTGCGTAAGTACCCTTGTTGCCCGCGCGGGGATGACGCTGGGCGGGGAGCAGCTTCCAGGGTCGTGCCCTGACCCCCGCGAAGAACTCCCCACGTGCTGCCGGCTCTGCCTGGGGTCATGTGCACCGAACTTCCTTTGGCTCACATTCGCAGCAGGGGTATCTCTGTGTATCTGCTCTGCGAACAAATGTGGTTAAAACCTGTAAGAATGGAAAAATGGCAGGTATCGTGACTGAACTTCAAATTTTATAAAAATGAGTATGTATTAAGGCAGCCTTGAATTTAAGACTCAGTTGGGAAAAAGACCTATGAATTTCTTTTTTAAAAAAATCCAGTTTCTAGCCTACCAGGAGATCGCTTTCTTTTCTTTCCTTTGCAATAGATTTTCTCTATAAAGGCAAAATGGAGTGCCTTAATGAAATCTCTTGCTACCAGTATTCCACTTGTTTAAAATGCCTTCTCTTAGAAAGAAGGAATTATTGCAGAAAATGGGTAGCAGCTCATGAAACGTGTGGTTGGAGATACGCTTCTTGCTCATCTTCTTCTATTACACAGTTTAAGCGAGGACACCCACAACAAGAGGTCATGATCATTGTCTTCCCTTTTGCCTATTGGCATCATTTGGCTTTAACCTGTGAAAGTGAGTCGGATGGAACATGGCCGACAATGATCATCAATATTGAGCCTCCATAAGGTGTCTGCCTCCCATCCCCTCCACCACCGACGGAGCTGACTCGCACATAAATCTTACCCTGTGAGCTTAGTAAAGTGGGCCCCGGGGGACACTGCTGGCACCAGAGAAATGCTGGGTGTTTGGTGTTCCTGAGGAAGCGTGAATCCTCAGTCACCTGCTCGAGAGCTGAAATGATGAACGGGAAGAAGTCCGGGGATGAAATGGGAAAGGGGACTATGTTTTATTGGCAGTGGAGAGCTGACTACAGTATGGCTAAAGTAAACCGGAACATTCAGGACTTACAGGAAAAAACTGACGCTGAGCCTGTTTGACTAAGCACAGCAGTCACGCTTCCCTCCTGGGTGGGTGGGAAGCAGACACCGAGGGAGCAGCCGTGAAGTTCATTACTGATGAGCCCCAGTCCGGACATTTCTCCATGACTGGAGCAGCCTGGCCTGGGAGAGTTCTGCATCAGTCTGCGCGGGTCTCTGCTTGCTGATGTGATATGTCGGTTCACCTGGCCTGGATGTGATTCTCTTCCTGCTCCTCCTTAGACTCTCTTGCTGAGATATCTGTCTGCTGCGTGGCTCTCTGTGGGTTCAGCTGAGGGGTCAAGGACCTGAATCAAACCAGTCCTACTGAACTCCCTGGTCTGACAACTGTGACTATTTCATGTTAATCTCAACTTCCTGGGAAAACTGTAGAAAATCACGGCTAAAGAGCATTGCAAACTATCTAAGACCTTTCCAAATTGGAGACCGTCATGATCTCCCCCTCAAGCTCTCCCTCTCAAGCTCTCCCCCTCAAGCTCTCCCCGTCATGCTCTCCCCGTCATGCTCTCCCCATCATGCTCTCCCCGTCATGCTCTACCCGTCATGCTCTACTCCTCATGCTTTACCTGTCATGCTCTACCCATCATGCTCTACCCGTCATGCTCTACCCATCATACTCTCCCTGTCATGCTCTACCCGTCATGCTCTACTCATCATGCTCTCCCCCTCATGCTCTCGAGTCCTGGTCGGTGCCCATGTCCTTTCCTGCCCCTCCCCTTTCCCATCCTCCCAGAGGGCCTACTTCATCTCTCAGCTCTCATCCTAGTGGTTGCAGAAGGGATGCCCTTCTGCACTTTGACTGCCATACCCAGCTCCCTGCTCTTCTCTGCCCAATGGACATATGTCTCTACGGCTGAAAGCTTACACAGAACAGACGGTGGAGGACAAGGAGACGGTCAGGAATAATGGGCAGCTGGGTTCTGCCTCTGCCACTTACCACCTTGACGTCCTTGTCTAACGTACTCACAGACTTCACTGTGCTCTTACCCCCACACTTTATACTAATAGTATAGAGTACTTACTGCACATACTCGGTAGCATGTTGTGTTGAGCCAGCATCCGCCGCGTGCATCTTGTTTACCGAGTCTCTTGACGGCACCGTTTTCTCTTGTGCTTGATCTAATCTCACGTTGGGTTGGGCAGGAACATGCTGTCCAGCCTGGTAGCCGGGAGCACGAGGCTGAACTGTGCAGCAAGGTGCGTAGTAGGCTGCACCACCCAGGTTTGCCGAAGTGCACCCTTTGATATCTCGTGACAAAATTGCCTGTGGACACCTTTCTCAGAACGTCTCCATCCTTAAGCAGCACAGGACTAGCACTGTGTTCATCTTGGCTTGTTTGTAGGTAACCTCAGTGGCTGGGATTGCAGTCATAGCAGTTGAAGGGGTACCCTGGGAACAGACAATATTCAACCCAAGGGGACTAACTTGGAAAAGATCAAATTCTAGGCAGTGTGAGGACAGGGTCGATGTGGATCACTGAGGTCTACCTGGTGGGCAACGTGGTGGCAAAGTCTGTGCAGACAGTGAATGTCAGCTCTGGCGTTTAGGAGTTGGCAATGGGGTGGGTACAGAAAAGCCCTCCTGGACCTGGGAGAACCTGGTAGTCAAGCCAGCTCCCATGGGCTGAGATATTAGAGTGGGGATGCAGGCAGATATCTCGGGGAGCTCGGCGGGTACCCCAGATGCTGCCCTTGCACTTTAGATTATTCTGTACCCCACCTTCTGCTGGAAGGTCGCACAGCACCTGGCCAGGTCTGGTCTCTGCCACAGGTCGCTCAGCACCTGGCCAGGTCTGGTCTCTGCCACAGGTCGCTCAGCACCTGGCCAGGTCTGGTCTCTGCAGTGAAGCTGAGCTCGGACAGCAAGGCCCTCACATATGCAGAGCAGGTTCCCTCCTTCATTCATTTGTTCCATAAAAGTCTATCGACCACTTACAATGTGCCAGGGACTATGATGGACACGGCCGGTGAAAAGGTCAACGAGATATGGTCCCTGAACCCAGAGGCTTCCACTTCAGAAAGTGTAAGATCGAGTTGGGACTTTTTCCTATTAGTTATATCATTTCATATATATATATATATATATATATATATATATATATATATATACACACACACACACACACACACACACAAATATATGTATGTCTATGTGTATAAATGTATAAACATGCATGTATATGGTATGTCTATGTGTCTATATGTATGTATATGTGTATCTGTATGTACATATGTGTATATATATATATATATATACACACACACACACATATATATATTTAAATGCCTGTTTTCAGTTCTAAGCCTGATTTTCGCAGTGTTTTGATAGTTAAGGTTCCAGGTTGACCAGTGCTCAGCATCTGTTGCAAAGGCCCCTCCCTGGACATTCTGCAAGGCTAATGAAAGACTCCGGCGTCTCTGAGGGCAACATGCCCAAATGAGTTGTTTTCTGCTCATAAAATATTAAGGGATTGCTACATTTGATCGAGTACCAGGCATCAGATGATGAAACAGCCTGTGGTAAGAGGGAAATTGCTTTTTAATGGATTGCCCCCTGCCCATTGCCATATTAAATAAGCTGCTAATATGAAAAACAAATCGGAGTGCACCCTTGTGTTGAAGGAGATGTCTATTTTTCTCCTGAGAAAATTAGTTTCATAAATGAATCCATCATCTTTGGGTTGGGTTGTGTCTGCTTTCCTCCATTTCTAAGTGCATGGTTCTTCTCAGATTTGTGTCAGTAATTGGCCCATGGCCACTTGAGAGTCTTGGAAGATGTGACACCGAAGCAGAGGTACGTGAGTGTGTAGAGTCACCAAGATGAAGAGGAGAGTAGCCAGGCAGTTCTAAATGCATGTATGCAGAACCCATGGACACGGACAGTAGTGTGGTGAAAGCTGGGGGAGATGCAGGGTGGAGGGGGTCAATGGGGAAAAAGGGGGACATCTGTAATACTTTCAACAATAAAGATAATTTTTAAAAAAATTCCAGGCAGTAAGAAGTGTAGCTGGAAAGACCAGGAGATGCAGAGAATTCTGCGTCCATGTGGAGCCAATAGGAGAATATTAATAATCAGAAACGTCCCAGTCCTGGGCATAAGATCCTAGAATTGGGGTGTGTTTTCTGGGTGTGACAAGAACTCGTGAACATGAGACTGTGCAGGGCCAGGGGGCAGGAATAGTCCTGGCCTGGGTACTGTATCCATCCGGGCTTTCAGCTGCAGGGAATGGGAATCCCGACTCAGAATGGCCAAAGTGAGAAGAAATCTGTTGAATGTCATAACGTCAGAGTGGAGTAGGTCCTAGTGTTGGTTGACCGTTCAGTGATGTCATGGAGGACCCAAGGTCTCTCCATCGTTTGGTTCTGCCACCCTGGGTGCAGCGCCTTTGTCCTGAAGCTGGTAGCAGAACTGTCTCCCACGGTCCTGAGGAGCAGCGGGCTGTCTTCCCGTGAGCCTCCTGGGTTTGCGGAAATGTCTCCAAGCGTTTCTCTCACACCTAATTGGCTAGCGCCGTGGCCTGAGCCCTTGCCTAACCCAGTCACTGAGGAAGGGAATGGAAAATGGAACCTTCTGGATGTCAGACTCCCTAGTCTGGAGGTGCAGCCCACCTTTCCTGGGTAGATGGCCACGGGACAGTGGCTGGTAAAGGAAACCGGGCTGGTTAAGGCAGGGAAAATAGTGCAGTTCTGTGCCTTTACTCTCAGTAGTCCCCTCCGCCTTCTCCTTGCTGCCGCAGAAAACCGTAACAGATGAAGGCAGGTCGCAGCCCCTGTCATTTGCCTCTGTTGGGAATCGGGGGAGCGCGTTGGTAGCTTTTTTGTGTTTTTTAACGTAGCAATATCAGAGTTTGCAGAAAAACGGAAATTGAGGCTTCATTGCAAATGCATTTCATTTTTCATTACTAAGCTGCCTGGGGTCCACTCCCTTACCCCCTTTTAGCAAATGGAGATTTCCACTTGCTCAGGCATGCCTTCGTGTGTGGGTTAGTCTCAGGTGTTTTGAGAGGCAGCATGTACATGCATTTGCAATTTGTGGCTCCATAGTTCTCTGAAACAGTTTTGCCATCCTCCCCTGTTTGGCCGTGTATAATTAGGGTAAAACTTAACAACCACTGCTCTGTTTAAAAAACAAACAAACTTAAACAAACAAAACACACAAGATAGGAAATCTGAAAAATCCTGCAGCCTGCCTGAAAATAAAATGTTCAGCATTTCCTTACTTTGTCTTCCAGTGGCAATATTTATTATAACACGCCGAGGCGCTGCATGGAGCGCCTTGTATAATTTATCACCCAGACACCTTAGCTTCGGCAAGTAAAAATAACCCAGATGCGCAATCGGAGGGACTCTGCAGAGCAGCAGCAATTAGAACAGACACTTAACTCCGGGACACTGGCGTTTCGTACTTTGAGAAGGACCATCCATCACTTTCACTCTCAAAACATCCTGGCTAAAGAAAACTCCAGAACATTCTCTTTGAACAATCCTCCGAAGGCCCTTTCCCCTTCCTCATACTCGCTGGTGCCCACGCTCCATGGAAGTCGAAGCCTCTTGCGTCTTGACTTGGTCTTGAATATTCCGATTCCACTTCTGCTTTCCCATTCTACTTCAACCTTAGGTTTAAAGGAAAAAACAAGCAACAAACCCAAACCAAACAGTCTGAATGTTCCAGGCCCGTGCCCACCAGGTTGGGTAATTACTATCACAAGGCAGGAGGAGTCCACGTGAGAGTCTCCCATTCACAAGGAGAAGCCCTGAGTAACGTGGCCGACGGGAGCTCCTGGGGCTGTCCCTTTGTTCAGAGGGTGAGCCACGTTTCTGTCCACTCCCCCTTTTGTAACATGGGGTACTACCCTCATCATTGTCGTCCTCACCACCATCTTCCTCATCTGAGATGAGTGTTTTACTTTTTTTTAAAATAATTTTTATTGATTTCAGAGAGGAAGGGAGAGGGAGAGAAAGAGAAACATCAATGGTGAGAGAATCATTGATTGGCTGCCTTCTGCAGCCCCCCCTCCCCCACTCTGGATTGAGCCCACAACCGTGACCTCCTGGTTCATAGGTCAAAGCTCAACGACTGAGCCACGCCAGCCAGGCTGAAAGTGTTTTCTTAATTGTAACATGCTCACTGGTGAAGGAAATATTCACCCGAATACTCACAGACATAAAAACATCGAGATATACAGTGTACGGAGTGGCTGTCTCGAGCTCTGTGATGGTGTGCGGCGGCGTGTTGGTGTTGGAAGGCAGTCCTTGTAAATACTTCCGAAATCACAGTGTCATGTTTCTCTCGGTAGGGAGTGACTGCTGAGAGACTTAACTGGGCAGTTAAAGGAGAGTGTATCAAGCACATCTCGGTTATACATGGGGGACAATAATTTATATTCATCGCGGGCTCCGGGCGGACTTGCTCTTCTTTGCATTATTTGTGAGATGATACATAGCATCCATTCCTCTGGTCTCTTAAGTTACCGATTGAGAGGGCAGCCTGATAGATTCGCCTCCTCATGAGGAGAATCACGGGCATGTGGGGGGAAAGCAGGCCCCCACGGGCTCCCCCTTCTGCCCTGTAACCTTCAGGGCCCCTTGAAGGTCATGGCTGGGAGACGGTTTGGCCCCTCCTCTAACACTGGCTCGGGGAGGGCATCGCGCCTTCCTCTAAACTCCTGTAGCGCTTCCCTTTCCCTCTGTGGTTATACTTTCTCCTGTTTCATAATATTTTCTTTCTTTAACTCATGGCCCTTTCCCCCCTAACAGTTGAAATGGTTTCTAGAGAAGCATAAAGAAAATCCAGAAATAAATCAGTGGTGAAAACAAAGGCACCTTCGCAGAGGATGTGTGTAGAGGCCTTTGCATTGACTTGGGTCAGGCCTTCAGCTTAGCTCAGAGTGTGCTTGCGTCCGGGAAGCGAGAGGCGCTCAGGACCAGGGCATGTCCGGTGCGCCTCGCAGGAATGAACAAGGCGCACACCACACGCTGACTTCAGCTGATGCCACAGCAGTGCCCGAGGCCACGTCACGCCATTTGTTAAAGGTGATGGAATGGGACAGAGTTTTAGCATACTTTTTTTTTAAACTATTATAAAGTGACAAGCAACGTTACATTTAAAATGGTGATAACAAGAGAGTGTTGGGGAATGGGAGCGCGGCGTTCAAAGGGGAAAAGAGGGAACATCTGTAATCCTTTCAGCAATCGAGATTAAACAAACCAAACGAAGAGCTGGTATTTCCCATTATTATTTCTCCTTGATCTGGAAGACACAGACAAATGCGGGGATAGTTCATTGATAGAAACAAGATATTTTAATAAAACTTATTTATCTAGAAATCCCTGAAGAAGTGAAGAAAAAGCCGTTAGAGTTCATGTAATTTAGGAGAGCAGCCACACAGCGGAGAAGCAACCCTGAGTGGCATTTGTATATGTCAGCAGTAACCAGGTGATTATAAAATGCATAAAAAGGACATTTTTTTTAGCAGTGGTAATAAAAATGTCAACTGTTGCAGAATAATCTTAACAACTTGGACTTAGGTGAAGAAAACGATAAGATTTTACTAAAATGTGCAACACAGGTTTCAAATACATTAGCACGTGTTATCCCAGGTGGGACATGGATACTGTACTGAAAATTTAAGGTCCTCCAAGCCAGCGCGCAGGCTCATCGTTGATGTCTCTCCCCCTCTCTCTTCCTCTCTGAAAGCAATAAAAATATATATTTTTAAAAACACTTGCTGATTTAAAGATAAGTAGACAGAATTTATCGAAGCAAACAAAAACACACCACTACTTCCATTTATTAGCTGCTTCCTCTGTGCAGACAAACCCCAAGGTCAGTATTCCGCTGACCCTTAGCCCTCCATTTGCCAGCGGCGGACCCGGGCCCTGGGAGTCGGTGAGTAGACTGGGGTCCGCCCGGCATTAGATGCAGCTAACCCTTGGGCTATGGTTGTGTCTCTGCGTGCCACTCCTGCCCGCCGCTGCCGCCGCCTTTTAAGCCGTCCCACCTCCCTCCCGCTCTGTAAGCCCCATACAGTTTGGACCCAGCGTGAATCGCCTGGCGCCCCAGCCTCTGCACACCAGTGCGTGGCCTGTGGTCTGTACTTAGTGAGGGTTTATCGCGTGAACAGAGCAGCTTTCCTTTGCTGGAGGGTCAGGTCCCACGTACTTTTCAGACGAGGGTGAGTTTGCTGTGAGCTTCGTGCTGGACCCTGAAACCTCTCAGACCCCACCCTCTTCTACATGGAGTGAAGAAGGGGTTAGAGCAAAGGGCTCTTCTTCATCCCTCCCCCTCTTCCTCCTCAGGGTGATTTGGTGAGAAGGCCTACAAGTCCCCATGTGAATTAGAAATAACACCACCATATGTTCCCCGAAGAGGGAAAAAAAAGATCTATTTTCAATCTCGTGTTTCAGAACACACAGCTGTGTGACTTCCTAACGTATGATATTCCCAGCTGCCTGCAGACAGCCTCAGCCTGCTGCCTCGTTCCTACCCACCCCCTGGCCCCGGGACATGGGCAAACTTTAACCAGAGACAGACGGGCTCCCCCAAAGACAGGGGTTCCCCCAAAGACACACAGGGGCTCCTCCAAAGACATCTCCTGCCCAAGACGGTGAGTCCAGGGACCCAGAGAAGCCAGGTCCCCTGGGATGGTGGCCCTAGGCTAGGAGGTCAAGCTGTCCCGTCCTTGCGGTCAGTCCCGGCCGCCCACATGTCTGTGGACACCATGTTGGATCCCGGCAAACCAGCCGACGTGGCTTCCCTTCCCTTGGCATCCCTGCGGTTTGGCCGTGAGCAGATGGCCGCGTGGCCCGAGCATCTTCAGAAGCATGACTCATAGCCTGCTCCCTGAAGGAGCTATTCTGAGCTTCCTAACTGCATGTTTGCATGTTGCTTTTTCATCGAGTGAGTAAGGAGGATGACTTGCATTTCTAAAAATAGACATCTGCAGGCTCCTTTGCTCCTGGGTCTTGTGTAACCCAGGCCAGTGGTTCCTGAACTTGGCTGCGCATCCGATTCGCTCGGGGGAGCTGCCGTGAAGTGTAAATCCCTGCGCTGGGCCCAGAAATCAGGGTAACAACCTCTCGGTTCCCTCCTGGGCCACCTGACGGCCCCCACCCCTGTGGTGATTCCGATCATGGTGAAACGGCTATTTTCGCGGGGTGGTGAGAGCTCTAGGCTGGGCACTAGAAGACCCAGATTCTAGTCCGAGCCGCGTTACCGACCACCTGTAGACAAGGCCCTTCTCCCAGGCCCCCTCAGTTTCCTCCGCTGTGAACGCTGCCGTGCCCAGGGCCTCAAGCCCCCAGGCTGCTGAGTTAGCAGGTCCCCTGCATGCGCCAACAAGTCACTCTAACCCAGCCGTGGGCAAACTACGGCCTGCGGGCCGGATCCGGCTGTTCTATCCGGTTCTCTTGCTCTCCCCTCCGCTCCTTTACTTTGAATTTATATTAGTTCACACAAACACTCCATCCATGCTTTTGTTCCGGCCCTCCGGTCCAGTTTAAGAACCCATTGTGGCCCTCGAGTCAAAAAGTTTGCCCACCCCTGCACCTCTAACCACTCCCGGCGTTCCCTAGAGCCCGCCAGCGTCAGTTCTTGGGTGACACGGGTAGAACCGAGGTTAGCGATTGTGGGTACGAGGGTGCATGCAAGTAACAAAGACTGTCCGGAGCGGCTTCTAGGGTGAGAGCACCTTGGGGGGCGGTTCCCCCCAGGCAGCCAGGACCACGCAGATCTCTCTTGAACACTAACTATAGTTAGATGTGCTTTTCCCACTGTGAGTTTTTTTTTTATTTTTTGAAATACCAACTTTATTTCAAGCCAAGAGTTCTTTTAGAAGAATTTAGCCTTAATTTTGCCAGAACCCATCAAGGAAATGGAAGGAAAAAAAAATTCCTCTCACCCGCCAGCGTGGTTCAGCTGTTGAGCATCGACTCATGAACCAGGAGTCACGGTTCGAGTCCCAGTCAGGACGCGTGCCTGGGTTGCAGGCTCGATCCCCAGTGTGGGGCGTGCAGGAGTCAGCCCGTCAGTGGTTCTCTCTCATCATGGATGTTTCTGCCTCTCTCTCCCTCTCCCTTCCGCTCTGAGATCAATAAAAAACCCTCTCACTTCCTTCTCCTCCACCAGCTGATTCCACCCGTCTTTTCCTCCCGCTGGGCCTGGTGGCCTCCACCCCTTCCCCCCAGCCGTGGTTCAGTGGGGCTGGCGGGGGCAGAGGCAGCGGCCTCCCCTACCTTTCCTTGCACCCAGGCGCGTTTCAGTCACCCTGAAACCGGGAGGGAGAAAGCCTCCATCCACATGCACGTCACACACACCCCCTCCACCCCCAGGAGCCAGGCTCTGACGTCTCCCTGGCCTTTATCAGCTATTTAATAGTTTGAGAAATTGATTTTTCCTGGAGCCCGTAAGATAAGACAAAGCCGGAGAGAAATGCGGACTAATTGGCCATCCCCACTTGTCGGGGTCAGAACGAATTCCGCTGCTTTATCATGACTTCGTGAGAGGACACTCCCTTCTGTAAGGCCTCTTGGGGGTGACTGCTCTGACCTTTTTATTTTTTTTTAATGGAAACAAGAAAATAAAACAAATAAATCGAACCCTCTGGCTGCTGACCGATGCTGGTTCTCTCTTGGGACCCTGGTTGTCTGGCTGGTGAGATGGGAAGAGGGGGCCTTGGGCTTTGGAGACCTCTCGCCAGTGCCTGTGCCGTGTGGCTGCCGCATTTGTGCCGAGATCGTAACACGCCTTCAGTTGTTTTTGAATATTCCCCTTGAGTCATGACCTTGAGTCATTTGACTTCTAACTTTGAATAGTTCCTGAGAAGTGGTTTTAGGCATTTAATATCAAAGAAGCAGGGCGCGGGGGAGGGGGGATCAGGAAGGAGGCAGTCAGCTGGGTTATTTTCCTAAAGTGATTGCGAGTAGCGAGTCTCCAAGGGTAACGAGTCACTCCAGGAACTCTGAATCGTGCTTTAAAAATGGGAATAAAGCAGTTCTGAGAGTGCTTCACAGAGCAAAGTGTTTCGTTCACAGGCGTGTAGACGGGGGTGCAGTACAAAATGTGTTTCCTGCTGGGGCCACAGCTCAGGAAGTGCAAAGACACCCCCACACTCACCCCATCATCAGGAACTCACCTTGAAGCGACTCCAGCAACAAACCATGGTCTGCTTGCACATTAGTGCAGGGACCACACAGACTTTCACTCAAACGTGTCATCCATCAGAGCTTATGGTAAGGGGTGAGTCGCCTGCCTCGCAGCAATGCCAGTGAGGCGGACCATCGTAGATGCGCCCACATCTTCCTGCCCACATCTTCTCTCGTGGCTCCACTTCTGGTTCTTACTGATAGCCCCAGCTCCCAGGCTCGTTCCTCTTAGAAGGGCTTCTTTATAGGTGAGAAAGGAGAATCGCGTGTGACATTTCCTGCGTGTACATCAGAGGGAGCCACAGACACTGGAGGAAAGGATGGCGCCGGGCCTTTGTGTCAAAATGCCTGGAGCTTTAAAACACCTCGTGTGTTTGTGATGTACTTCCGCGTTTCCCCGGCCTTGTGTCTGAAGAGAACGTTCTGTTTTAAATAATTCCAGACAGAAAGCCGTCAGCCGCTGTCTGCCTCCCAGCCTGCAAATAAAACCCAAGCGGAGGTCTGATTCAAGGAGCAAGGCCCTCCAGTCCCCGGGGCTCCTTGCACACAGCGGAGGGAACGCAGGGGGAGCGAGTGGGGCGTGAGGAAGCAATTTCGAGGTCCCGCCCAATACAATCACTGAGACCTGCTTCACCCACTCAAGCCCAGGGCCCTGGGACACCCCCTGTTGCTCTGGGCTGTAAAGGATCCCTAAGCTGGCCCCCTTTTCTAATCTACATTCTATACAAGTCAAACAGCAAAGCAGAAAACCCTCAAACTAAGGACCACAGCCAGCTTGCATTTTGTTATGTAGAAGTAGCTCATTTACCATTCCCAAAACAAGCCGCATACCTCATGGTCCCCTGGCTGCTTGGCATCCACTCACAGGTGCTCTTGTTCCAATGCCAGCCTGGCACCTGTGGCCCAGGTAATTGCCACAAAACCTCTGGGGACCCTCCCACTAATTAGAATTCCGTGTGCTTCTCCTGAGCACCTACCATGCTCCCAGCACAGCGCTGAGGTGCCGCCAGAGACCTGCTTCTGGCCTTCACCACCTCTCCCTCCTGAGGACCCGGCTCCCAGGATTGTTAGACGGGTGTCTAGTGAGCTTCTGAGCCCCGCACCTGGCGCTAGGCACTGGGACTGGACTGACGAGAAGCTGAAAGTCTGCTGTGGGAGTGTCTCTATGCTCCTCAGTGACTTAGCTCTAGCAGGAGTGCAACCATGTGGATTAAACCTCTCCAGGCACCGGGTTAGCTGTTCAGCAAAGAGGAGTTCTTAGTTCTACAGAAGTAAAAGAAAAGACTAATGGGGCTGTTTCCCCCCAGCAATCCCTTGGTTTCCATTACTATTTAGAAAAGTGATGGTTTATAGCATATGTTTTATTCCAAATTTCCTTTGTTACAAGTATTAGAGAGGATCGGCATTTTCACTTTTTAAATAAAGGATCTCATAATAGCCCTTGCTTTCTTTCTACCGCTTCTCTACCAAAAAATAAAAAATCTCACAAGCCGTGCCAGCATGGCTTAGCGGTCGAGTATCGATCTGTGAACCAGGAGGTCACGGTTCAATTCCCGGTCAGGGCACATGGCTGGGTTATGGCCTCCATCCCCAGTAGGGGGTGTGCAGGAGGCAGCCGATCGAGGATTCTCTGGCATCATTGATGTTTCTCTCTCTCTCTCCCTCTCCCTTCCTCTCTGAAATCAAGAAAAGTATATATTTTTTAAAAGTCATATGAAACCAGCATCATATCCCATATATGTATATGTATTTGGAAGATTATAAAATCAATACATTCAAAATAAAGTATATTGCTGAAATTTTAGAGAATGGGAAAAATGTTTAAAGAAGAAAATGAAAGCCCTGCCTCCCGCCACCAGGAGGCGACAGCCACAGGCCTGTGTGCCTTTCCTCCCACCTCTACTTGCCTACCTCTGCGTCCTCACATTGTCTGCGTGTGTGCATGTTTGCGTGCACAGTCATGTGTAAAACCACGAGATCCTACGGCCTCTGCAGACCAGAATCCTGTTTTTCTTCTCTTCACTCACAATTATCATATCTTTAACATTTTGGTGTATCTTGAGATAACCTTCAAGAATATATTCTTCGATAACTCTACAGATCATTCCGTTGTGTGGCTATATCAGAATTCAGGCAATAGATGTCTACTTTTATATGGGAAAGGTTTTCCCATTTTTCACTATTATGAACATCTCTGGGATGGTTACCTTTGTAGATAAATCTTGAATTCATCTTTAATCTTTTACTTAGAATAAATTCTTAGACGTGAAATGGCTAGGCATGCATGTCCCTAAGTGTTGGATACTTATTGCTGCTAATGATTCCCTGATAAGGTTATCTTTTTGAAAACATGTATTTTTATTGATTTAAGAGAGGAAGGGAGAGAGAGAGAGAGATAGAAACATCGATGATGGGAGAATCATTGATTGGCTGCTTCCTGCCTGCCCCACACTAGGGATCAAGCTGGCAACCCGGGCACGCGCCCCAACCAAGAATCAAACCGTGACCTCCTGGTTCATAGGTTGACACTCAACCACTGAGCCACCCAGACTGGGCTGATAAGATTATCTTGATGTCTATGTCCCTTCAACTGAATGTGACAGAGGACCTGGTCACCACAGGAAGAACTGTCATAAAAAGAGCCAAACCCCAAGATACTTCTTTGTTAGCTCGAGAGTTCAAAATGTCTTCCTCTTGGCTATTTTATGAGAAATGGTTAAGACATTTTGACATATGTATTGGCCATTTACATCTTGGGTATCAAAATGATTGGTTTTATTCTAATTACATGAGGCATGCACATGCCTTACGTATGTCAATAGGAGGCACCAGTGGCATGACCAGGTGGCACATGTTTTTTGAGAGAGGGACCAGGATGGTTAGTTCTTCGAAATAATGAGAATGGATGGTTCTAATTGGAACACATATAGGGTGATGATTTTCCTTAAGACGTTTCATACTATTTTAAAAATAGCTTAAAACAGAGGAACTCTACATTGACTTGCATCCTGAAGTAGTAACAAATTAAATTGGGGACACAAGCCCTTTTGTCAGAGGACACCCCTTTTAAAAGCCCCTCATTTAGTCCTTTAGACTCTTCATCCGTCTTGGAGAACGCTCTTCCCTTTCCTGAGTGGCTAAAAGTCTATAGGGTAGTTTGGGTTGTAATTTATTTGTAAGGCTTTAGATTCTTTTTATTTAATGCTTTTAAAAATTAATTTTATTTTTGAGGGTATTACAGATGTCTCCCATTTTCTCCCCTTTGTCCCCCTGCACCCACCACCTCCCCCTCAGGCCTTCACCTGTCTGTAGTCTATGTCCACGGACTATGCATATATGCTTATAAGTTCTTTGGTTAACATCTTCCCACCCTCCTTCCCACCTTCCCTCTGAGATCTGTCAGTCTGTTTCATGCCTCCATGTCTGTAGGCCTATCTTGTTTATCAATTTATTTTTTTCCTTAGATTACACATATAAGTGAGACCATGTGATATTTTTATTCAAGGGTAGTCCCTGAGACTCTAAAGTACTTTAAATTATAAGGGGAGATTTAAATTGAAGAGAATGCCCCTCTCCATCCTCAACTTGTTTCTTCCTGAATCCCAGCTCCCCTATCCTTTGTCATTGCATATGCTAATGGATTGTGTGTGTGTGTGTGTGTGTGTGTGTGTGTGTTGTGACAGAGAGAGAGACAGAGATGATAGAACTCATTATTTCTAATGGCTGAATAATATTTCAAAGTAATGTCTGACCTAAGATAACACTTGAAATGTGAGCACAAACCATGTTAGGTTTACCCACAAGGAATTTTGTTGATGTTAATCCGATGGACAATTGAAGGGCCCCATAGATGATGTTCTGGGCTAGCGTTAGTAGAGAATATACTATAGAATGAGCTTGTTCTTTCTAAGTTATTCCAAACAAAGGAAGATAATGCAAAACTTAATTGTGCTCTTGACTTGCTAGATTTATTTAAATAAATACATTTTATTTAAATTTATTTAAATAAATAATTAAGTTTGGGGGAGAGGAGCCATAAGCTGAAAGTACACCAGCAGGAGCTCTCACGGACCTCTCTCTAGGAGAGTTGAATCAAAACATACAAAATTGATTCTGTTTATATATATATAATACATTTTTTATTCTAAAAAGAGAGGAAGGGAAAGGGAGAGGTAGAAACATCAATGATGAGAGAGAAACAGCAATCGACTGCCTCCCATACATCCCCCACCAGGGATCAATCTGGGCATGTGCCCTGACTGGGAATCGAACTGCGGACCTCTTGGTGCCAGGGACCGACGATGCTCATCCACTGAGACACACCAGCTGACTCTCATTCTGTTCTTGAGCAATAGTCCTACTCACGACTCTGAAATACAGCTATGAAATCCCTTGCAGGTTTCTTCTTCCTGAGAGTGTGAAGCCAGCTTTGAGGAAAACAGAGTTTTTTTCTTAGAATTGGGAGTGTGGTGAGGAGTGTGAGGTGTGTATGTGCATGTGTGTAGGTGGGAGGGACGCATGATTCATTCTCTCCTACCTACAACCATGTAAGTGGAATCGCACAGTAGGGAGCCTTTCGTGTCTGGCTCCTCCCACTCAGGAGAATGTCTCAGGGAGTCATCTGGGTTGGCATGCTCTGTTTTAATGCCAGGTGTGATTTTTGTTGTGGTGTTTCCCCTGTCCTTAAGTCAGGTCTGTGGGGGTATAATCAGCACAGTAAATTTCACCCTCTTTGGGTGTACCGTTCTTTCATTTTATAAATATATGCAGTCATGTAATCGCCACCACAATCAGGATATAGACTATTTCTATCTCTCCAGAAAAGTTCCATGTTGACAGTTCCTTTTGCCTTTGACCACTAGAAGATCATGGGGGGCAAGTGTTGAAGTTAATTGATTGCTATCAACCTCCTTATCTATTTAACTTTCAGGATTACCCAACGGTAACCTGAGGGGAATGCTCCCCACCACCACCCCTTGTGAACCATATAGAAAAGGGTGTCGCCATAGAGAAAATAGGTGGCATATGTTGCTCTCCACTGGATGACCCCACTTTGCTTAATCCAGATGTGGTAGTTCCACAGGATGGGCCAGAGCCCCCACCCCTTCCAGTAGCGAAGCAAGACTGGCGCCCATCATTCTGAAATTCATCACAGCGTCTTCCACTGGAAGTCAGGGATGGCCAGAACCAAGTAAGAAAGCTCTGCTCAAGTTTGCCCTCAGGGTACAGCATGAGGGCAAACCTACCTCATGCACTAATCATTCTCCCTAATTTCCAGCCATTATTCAACTTTGATACTTACACACAGGTTCTGAATATAACACATGACTTACACATAGACACACAAAGTTCACAGCTGTCAGTAGGAATGAAGAAGGGGTGTGGCTTACCTCACCATGTTGATAAGCCCCTTGTGGGTCTTGGCCCTCTTCCAGGATGAAAAGGAAAGAACCAAAGAAGATTGCATCTTCCTAGCAGTTTTGCTCAGCCTACTATCACCTCTTTGCTTTTTAATATATTTTTATTGGTTTCACAGAGGAAAGGAGAGGGAGGGGGAGAAACATCACTGATGAGAGAGAATCATTGATTGGCTGCCTTCTGCATGCCCCACACTGGAGATCGAGCCCAAAACCTGGGCATGTGCCCTGATGCAGAATCTGCGACCTCCTGGTTCATAAGTCGATGCTCAACCAGTGAGCCACCCGGGCCGGGCGCCTCTTTAAGTCTGTTTATCACACGCCCACAAGATGGGGAAGGTTCTGGCAACACTGCAGAACCCAGTGGCCTGAGCAGCAGGCCTCTCCTGCCATCAAATAGTGCCACAAAGGCGGGGGGATGTGGCTTTAAAATGACGTTCCCTCAATTGCTATCTTCTCACCCCCAGAGGAATAGCTTCCATGTCTAATCAGATGAGGTGAAGAAAAGAAAATTGCATTTATTTCAAGCTTATAGTCTAACCCCGTGGTCAGCAAACTGCGGCTCGCAAGCCACATGCGGCTCTTTGGCCCCTTGAGTGTGGCTCTTCCACAAGATACCACGGCCTGGGCGAGTCTATTTTGAAGAAGTGGCGTTAGAAGAAGTTTAAGTTTAAAAATTTTGGCTCTCAAAAGAAATTTCAATTGTTGTACTGTTGATAATTTGGCTCTGTTGACTAATGAGTTTGCCAACCACTGGTCTAGCCAGATGGACACCTGCTTAAGTTGCATATGAACATAATTCGATTTTTCCCCATCTCACCATCCCATGTTGAGTTGCCTCTGACAACTGATAAAATTCACATCTCCAAGCAAATCTAGGAATTAGATATAAATATGCAGAGTGAGCACACAAATGACGTCATGTGCTCAAAGTTAAAAAGGGGGGAGTTGGACTAATGTTACCAAGGGACATTTTCAGCTCAACGCTGGTGAGACAGAGCAAAATAACCTGTAGTCATGTTCCAAAACTCTTCCAATTCATAGTTTCTAACACAGCGAGAAGGAACATTCTAGAGAAGTTGATTACTAAGTCTGGGACACATTTTCTCATTGACTTTTGGAATAAAATTGGAGATGGGTTCCACTTGAAATGGTTTTTTTCAAAGGCTGACCTAAAAATGCTTGTTACAAAATAAAGGAAAACTTTTGGAGATGCGAGACATTAAAAATTTTAGCGCCAATGAGCAGTCCCCGCTCCCTGACTGCACGGGGCGCAGCCTGAGAGTTCTCCGCTAAGGGACGTTTCCTTTTTCTGCTTGCAATCCCCAGCCCTCTGGGTTCTCGGTTACTGCTGTTTGGATCGCTGTCCTGTCTCACAGGTTGAAGGGCTGGGGAGCAAAGCGCTGGAATTTGGTCTTCCTTTATCTGTCAGATTGAGGCTTTCTAACCCCAGTGGTTTGGATCTAGAAACAGATTTTTTTTTTCTTCTAAATAGGAGCAGTCGTGCAAGGCATGGGTAAAACAAGCTTTTATATGTAGTCCCGTCCTCCCTCCCTAGACCCGGGGGGAAAGGCAGGGATCCGGGCCAAGTCCAGCGTGCAAAGTGCAGTGGTCATTCTCCCCACTGCAGGCTGCACAGTCAGCGTGGAGGCCCCGGGAGCAGCGTCTGCAGCAGCAGAGGGGTGGTGGGGTGTCCGGTCACTGCGGCTCTGTCACCATGCAGGCCCGACTCAGAGAGAATGGGCGTTTAGGGACAAGTATCCCACCAATCATTTTTATTTTTTGTAAATCCTCACTCAAGGATATTTTAACCATTTATTTTTAGAGAGAGTGGGGAGGAGGAAGGGATGGAGAGGAAGAGAGAAAGAAGAATCTATGTGAGAGAGACACATCAATTGTTTGCCTCCTGCATGCACCCAGCTGGGCCTGGGATTGGACCTGCAACCCAGGTACCTGCTCTTGACTGGGAATCACACCCATGGCCCTTCCGTGTGCAGGCCGATGCTCCAGCCACTGAGTTCACTGGCCAGGTGACCCACCAGTCACTTTTAAATGAGGTCGTTAACACCTTTATATTTCAGAGTCAGAGGGTTATAGAATTTTTACAAACGGCTGTTTTGTAATCAGTGTGCATCAGCCACCTTTATGTTTAAGATCTGCAGCCTTCAAATAATGTGGGGGACCATTTCATGATGTAGAGGGTAGAATCATTGCTGAGCAATATTTCCTTGAGCCCCCCTAAAGGGCATATCTCTAGGGACCTTCAAGATAGCCATTCTTTTTTTAAAAATATATTTTATTGATTTTTTACAGAGAGAAAGGGAGAGGGATAGAGAGTTAGAAACATCGAAGAGAGAGAAACGTCAGTCAGCTGCCTCCTGCACACTCCCTACTGGGTATGTGCCTGAAACCAAGGTACATGCCCTTGACCGAATCGAACCTGGGACCCTTGAGTCCGCAGGCCGACGCTCTATCCACTGAGCCAAACGGGTTAGGGCAAGATAGCCATTCTTTAGGGCACCGCCATCTCCCCTTTTGTAAACCAGCCTGGACACTCCTGCGTGTCACCCACCAGGTTATGAGCCCGCAGCCATGAGTGCGTACGTTGTGCAGCAGGTGGCTTTCCGAGTTGCCCGCGCTGGGACTGCTTTGTTCTTCCGTAAGGTTGATTTTTCTTGTGTGTGTTTACTTGGGCAGATGTCAAAGTTCTTGTCCTTTAGTGGAGGGGCTCTGTAAGTCCCCTGAAAACTGAGATAGGAAGAAGGCGTGTGTGTGTCCTGGGAATTCAGGTTGACAAGTTGCATATACACTGGCTCTCACCTGTGACATTGTCACACCTTCGAGGTCACAAACCATGTGTTCCCAGTGATGGTGAAGGGCCAGAGCGGTGGGGGAGGCTAGACCAAGTTCAAGAACTCTCTTTAACCCGCCACGCTAACACACGTTCTGGAGAGGGAATGGATGGGATAGAATTGCACCTCGGCAGCTGGGAACCGTGTCACTTACTGCTCAGCCCATCTCGGTCGCCATGGCCTTAGTTCAGGGCATGGCGGGGGAGGAGGGAGGTCTGGGAGCTTTCACATGTGCCCAGGTGAAATAGGTGACCCCCATCCCGTTTCTCTCTAGGTCAGTGGGCACGAGCCAAGGCAGCCTGTGGCCTGTTATTATCGCCCATTCATGTTCTCAGTTCTCTGAGCCCAGGATTTTGTCTTGAATGTGCAAACACAAATGCTCTGGGTACCTCCAGAATACTGCATTAGAGAGTCTCGTCACATCCGGTAGAGGCCGAACTGTTGAATTTATGAGTGAGAATAACCTGCCTCGAGTCCATATTTCAAACTCGTCCTTTTGAGATTTTGTGAATGAAGCCAGTCCGAGGAGAGCGTACACGAACACATTTATCAGCCACATAACCTTCCTTTCCAGAAAACTGTGTAACCTTCACAGTGTGAGCCACAGGAAAATTCTGCCTTTGAAAGACATTTTTAATGTGGGTTTTAAAAATGTTCCAGACTAACACTGTCTATTTCTGGTGTGCTCATTTTCCAATTCTAAAGTTAATAGCAGTAACTCAGAAGCAACGATGTTTTGATATTTTAACAAGCTGAAGGCATTTCTGAAATCATCTCCCTTTTGACTCTTTTCTTAAACGAAACTCTGTGCTTCTTTTTCCCTGATGGTGAAACAGAGTCCTATCCCTAATAGAAATATTAGAAAATGAAGCTTATCTTAAAAAACGGTTCTAATAGCCATTGCTAATATACTTTACGGTCACTGTACCCAGCCTCCCAGAGGCCTTCTGGCTGTTGTGAGATGCTCAGCACACGGGCGGGGCTGGTTCTTCTTCTTCACGTTGATTATTCACCTTCTTTCCAATTGATGGGCACCTCGGTATCACTAGTTGAAATGTTCACTTCCGAGGTGTATCTGCAGATGAACGTTTGGGCTGTCGGCCACCCCTCAGTAACCAGGGGCATCCACAAATTTAAGAGCTTTATCTAAAAATGAATGGGTGAGATTCTGAAGACTCCATGGATCCCCATTTTTTACCCCAATTTTTATAGGTTCCTCTTAAATTCTGACCAAGTTTGCCTTATAAATGCAGCTTTTGCAGAATGGTTTCTTCCCGGAAATTGCTCAGAGAATTTATTCCCAAGTCCTTTTTATTGGCTCTCTGTCCAGTCAGCTGAAAGGTCTTACAGGGTATTTATTATAACCTGCTAGTTTGTGTTTTTGTGGGTTTTTAAAAATATATATTTTTATTGATTTTAGAGAGGAAGGGAGAGGGAGAGAGAGAGAGAAACATCTATGATGAGAGAGAATCATCGATCAGCTGTCTCCTGCACGCCCCACACTGAGGATCGAGCCCACAGCCCTCAGGAATCGAACCATGACCTCCTGGTTCACAGGTCGATTCTCAACCACTTAACCACGCCGGCTGGGCTGTGTGTTGTTGTTTTGTAAATAGGGGAATGCAAGTGGCTTTTTAAATATAGAGCAGATCACAAATATGTCCTTCTTCAGTTTATTTATTTTTAAAATTAATTTTGCTCTACCCTAAAATTGATAGAAGCCCTGGAGTCAGTTTTCTCAGTCTCAGTAGCTCTGCAGCAATAAAGCCCACTGACCTGAAATCCTGGAGCTTCTTTCAGAACAGGACGCCAGAAGGCCTGGGTGCGGGGTGCCCAGGGACACCCCAGTGTCTGCAGCCAGGGGCCCTCACACACGTTTTAGATCCCCGCCCCCTTTCTCTCTTGGGCTTTCATGGAAACGTAATGCGCGTTGGCATTCATGAGCCATAGTGAGTTCCTGCGCACGTGGTGGTCCCTTTTCTTACTAGTGGATGATACTGAATCTCTAAATCTCATCCAGGTCTCGGTGTGTAGGGACAGGATGTCTGTCTGTTCTCTTTGATGCCCGAGGAGTCCCTGTGCTCGCAGACACTGAACCTTCCCCTGGGCAGGTGGCCCGGGGGTGGGGGGGAAGCATTTCCCTTCCTGAGGAGTGCTTGTGTAGCCCTACTGTGAGTGAGCTCCTACTGTGCTCGCTGCCTCCCCTGGCCTCCGCTTGGGGAGCATTGACTGCTCGTTCATTTGAAACTCCACCTAACTATGGTGTCCCTTGCTTAGGGGCAGTGTTTCCTCACGCTCTAAAGCAGGATTAATTTTCGTAACTTCGTTTACCAGGTCCAGGAGGCGAGCTGCAGTTGCTATGGGAACAGTTACTGACTATCCTGGCGTTAGTACAGTTAACACATCAACAGGGATGCTGTATGACATGGGCCCACCTCCCTTTTCCCACTTACCATTCCCTTTTCCCTTTCTTGGATGGGTTATTGCTGGGGACAGGAAAAGAAGGACTGAGTTTCACAGCCGGGTTTACCTGATATTAGAATGTCATAATCCTGGCCAGTTTTTTTAAAGAATATATTTTTATTGATTTTAAAGAGACAAGAAAGGAGAGGGAGAGAGTGATAGAAACATCAACATGGATCTACCTCTTGCACGCCCCCTGCTGGGGAATCGAGTCACAACTCAGGCATGTGCCCTGTCTGGGAATTGAACCAGTGACCTCCTGGGGCATGGGCCAATGCTCAACCACTGAGCCACACCTGGCGAGTTATTTTCATGGGAATTCCCTATCCAAAGGATGCAGGTGTCTACTCTTTACTTCCGCCTTGGATGGGTGCTGGTTTTGACAGGCTCTCTAACCTCATGGAGAGCCTCGCAGAAAGAGAGGGAAATGGTGCTGGCACTCCTGGAGTGTGATTGTCAGAGGAGTACTTGCCTGGCATTCCTAGGCCATGTACTCTGTCTGTAGCCTCCCATTTGCATAGGAATGGCTAATTGCGAAGCTTTATGTAAATCACGCGTGGTGGCAAATATATTCTCAAACCCATGGCCTTTCGATGTAATTACAGGATGCTGCCGTGTCAGCCGGGGGGCCGCCGGTGGAATGCGGGACGCTCTCAGTCAGGGTTTATTTCCATCCTGAAGCATGAGCTGCTTTTCCGTGTGATTTTTTATTTTGTTAGAAGAGAAATCTAACACCCGGGGTTGATAGTAGTTGCAGAATATTGGAGATTAAAGGAATGAAATTCTGACTGAAAAATATTAAAATGTGGACACTTTTAAGGTTGCTAATTAATCTAAGGGTTTGAGCCACAGAGAAAGTCCCCTGAGTATATCGTCCAATGTACTTATTCTTACAAACTTGGTTTCTCTTTGATTTTTTTATTTTAAAATAGTCCATGCTCACAACCAAATGGAGCAGAAAGTACAAGCCCTTCAGTTACCCCAGGGCTGAGCGGCTTTAGTTACGTATGGACTCCTTCCCGTGCCTCCTTGGAGACCCCTGGCTGATTTCTCTCTGTTCTCCCCAAGTCTCAGTGCCTCTTCTGCATATGGTGGCGAGAAAGCATTGTGGGAGGGAGGAGGAGAGAGGGAGGGAGGGAAGGAGAGAGGGAGGGAGAGAGGAAGGGAGGGGAAGAGAGGGAGGGGGATGGCTCTGTTCTGAAAGTTTGACACACATAATGTTAGACTTGAACCAGGGTAAGTTATCTGATGTTCATCGTGATCCACGTGCAAAGAGCTGACCAGCTGACCCTAAGCTCACATTCCTGCCTTGAAATAATTGTAGCCGAGCGCTCGTGACAAGACACTGCGAAAGAGTGTGGCTCCCGCTCTTTGCCTCCTGTCATCCTCTCTGAGGACTTGTCCGCCGGCCACAGGCGCCGTGCTCTCATGTTCCTCGTCATGGGCAGTGGTGTCTGGTGCAGGAGGTGTCACAGCTGCCTGATGTCATGGGCGACAGAGAGACATGGGGATCGTGGGGGAGCTCAGTGATAAGCTCCTTAGAAACCTGTGCCCTGGGAGAGGGGATAAGCTCGCTCCATTGTGTGTGAGCAGTGGCGTCACTGCTGGGACAGGAAAGGCAGTGCATATGCTAATGGGCGCGTGGATGGTCAGAACCCAAGAAGCTTGTCTGTTTCACATTTGCAGGCAATGGGATTGAGAACTGTTTAGCAGGTTCTCCATGAAGACGGGAGAGGGGCCAGAAACTGAAGACTGCTACCTCGGGGTGCCTTCCTCTGAATTGGCAGAGGATGCCCGCTGTTTGCAAGGGGCTGAATGGAACCATTGCCAACCTTGAAATCTTACGATTCTATGAGATATCATACTATACAGACTCCCCAGATCCATTGAGCATAACCTGAGTAAGCATAAGTTCCTAAACTTAGCTTGAATTGAGATTATACAAAATGCTGAAAATGTATCTCTTTCCATGTTGTCCCTTAAGATTCCCTTAAATTCCCTTAAAGTATTTAATAAAATAGGATCACCTTTTGCCTCAGTGTAAAAGTAGCCCCTTGTAACTGTGTGTATTAATTTACTGTAGAGTCTTCCCTCCTGGCAGTACAGTTCTTGTGTCTATAACCAATCCTCTCCTCTTCCCAGATACTCGAAAACAGGGGCCATTACTCACGCACCTTCCTGGCAGGCAGCTCGTCGGTGTACGCAAGGGACTGGGGGTGCTTGTGCTTATGTTCACAGCCTCTAAAAGTGGATTCTTAATTTTAAATGGGTTATTGAAAAATCCTAATGTTTTGACCTTACAAAAGGGAATAGGAAATACTTGGAGCCATAATGAGTTTCTTAAATTTAATTTCTACCAAAAATTGCTTTTCTTTTCTGTCGTAAGTATTCCAATGTTAAATTAGAAATGTGCCCTAAATATATCAATGGACCTGGTTGCTAGCATGAGGGCATGCTTTAAGGATTTCCTACAATCATTTTCCTGGAGGAAGCATGAGTCTGTCCTTGGCTGTATCTTTTTAAGGATTTGAACCCATAACCTGAATAACAGCATGAAAACTGTATGGATCAGGCTTTTCACAATACTCCAATCAAGCGGCACATTTTATAATTAAAGAAGTATAAATGTCTTAACAGGCTGAACTGTGAAACAGATACCAAGATAGATTTTAATTTGATTAAATTCTACCCTTGAATTTTTTAAAATCAGTTGTACACATTTAAAACGGGAGAGACTCTGAACCATAACACTGGTGGAAGACCTGGACGTTTAGTGATGGCAGTGTCAGTCTAAGCCCGTGGTAAGCGGTTGTTAAGTGAGACCAGTGCCGTCGCAGGCTGCACTCACAGAAATAGTTTCCAGATCCAAGCAGGGAGTTAACGTGACAGTCCCATGATAAATACTCTTGCCTCAGACCATGCCTGGAACACCAGGAACAATTCCAGGATACATATTTAAGATGGTCTTTGGCAAACAAATGGAACAGATAGAAGAGAGTCATGATGTGTTTAAGCAACAGTTGAAGAAATGGGGTATGATTAACCTTGACCCAAGAAGGTTAAGAAGAGACACATTAACCCCCTTCATGTATTTCAAGGGCTGTCCAATGAAAAGGTGTTTGACTTACTGCATAAAGCTCTCGGGGTAAGCTAGAACCAATGTGTGCGGAAGTTTCAGGAAACAGGACAACGGTAGCTCTTGTTGTTGTTGAACAAATGGAGGTGTACTGCAAAGTTGTGAGGCACTGCCCCTGATCTCACCAAAGTTCCATGGCCGTCTGTCGTGGATGTTGTTAATTAAGAAATGGTTTCCAAATGCCTTTTCCCCATCCCTGGAAATGCAGAGCCTCAGAGCAGTGGTCGGCAAACTCATTAGTCAACAGAGCCAAATACCAACAGGACAACGATGGAAATTTCTTTTGAGAGCCAAATGTTTAAACTTAAACTTCTTCTAACGCCACTTCTGCAAAATAGACTCGCCCAGGCCGTGGTATTTTGTGGAAGAGCCACACTCAAGGGGCCAAAGAGCCTCATGTGGCTCGCGAGCCACAGTTTGCCGACCACTGTCTTAGAGGAGTATTCTGACACAGTACTTCCAGGGATAGAAGACTGGAAAACTGGGTTATTCTGCCTGACACCAGCCCCACCCTAAGGCATCTGTTGGACATTGCACAAACCACAGACGCAGGGTCCAGGCTCTCTCTATGGCGGAGACGAGGTAGCCCTCCACAGGGAACCTTGGGTCAGAGAGGCCTGTGGTTGGCGCTCTCGGTGGTGCTGAATCGAGGCAGCACCTTTCAGGCTCCTGTTTGCTGTTTCTTTAACCTCTGCCCTGAAACATTCCAGGTGTGTCCTCTTGCTTGTTGATATGCCTTTGTATTTTGGCTCCGTACCATATAGATCACATCCTTACATCAAGCTTTCTGATAACTCTGCCTGCCTTTCAGAAATCCGGCTGGCACCCCGCCTGTTTTGACCCAACTCCATTGACCTCTCAAGGAGATGAATTATGATGAGTTATGGAAGATGAATTATGCAATAGATTTGCGACTGGGGTAGGCAGCTGCAGTAGGTGAAACAGGACATTTATAGATATCTCCTGACCTATCAAACCATGACATTTCTTAGCACTTGCAAAGTCATCTCAGGCTATATATTCATTGATTCTTAGTAGACTTAGACATGAAGGCAAATACTGGGTAAGGTGGAAATCTGGCTGAGGAAGAGGGTTGGATGAGGCCACTGATAAACTACAAATAAAAAGGGTAATTTTTCTTTATACTTTTGATATCTCTCATTCATACAGAGCACAGTTCTAGGTGGCTGTAGATATCAATTCGTTACACTAATATGGCTCTGCATAGAAATGAAGAGCCGTGGGTGCAGGTCACCACAGGAAACTTGGCAGAACATCCTGACAGCAGCAGCAGGGAGCTGAGGAACTTGGGCTGTACGAGTAGAGAGAAGGCAAGAGGACACTGTCGGGCCCTGGCAGGTTGCTCAGTGGTTAGAGCATTGGCCCTTAGATCAAAGGGCCATGGGTTTGATTCCCAGTCAAGGGCACATGCTTCGGTTGTGGGTTCGATCCCCTGCAGGAGACAACCAATCAATGAGTCTCTCTCCTGTAGATGTTTCCCTGTCTGCCCCTGCCCCGCCCCTTCCACTCTGTCTGAAAATCAATGGAAACAATATCCTCGGGTGAGGAGTAAACAAAGAAAGAGGACACCGCTGGGCGAGCAGCGAAGCACTTCTGTTCTGTGTGGGGTCTCCCCAGACATGGAGTAACGGACCCCTGTGAGCGCTGCTCCACAGGAAGCGGGGAGGGAGCTCAAGTGAGAGAATCTTGGAACCCTAAAACTCAAAGCAGGACAGAGAATGCTAATGGAAAAGAAGCGGTTGAAGCGTAGGGAAGGAAAAGCCTAAAGATCTCTGATACTTAATGAAAATTAACTTATATAAAAGCCTGCACAGAAGTCAGACCATTTAGAGTTCACAAATTATATAGCCAGATTTTAATTATAAAATTTCCTGAGGAAAGACTTCATTCAAGGTTCACTACTTATAACTTACAGAGCAGCGCTACACCCGATTATGCAGTTGGTAAATGCTTTCCATAATACATGTGAGTTCAGTAGGGGAAAAAAAGCCCTTTAAAATTTAGACAAAAAATAGAAATAAGCTTTTAAGAAAGATAAGTGAAACAGTTAATCTTCAAGATTCATCCAATGAGGTTTTGTGATCCAGGGATATTTCATATAAAGAACGTGGAGGGTAAAAGAATTTATACCGAATTGTGAATTTAGACGATCTCTTAACATCCTGGTCACACTCAAGGTTAGATTTATTAGTCTTAGAAAAATTATACAAATTGGGAAGAATCATGACAGGGGCAGCCCATTTATTGAATAATTCTCCTTGAAAGTTTTTTTCCTGAATAAAATATTCTCCAAAACGAAGGTGTCCCAGTGTTCATTCGAAAAGCTCTTGTTCTCATCTCTCAGCCAGTGTGCTTAAAAGGCCAAGTAGACAAGGCCTATTTCTCACCTGAACCCCCTTTGTAGCATTGCAGTTCTTTCAAACATTTTGGTGCTATTTATATCCACTCTGAAAGAAAGCAGTATGTCATCCAGCACTGTTATGGCCAGAGGAAGAAGCAGAAATGTCAAAGAAAAGCTCCCATGGGAACTCCACCTGTATGGCAGGGCGTCCTGCCCCAAGCCCTTAGACTAAACGAGGCCCTCCATCTGTGCCATCTTACGTGGGTAAAATGGTCTTCCGGGGGGTCCTTAACCTCAGCTGGAGCAGGCTAAATATCAGCTATAAATGTTTGACATTTTCCACGGAAGCACAGATGAGGCTATTACGAAAACACTTCAAGTTAGTCAGCTCCAAACTTAATGTCCACCTTGACTCAAAGAGGCCACAGGAACCACTTTGTGGAGTTGCTGTACGGCATTCGGGGTACAGGAGGGGCACAATAACCTTTGGTTCTTTTTCTGCCTTCTCGCTTAAGGCTATGTTAAGTATGACCAGAAAGAGAATTGGAGAGTAAGTTTTTATTCCTGCCAAACGTCTAGGTCCCTGAAGGTCTTACATCCTCACGTTAAGTAAAGTTGATGATGGACCCATGTCCTCCTGGACATGGAGGCTCCTGGGGCAGCTTCCTTTGAATCCCGGGACTGACTGTGACCAGTAGGGCTGCTGACCTGAGCTCTCGGCTCGCCCAGTTGTCCTGGATAAAAGAATCAGACATGTACCCAAGAGAAAGCCACACTCGGAGAGGCAAGTTTCAACCGATGGATGGGGTTCCAGATTTAAATTTCATTAAGGAAAGCAAAATCTTTTGCAGTGGCCAGGAAAATAGAAGGTGGGAAAATAAGATTTAAAACCAGCCGGAGAATGGAGAGTGACTGTGGATGGGTCTGAGGTTTCATTCTGTGGTGATGGAAAGTTCTAAAAGTATATTACAATGATGGTTGCAGGACTAAGTACACTCAAAAACATTGATTTCCACACGTAAATGGATGCATTTTTTGATATGTAAACTATATCTCAAGAAAGCTGCTAATTTTTTTAAATGGTGAAAAGGTGGTTATTCCCCAACAGCACAGGTATTGAGGACAAGAAGTCTTGGGTTCAGACTCCCACAACTTTACAGTTAATAGTTGGGTGGCCCCAGGCAAGCGATTTAATACATATGCATCTCAATCTCAGATTCCTTATCCCTAAGTGGAGATAAGAAGATCTCATCCTAGGATTGTTGTGAGGATAATTGGAATAATTGGGATGTTATATAAAACATCTGTCAGAATCCATAGCTTCGAGAAAGCGCTGAGCAGGCTGGACACTGGGAGCAGGGGATTGGATGGTCCTGGCAGTGGCGGTAGAATGAAGTCTTCAGTGTGAAAGTTCAGAGCCTGGGAGAAGCCCTGGGAGAGAATCTGACCATCCCATTTCTGGGTATGTTCCTTCTCTCCAAACTGTATTAAAGGAAATTGATTTTTTTGTGTTCCCTCGATAAGCCCCTCTTTCTTCACCCTTTCCCTGGACTGACCTGGAGACGGGCTCAGCTAATGCACTTCCTCGAGTCTGTGCTGCAGACAGAACTTTCCAGTTGGGGAAGATCCTTGAATATCTATTCGCTGGCCCATCAGGGGAGCTGCATCCACCCACAGGGGGTCTGTTCTCCTCTGTTTTCCTCAGGTACCTAAAGGGCTCATAAACCAGAAGACGCCCAGCTGCCTGGGGCAACGCTGGTATTCTGGTCCATTACGGAACATGGGCCCACTTCCGTGGCCAGGCCAGCTCCCCTGGTTGTGTGTTCAAAAGCTCGTGTAAAATAGCAAAAATCATGTATGGAGAGAGCAGAAAATTCTGTGACAGGCAGGCACACTGATGAATGAGCTCTCGGTGTGTTAACAAGCTATTTGGTTCAATTGGCTATAAAATGAAATGCCAGGCCATTTGTTTTCATCAAACATGTTTTACAGACCAAGCAGTAGAGGGAGCCCACCTCAGCCCCGCCCCTCCGGTCATTCATTCTTGTGGCTCCCGATTTCTCTCTCCGCTTTGCCACTGAAAGAAGCAGCAACAGCACCTAGCGAAGAGAAAGTGTGCAAGCTGTTTTGTGAAGTGTAATGTGTGATCAATTCGAAGTCATACTTTCTTCATGTGGAATCTGAGTTGAAAACATGAAACCGGACAACCAGTAGATCCCTGCTGCCTGTCACTACTGGGGCCTGAAAATTCAGCAGAGACAGGGTTGACTCCTCTATGAGCGTGTATTCCAATCCTGCCGACAGCATGGGAGAGCAGCAGGTCATCCACAGACATCTGCTCTGCGGCCCCCCATTAGCCAGCTGCTTGTATAGGGTAGGACAGAGATTACATGGGGAAGTAGGGACTACAGGCATGGGGAAGTAGGCAATGCAGGCTGGGGTGGGACTCCACTGTTTGGGCAGCAAGGTTGTTAATCTTTCCATGATAATAGGCAGTTCTTGAATGGGAATGGACCACAGTCCAAGGTTGATTCCCAGGTTTCCGGGGGGCTTACAACTCCCAGCCAGGTTAGAATATCCTTTCTTTAACCAACACCAGGCAATCATAGTTACCAGAGCATGATTGCTATTTCCCATGACCACAGGTAGTCCTCAGTATGCTATTTTGCCCCCAACAAATGTAGAAGGGGAACGTCTGTGTCTTTAGGGAGGTTCCCAGCATCCCTCAGTCTGCTGCAGGAGCCGAAAGAATCCCGAGATAGCGCTCTGTGCTGGGATTGCCTGACCAGTGGTCGGCAAACCACGGCTTGCGAGCCACATGCGGCTCTTTGGCCCCTTGAGTGTGGCTCTTCCACAAAATACCACAGCCTGGGCGAGTCTATTTTGAAGAAGTGGCGTTAGAAGAAGTTTAAGTTTAAAAAATTTGGCTCTCAAAAGAAATTTCAATCGTTGTCCTGTTGATATTTGGCTCTGCTGACGAATGAGTTTGCCGACCACTGGCCTAGACAGTGCCCAGGGTCCCTCTAACAAATCAGAACGGGAATGTGTGTCAGCTGTTATTTCGCTCCAGAAAGGAACTCCCTTGATCTCTGGAAGCTCTCCTTTCTAGATCTGTCAGAATCCCAGGCCAGGCCTCCGCTGCCGCCTTCCCCTTGATCTCACCGGGAGCTGCAGACTGTTAGGCTGAGCCGCACACACTGGCCTCATCTTTGATGTGTCTCATGCTTTGATTTTTTGTTTTGTCTGTTTTCCTCATTCTCACTCCCCCACTTGATTCATCGATGATTATAAAATATCAAAGCATCCAACCTAAGCTCCCGCTCTAATGAGAGCAGACACGCTGGGCTTCCTTCCTCACGGATCCGAGGCCCGAACGGCGGCTCCACGTGGGACACTTACATGCTGTCATTTTCCAACAAGAGGGTGGCAGGGCGGAGGCTGGGCCTGCGATTTCTCACATTAGTCAATGCTGATGTCTTGGGATTTCTTGTGGTAAAAATACAAAGATGCTTGATGTTTTGGGCAGAGTAATTTGAGATGATTCCAGCTTCTCGCAAACATCACTGTGTGTGCATAGAAAGCAGTGTTCTCTCTTCCAAAGGCTGACCTTGGCTTAGGCCAGTGGTCCGCAAACTCCTTAGTCAACAGAGCCAAATATCAACAGTACAACCATTGAAATTTCTTTTGAGAGCCGAAAACCGACCTCTGCGCATGGGCCACGAAGTTTCAATCACACTGTACGTGCGCGCCCGCATGTGGTATTTTGTGGAAGAGCCACATTCAAGGGGCCAAAGAGCCGCATGTGGCTCGCGAGCCGCGGTTTGCTGACCACTGGCTTAGTCTGTTGAAATTGTGTCTCATTGCTGGGCAGTTATACATACTCTGCATTTGACAAGGACACAGATGCCCGGCCGGCATGGCTCAGGGGTTGAGCTATGAACCAGGAGGTCACAGTTCGATTCCAGGGCAGGGCAGGTGCCCGGGTTGTGAGCTCGATCCCCACTTCGGGGCATGTAGGACGCAGCTGATCAATGATTTCCTCTCATCATTGATGTTTCTATCTCTCTCCCTCTCCCTTCCTCTCTGAAATCAATAAAAATGTATTTTTTAAAAGAGAAAAGGAGACAGAGAAAATGTGTGCTTTAGGCGTCAGTGAGAGGGCAGCGGGATCTTGACATTTGTGTTCTGGAAGCAGAGGGTGGTGTGTATGTCCAGGTGGACACATGACTGTTAACTGAGGACTGACTTAGATCGGACAGGGTGCTTCTCGGGGCTTCATCTACGGAAGGCTGCCTTCTGTGCGACAGTGGTGGCCAGGGGCAGCGGGGTGCAGGGGAGGTCATGGGGTCTGGAGGGTGGAGGGGAGGTTATGGGGTCTGCAGGGTGGAGGGGAGGTCACGAGGTCTGCCGGGTGCAGGGGAGGTCACGGGGTCTACAGAGTGGAGGGAAGTCATGGGGTCTGGAGGGTGGAGGGGAGGTCATGGGGTCTGCAGGGCGGAGGTGGGTCATGGGGTCTGGAGGGTGGAGGGGAGGTCATGGGGTCTGCAGGGCGGAGGGGGGTCACAGAGTCTGCAGGGAGGAGGAGTGGAGGTCACAGGGTCTGCAGGGTGGAGGGGAAGTCATGGGGTCTCCAGGGCAGAGGGGAGGTCACAGGGTCTGCAGGATGAAGGGAGGCCATGGGTTGCAGGAACAGACAGCCCTGCATGGCCTAGAAGGTTCTTCATCTCTTTTTTCTTATCTCTACAATAGGGATGATTCTAAACCTCACAGCAGTTACCCAATGCTGATAATGTGTGGGGCTATGCTTCGTTAGCTGTGAAGTATTGTGAAAAATACACTTTTTGTCATGGAAATATAGACTGTTTTGTAATCCTGGACTATTTTAGGGGATCTAGCAAAAGGAAGACTTTATATAACTTTATTTCCTTTTCTCTTAATTCCTCTGTGGACAGAGGCACTCCATCCACATATAAATACCTCTCCCTCCTCCGAGTGCACGGCATTTTTAAGATTTCACGGAGAACAAAGGGCAGGGAGGCCGCTGCAGAGCTGAAGCAGCCAGCCCGGAAATAACAAGCACTTTGAGAAAAGCTTTGAGCTGTTGGATTTGAAAAGGTACATGTGCCGTCTCATCACAATAGAGAAGTTATTGTATAATAATTAACTGTCCTAAGTTGGGGGCAGTAAGGAGACAGCGCAGAATTGTAGCCTCTTGTACCCCGTGGTTTTCTTTAGTGAACTTCATTTTTAGGAAGGTTTTAGATTTACAGGAAAATGCAAAGAATTCCCATAGACCCCGCACCCAATTTTTGCTGTTATTAGCATGTTACATCGGTGTGTTACATGCTACCATTACTGATACTGATATTAATGGAAGTGCATACTCTGTTCAGATCCCCTTGGCCTTTACCTCATTTCCTTGTCCGTTCCTCGGCCCTACCCAGGCGCCCGCCCTGTGGTCACCATGGCAGTGGATGGGGTGTGGAGCGAGGGAGGGAGCAGAAGCGAGGATGTCTCAGATTTGGGATGTGAACTTGTGATCCCCTGTGATGGGGGTGCACTGGCCTCTGCCCATATAACCTGCACGTGTTGGTACACGTCACCCCTCACTACTGGGATGACAGCTTGCTGGGCCCAAAGACGTTCAGCAGTCATCTTGATATCACCGATGGCCCCTGTGGCTCTGCTCCCTCGCTCTCCTACTGAGTAACTCGGGAAAGGAAGGAATCGACCAGTGATTAAGATACACTGAGGAGCCAGGCTGGTGTGGCTCAGTGGTTGAGTGTCGGCCCAGGACCAAGAGGCCACTGGTTCATTTTCCATCAGGGCACAGGCCAGGGCTGCACTAGGAGGGGGGTGCAGGAGCCAGCCAATTGATGACGTTTCTCTCTCATTGATCTCTCGATCCCTTTCCTTTCCTCTCTAAAAAATCAATAAAACTTTTTTTTAAAGAAAAAGATATACTGATGAGCAAAACAGAACCAGAGGAAGCGTGAAGGAGGTCAAGGAGACTGGGTGAAAGAAGGTGAAGAGATTAGCCAAAGAACGTATATGTGTAACCCGTAGATACAACAGTGAGGTGCTGGCCAGGGGCGGAGGGGGCGGGGCTGGATGGAGGTGGGCGAAGGGCGCGGATGGGGGACATCTGTAATAGTGTCAGCAATAATTTAGAAAAGAAGAAAGGAAGAAGAGAACAAAGCACAGAAACCTCCAGCAAGCTTTTTTTTTTTTTTTTTTCACCTTCATTGATGTATAATTGACAAATAAAATCGTTAGAGCTTTTTGAGCTTTCAAACTTAAGGGCAAGTGGGTGCCTTAAGGAGGAGTCTGTGAGTTTCAGGTCATGTTCACATGATAGCGCAACGGCACGATTGCTTGATCAACAGGCTCTGGGTAAAACCCAGGGAGCCCTCCGATTAAAATGAGGTACCTAGCCCCCCCCCCAATAAAAAAACAAAGTAGGAAGTCAATGTTTAGTAGTAGAAGTGTGGTTAATAAGGAATCTTCTGATTAATTCCTAATACTGCCCCAGGCAGACGGGGTTTTACACAGCACCGAGCTCTGAGTCTGCCTTACAGTGATGTGGGAGATAAACTATAAAACAGTCTCAATGAACACATAAGTCTCTTGAACAAAATAGAGCTGTCGAGAAGACGTGAAAGCAGGTATGTATTTTGTGAACCATAAATCATGAATCTCTTTATTTTCAAAAGTGCAATTAGCTACCAGTGTTTCATCAGGACAGAAGACAAGTGGGGAGCACCTGGGGCCCCATAGGGGTAACTCACCCGATAGCAGTTCAGTTCGGCAGGTGCACCAGGGTGCTCTGCCACGTCACCTTGCGTGTCCTTATGGGCAAGGTCACCGTCCTTCATAGCGTGGTACTCATATTTCACTCTCCTTTCTTTGGCCAGTATTTATTTTAAGCTTATGTCAAAAACTCATTCTTTTTGTCTCCCTGGTGGTGCTTTTCAAATAATGCCTCCCTCAGTCTCACTGAGAAGTTTTGGAGAAATTGGATGAAGATAAAACAACATCTTTCTATCTGTCTGTCTGTCTGTCCGTCCGTCCGTCCATCCATCCATCTACAGACACACTTGAACCTTATACTAGTAAATGTGTATGTGTCTTCTCTAAGCTTGAAATAGAAGCCTTTTTTATACACCCCCACCCCCGCCTTCTTTTGCCACAGGCAGATCACTACCATTCTAATGACAACTCCAGAGTCCGCAGTAGATCAGCAAGGCAGGCAGAAACCTTCCTGGTTGAAATATACTTTGTATATTTCAAAGGGCCTCCAATCTGTCCATGATGAATAAGGCCTTTATGACTTCCGGCTCCTGGCTATAAAACGACAAATGGTGACATTCATCTTTGCATTGTTCCTTCCCCCTAAGACATTGTGGGGACAACCAAGATCATGCCAGGATGTAGCCCAGCGTTGTTTCCTCTGATTTCCTCTCCTTTGCAGGATGTTGACATTGCCTGCTATATGTGCTGTGCTTTCCTCTGATCTGCCCGCCTTCCTGTTCCCAGGTAGCTTTTAGACTTGGTTACAGTCTTAATGATGCACGTCTAAGGAGGCACAGCATCTGTTTCTTATGCCCACCATGGTTTGGAGATGGGCTGGGCTCTTTCATGTCCTCTTTCGCCTTCCCTGATGGAGAAATGCATTGACTGGTGATGACGTGGCAAGAGAAACTACTTTGAGTGTGTGACGGGCTTCGCTCATTCCAGGGCCCACAATCAGTGACGTCCTGTCTTAGGGAGGCGGTGCTCCTCTCCGAGTGTTGCTTGTCACGCCAAGCACGTGCTGACCATCAGCAATCAGCACTCACAACCCACCTGGTTTACTTGGAAAAATGAAGTTTTTTATTTGAATTATTTGTTGACCTGCATTTATCTCCCCTCCATACATGATCAACGTAATGTTGATTTAAGATGAAATGTAGACCCCAATCTTAGAATAACTAAGAAGTACAAATTTTCATTGTACCAAGGGAAGGTGTAATGACAACGTTGTCCGGCAGAACTTCCCATGGCAATGGACATGAGTGTGGGCAAGTGTGCATGTGTGCGTATGTGGCTACTGAGCGACTGGAATGTGGCTAGTATGACTAAGGAAATGAATTTTATTTATTTCTACTGAATTCAAATTTAAAAAGCCACAGATGGCTCACGGCTCACATACTGAACAGTGCAGGTTTCAAAAGATGGACATTCAGCTTAGACATCTGCTACCAGAAAAAAGAGGGGGGAAATCTCAAAGCCCCAAACTGAAGCCAATTAGAGATAATTTGATGTCATTTTACTCATTAGTATCCCGCTTGGCAAAGGGGACGTTGTCAAAGACAAGAGTAGCTGAGATACCACACTTTTTGAGAATAGGTCTTCCAATCTGCCATTCTACACCAGTAGGTCTTCTAATTCACCACCAATGGACGTGAACCCATCTGGAGAGCATTCAGGATCCTTATGACAAAAGCAGCAGCTGACACAGAAATAGCAGACATGTAACACAGGGGCACCCAGTTGCTGATGGTCAGGAAGGAGAAGGAGGTACAAGCTGCACTGGAATCACCTGGAATCAGTCTGGAGAGAGAACCTCCCACAAGGAGAGTGCACGGGGACCACCGCCTGCTTTTGGGTCGAGGATGAGTGGCCTTTGTGCCCACGTGGTTCTGATTCGTGACGGAGCCCCTTTATCTTGAGAAGTCGGAGTTACGCTGACGGCCTGTCAGCCCCCTCCTTGCTGGGTCAGCAGTGAATAAAATGGGAATGCTGACGCTCTCATTCCACAGGAAAAGGGGCCAGGACACGTTTGGTTTAGTGCCTTCCTGGGCCCTGAGCAAGGACTTGCGGTGGGAACCCAGCGAGGGGGGCCCTGAGCTGCCCCTGCTCTTTCCCATGACCCAGGGGCAGAGGGCAAAGGAGCTGGAAGCAAAACAAACCGTTTTACCTCAGTCCCTGGCGTGGCCTCATCTCTGTCTCTCAGGCCTTGATGAACATGGCATAGGGCCACCCGAGTGCCCGTGTGAGCGGCCCTGCAGTCACCGTATTTATTTAGAGCAGCAGGGAACGTTTCGCTATGCCTCGCCCAGAGCTTTCTCTAATCCTTCGAAGAAATGAAAAATGAATCTGAGTTCCCTGAATCTAGTAATATTAGAAGGAAAACGTCTAAGTGAGGAGAAACTTGTCATACCTTTTCATTTCCAGCATCTGTTGCTACGAATTCAAAGGAAAGGTGATGAATAGAATATTCAGAAAAAGTACCAACTTTAATGGTAAGAATTCAGGGAGACCAGAAAGTCCATCCCAAAATATCATGAGCATCTTTTGGGTCACTGGTATGGACTTATTAATTATTATCTCCACAGGTTTCTATTAAAATAAGAGAAATTGCCCTGGCCAGTGTAGTTCGGTAGTTAGAGCATTGGCCTGCACAAAGGGGCTTGGGTTCGATTCACAGTCAAGGTCACGTGCCTGGGCTTCAGGTTTGATCCCTGGCCCTGGTGCGGGTGTGTGCAGGAGGCAACCAGTCCATGAATCTCTCTTACATCAATGTTTTCCTGTTTCTTTTTCTCTCCCTCCCTTCCATTCTCTCTCTAAAAAAAAAAAAAAATCAATGGGAAAATTATCCTTGGGTGAGGATTAACAAAGAAAAAATAAAGGAAGAGAGAGAGAGAGAGAAGTTGTTCTGAGAAAGCAGGGCACTGCCTGGAAGGAGTTCCAGGGCCATAGACTTCCTGCTCACTTTCTTCTGCTTCTGTTGAGGCGGTCTCTGTGCGGTTTCCTGATGGAAAAGCATAGGACCTGGTTTCACTTTTGTGTGGCGTCTAAAACGCAAAATAAATGAACAAACAAAACAGAAACAGACTCATAAATACGGAGAATAGATCCATGGTTGCCAACAGGGAGTGGGGCTGCGGGGCTGGGTGAAAAAGGGGAAGGGGTAGAGACTTAAGATTGGTAGTTACAGAAGAGTCACAGGATGTGAAGTCCAGCACAGGGAATCTAGTCAACACCCTATATAATCTATACTAATAAGCATATAGGTAATATGCTAATTAAACCAGACGTCTTCCGGACGTCCTTCTGGACAAAGCCACCATGGCAGGGGCCGAGGCAGAGGTGGTTAGGGGCAATCCGGCTGGCAGGGGAGCAGTTAGGGGGTGACCATGTCAGCAAGGGGGCAGTTAGGGGGCGACCAGGCCGGCAGGGGACCAGTTAGGGGGCGATCAGGCTGGCAGGCGAGCGGTTAGGAGCCAGCAGTCCTGGATTGTGAGAGGGTAAACCAGCAGTAGGACATTCCCCAAGGGGTCCCGGATTGGAGAGGGTGTAGGCCAGCCTGGGGGACCCCCCCCCCCCCGTGCACGAATTTCGTGCACCAGGCCTCTAGTCATATAAAATAAAAGGCTAATATGCACATTGTCCCCCTGGGAGTTCAACTGCTTGCTGTAACATGCGATGACCACCAGGGGGTGGCATGGACCAAAGGAAGACCCTGGCTGGCAGCAGGCAGCCAGGGGAAGGAAGGCCCTGATTGGCCCTGATCACTGGCCAGGCCTAGGGACCCTACCCATGAGCGAATTTTGTGCCCCAGGCCTCTAGTATTGTGATAACTACGTATGGTGCCAGGTGGGTACTGGGAATATCGAGGGGAACACTGTAACTTCTACAAATGTCTAACTGCTGTACACCTGAAACTAATAACATATTGAAGGTCAGCTATAATTGAGAATGATTGAGAATGTAAAATTCAAAAAAGGAAAGAAATCCCTTCTAGAATAAAAAGATAAGAAGAAAGAAAGGCACAGGCCATAGAGGACGGTGGAGGAATATATCTTTGGGGGGTGTGGGGCGGGGGGGCAGAGCCGATAGCCCACCAAGCACTGTGCCTGTTGAATTGGGACCATCATCGCCTCTGGAAACATGGTTATATTCTTGGTTGCAGTATCCACTCAGTTTCTTTCAAGTAGGCTTACTTTTCCATAATTCCCACAGTTCTTTCTTTCAACACGAATACTTTTAGGGGGGTCAGCTGCCCAAATTCACCATATCCTGAGCCATGGATGAATGTATCTGAGTGTGCATTTCAGCATCATCCATTTGGTCCAAACATGGTGATCTCTTAAAGCAAAAACAAATAAACATACCAGTAAAAACCCTTTAAACATGACCTGTCTAGTTCTTAAGAGTTTCTGTATTCCATATGAAAAATAGGTAGGTGTTGGGAATGCATCAGGGAGGGAGAGAGGGCGAGAAAAAGGGAGAAATGTGTGCAGATATAGGCATGAAATGCTGCTCCCACTGACACTCTGTCATCTGTCCCTTTTCATGTCCTTAGAAAGTGGCCCAACTTTGCCTTCTCTGCGCCTAGGACTCGATTTGGGTTGGTGGGGTGCCAGGCAAATGACCCGTTTCTGTGGCTGCTGTCCAGCCTGTTATTCCCACTGACTGCTCCGCCTTCTCCGCCTGTTGGGTTTTCTCAAGGATGGAGTCGGCCTGGCTTGTCCCTGTCAGCAGGCCCCCTACCGGAGCTGCCAACCTGTGTCCGGGCTGCTCGGACTTCTGGGGGCCTGGTTCCCGGCGCCGCTTACCACGTCCTCCCACAGGAAGCACCGTGTCTTCCCAGGAGCAAGCAGCCCAATTACTTTTCCGTCCCCTTGGCCGTGGGGTTAGCGGACAGAGTTGGCCGGGACCGACGAAAGAATGGCTGATGTGATTTTTTGGCTGATTTGGGGAAGAAAATACAAACATAAATATCAACCTGGGGTAAAAACAGAAACGTTGAAGGTTGTGGGAAATAACAGAAAAACACGTGTAACTCTCCCACACGTTGCCTCGAACCGATTCCCTTGCAGACCCTCTTCACTGCAAACGTCCTTCTGGAAAAGCATGGAAGGGCACATTCCTCTCTTTTCATGTCGGAGCGCTGCCTTTTCATTTGCAGTGAGAATAACTGGTGGATGCAGAAAATTCCACAAATAAATTCTCAGCCCTTCTTGTATTATCTTATCAGGAGCAGGCCTTCTATTCTGTAACAACCCGATGGGTGCTTCTCACCTTCTCACCAGCCAGGCCCTGACCCCTAACCCTTTACCACCTCCCTCCCTCCACCTGGATCCCCATTCGCACAGGCCACTTGATTCTCCTGCGGTTTCTGCAAACCAGACTCTCACGTGATCTCTGTCTCTCTCATCTTCTCGTCCACGTGCAATTTGTTGAAGACCTGTTTCCCCATCAAGGAAGCGCAGCCCCCCTGATTATATCACTTCTGGTCACTGGGTCCTTCCCAGAAGCTTCCCTCCCAACTCCAGTAGCTTGTATCTATTTTATTTTTATTATTACTTTTAAAATACATTTTTATTGATTTCAGAGGGAGGAAGGGAGAGGGAGAGAGAGAGAGAAACATCAATGATGAGAGAGAATCACTGATCGGCTGCCTCATGCATGCCCCCTAGTGGGGATCGAGCCCAAAACCCGGGCATGTGCCCTGACCGGGAATCGAACCATGACCTCCTGGTGCATGGAATGATGCTCAACCACTGAGCCACACCAGCCGGGCTCTTGCATCTGTTATAAAAAGAAGAAAAAATGTCACAGCCAAAAATGCGCATCTCTCTTCTGTGGACTTCCCTCTGGTATTTCAATCATCCCTGCGCTCAGCTTCATTATCCCCATCCCTGACATTTGTATGAAACTGGAACATCTTTGCAGATATTTTTTTATACATCTTTTCCTTTGAGTCTCTCAGATGTGTGAGATTGTGAGAAATGAAATAATTCACCCAGGAAGCGTGTGTCTCTTTTGTACCAGGGAGTGGACTGTTCCTCACGCTTCCCAACAGACTAATTTCTTTCTTCTGCGGAGGGTTGCGGTCAATGTCAGCGTTATTCCCTGTTTGCACAGTTCCTTTATCTTCTGTTGTCTTTTCCGGCACCGCTGAGGATTCTGGACCACCCACCCACCCCTTCCTGCCCTGAGCAGAAATCGTGGCTCTTTCAGGATCTTCTTGGTGTTTTCTTCCTAGCTTTTTAAGAATCCATTCTGATTATCTTGGCCTCCAATATCCTATCCCCAATCCCTCATCTGGGACAAACTGACTTTCAATTACCTTATCAGATTCTGTGTTCGCATCAGAAACCTCTTCCATCAACGACACTACCCACCTCATTTCTTCAGCTCTTCCACATCCATTTCCTGGTCCTGCATCCCTGCGTCTGGGGAAGGGATGCTCAGGCCTTGACTGGAGGATGCTGACTTGCTCCAAAGCCAGAATCTAGTGGCGGGGAGGTTGCCTCCTAAGCACATGTTCTCGACGTTGTTTTTGCTTCAGTCTCACCCAGCACTCCTGAGAACAGAGCTCAGCTTCCACAGAGCACTTTTTTCCATCAGAATCCAAAGTGCTTTGAACACGATCCAGCCCTGCCGTGTGCCTGTGTGGTGAGTGGGTGGCGAGTATTTTTATCTCCTTCTATTTGAGTGGAGGCAGAATCCGCTGCACCAGGAGCCCTGGAAAGCCGAGCGGGTGGACCATCGGTCTCGCTCGGTTTCCTTTCCTGGCCGCCCCAGACCTCCCGCTGATGGAGCCGCGCGCAGAAGCGACGCCTTTGCGGGCAGACTCACCTGCACACGCTTACGTGGCTTCCGAGAGACGGTGCTTATGGCACTTGGAGTCTCAGTATACGTGGGATTTGAAGTGGGCCCCACTGGGAAATTGATCTGAAAGGATAACACATTCAGGACCAGGAATTCGAAGCAGCCCTTCCCCGCGTCCACTTCCAATGGCAGTCCCTCTGGAGCACAGGCCCGCCCTCGGCCTGCGCTGCTCATGGCCTTGCGTGGGCCCCCTCGGCGGGCCTCACTCGCTGTCCTTCCTTCCTTCTGCTGCTCCCCGTGCCGCCTGCGCCCACTTCTCTGGGTCGCCACTCAGGCCCTGTTCTGGAATGAGCGAGCGGCCCAGCCCGCTGGTCTCCTAACTGTCACGGAGCCCGCGACTCCTCCCTCTGGCAGGGCCCTGGGGCCTGGGAGACCTTACAAGATTGCAGCCTTTACTTGTCCTCTCGCCTGGCTCACGTCCGCTGCTTGGTCCCCGCTTTCTCCTTGGCCAGGCCTACGGGTTTTATTTTATTTAAAAAAAATATATTTTTATTGATTTCAGAGAAGAAGGGGGAGGGCTAGAGAGATAGAAGCATCAATGATGAGAGAGAAGCATTGATCAGCTGCCTCCTGCACGCGCCATCCTCCACCCCCACCCCGGGGATCGAACCTGCAACCCCAGCATGTGCCCTGACCGCTAATCGAACCGTGACCTCCTGGTTCACAGGTCAATGCTCAACCACTGAGCCACGCCCGCCGGGCAGACCTTTGAGGTTTATAACCAGGAGTGTCCAACCAGCCGTTTATCAGTGGGGCTCAGGGAGCCCAGCTTCAGGTGCCAGCCCTCGGGGGACACTGCAGTGTCTCCTCCATCGAGCCCTCCCACCCCTGTCCATGACAAAAGAGCAACTCCGGGTCGGGGGGGGGGGGGGGGTGGGCGGGGACGGCCTCCCGGACTGATGTGAGCCTCAGCGGTCTCGGCCTCCAGGGGATCCATGCTGCTCAGATGAAGGGCGCTTCCCAGGGGCAGCTCGTTGGAAAGAAACCAGGCCAGTCCTCACGCTGCCTTCTGCCTGAGCTTGCCACCCTGCCCCCCGGGGTGCTCTAAAGGAGCCAAGGAAGCCCCAGAGCAAGGGTGGTGGGAAGGAAGGAGAGCGAGTTCTTTTGTAAGGGAGCGTGGCGAGGCTGTCTCCTGAGTCCTCTCGAACATACAAAGGAAGCGGGTCCGCGGGGGCCCTCTCACGGGGTGCTTCTGCAGCGACTCCCCTGGGCCCGGAATGAGGCGCAGCCCGGACCCAGCCAAGCAAGTGTACCTTTAAATCCGGGAGGGCGAGTTTCCCGGCTCAGGGTGCGGGTGAGCCCCGCACGTTCCTGCTTAGTTCAGCCCGGGCTGCCATGTGTGGGCCTGGCCTCCGCGGAGCCCTCTCCTGTGGCCACGGTGTGTTTTGTCAATGGGGAGGGATGCTCAGTGATCGACTGGCAAGAATATCTTGGTGCAGTATTTCCCTGTAAGGAGATGAAGAATTTTTTCAAGTTGTGACTTTAATAACATCGTTCCATCCGTCCGGGACCAGTTCAGCTTGCATTCCACAAACATTTGGATTATACACAGACAGAGAAGGCCTAGTCCCTGGTCTCCAGGGTCTAAGCAGTCCTAAGGGAAGACCCTAAAGCAGACAGAGACGGGAAATTGGCCACTGGTGAGATGGAGACACTTAAAAGTGTCAGCCCACTGCCCTAACCGGTTTGGCTCAGTGGATAGAGCGTTGGCCTCCAGACTGAAGGGTCTCTGGTTCGATTCCGGTCAAGGGCATGTACCTTGGTTGCGGGCACATCCCCAGTGGGAGGTGTGCAGGAGGCAGCTGATCAATGTTTCTCTCCCATCGATGTTTCTAACTCTCTATCCTTCTCCCTTCCTCTCTGTAAAAAATCAATAAAATATATTTTTAAAAAAGGTGTCAGCCCCCAGATAATGGAAGTAAAGGTATGGCGGTGGCAACACTGCACAGGATCTTGGGAGGCCTGAGAAGGGTGATGAGATGAGGAAGGGTGTTTAAGGCGGAGGGAAAGCATGTGTTAAGGTCTAGAAGTCTGAGAAACAGTTTAATTCATCTTTCTGCCATTCCATTTTGTTTTTGAAATTTTGAAATTATTTTCCCTCTGCCTTCATAAATGCATTCTGCACGTTTTATGTTTAAAAAAACTTTGCTGAAGTTGGCTCACTGAGGAGCAGCGGGGTCCCTATTGTGGAGAGGTGACAAGGAGTTGGGGCTTTCTCCGAGGGGTGTAAAGCAGTGTGGCTTAATGATGCTCACAATGAGAAAGCATCCATAACACCAGATGAACGCTCTTGTTATTGCTCTGTCTGGATCTGTGGCTATAGTTAGATGTAATGCACTCCTCATGGAGGGCCGTGAGGAAAACGGACCTGCCTTGAGAGTGGGAAACGCATTTGGAGCCTTTTGTCCCAATCCGGGAGAGCAGTGATGAGCGCCTGAACCAAGACCAGTGCCATGGGAAAGGAAAGGAGGAGGAATATTTAGGATATTAGGGTGACTGCTGAGAGAGAAGTCAAGGCTAATCTGGCATCTTTGTGGATGAGGTAGCCGGGATGGCTCCCAGTCAGCCCGGGGAGAGGTGATGAGTTCAGTTGGGTCAGTTTGCATTTGAGGTGACTAAGGGACACCCAGGTGGACGTGTCCAACAAGGAGTTGGTTGTCTGGAGCTCCGGGGAAAGATCTGGGCCCAAAATAGAGGTCTGGCAGCGGTAAGCGGGCCGAGATGAGTTCTCCCGCGGAAAGAGTGGAGACGGGAGAAAAGAAAGATGAGAACAGATTGGGCAGGAAAATGAAAGAACCCGAAGCAATAAGCAAGTCTGTGAAGGAGACAAGGAGGAGTGTGAGGTTGGGAAGAACAGTGACCCAGGACTGGGGGCTGCCAGCCCCTTTCCCGCTGAAACCCTAATGGCTGTCACACACACACCAGACAGAGTTTTCTTACCAGGAAACCGGGGGTCGTGGTGGGACTCTTCTGGCGCCTCCAATGACGGTGCGAGATGCCCTCGTCACTTTATGTGGGAGAGAATGGTGGGAATAACAGAAGCACCCTCTGTGTTTAGAGGGTGGGGTCTTTTTGTGAAATTAAACTTCCTAAACGCATCTGTGGGGAAGAGGGAGAAAATGGTTTCAAAATACCAAGAATGGAATTGAATGACCATAACATAAAATAACTGTGCAAAGAATAGGCATGAAAGTGCCTGCCGGCATTAACTTCCGTTTCCCAGAGAAGGAAGGCTGAGAGTTTTCATCAGAATCTTCCTCCTGAGGTTAAAACCCCTTGTTTTGGGTCTCCTCCTTAGTTTTATTTCATGAAGATGTGTTTTTATCTAAAATGACCTCTTCTTGGTGAGGGTTTAGAAAGAAAGAGGCCAAAATAAGCTTTGCTGAATTGGGGTAAGGTAAATTGTAGAGGAAATGTGGTGACTGGTTAACAGCCTCCTGGAAACACAGGATATGATAGAAACTTCAGGGATTAGTTGTCATTATATGCCATTGAAACCAAGGCGGGCGGGGGAGGGAGTGACAGGCGGTATAAGAACTTAGATAATGAAGGGTTAAAATATACCTTCACCTATCCAGATACCCATCCATCACCGACACACATTTCTAAGGCAAAACCAACACAGGCTTCCAACCCAGTGCTCCGGGAACAAGAAACCAGTGTTTCGTTCATTGGATTCTATCGCACCCACATGTTTCCCACCCTCAAGGCAGGTCCGTTTTCCTCACGGCCCTCCGTGAGGAGTGCATTACATCTAACTACAGCCACAGATCCAGACAGAGCAATACAAGAGCGTTCATCTGGTGTTATGGATGCTTTCTCATTGTGAGCATCATTAAGCCACACTGCTTTACACCCCTCGGAGAAAGCCCCAACTCCTTGTCACCTCTCCACAATGGGGACCCCGCTGCTCCTCAGTGAGCCAACTTCAGCAAAGTTTTTTTAAACATAAAACGTGCAGAATGCATTTATGAAGGCAGAGGGAAAATAATTTCAAAATTTCAAAAACAAAATGGACAGGATGAAAAAGCCAGTCTCGCCAAAGCAGTAACGAGAGCTTCAACCTAATCTTATTCGTGTAAGGGAAAGTCATTTTCATCGTCTGCACCATCAGATGCACTTCTAGGACTTCTGTATGTTCCAGACGACAAGATACATTCTGGGGGCACACCCTGGAATGTGCCACGTTCTACTCAAATGTATTTTTCAAAATGCCACCAAAGCAGGGACACGTGGGTTTTTGTTTGTTTCTGAGGTTGTTTCTGTGACATACAGAGATCCTCACATTGTCTTAAAAAAATAATAATCAGAGTACGTTGGATTGCTTTTCATGAATGGAAGTGATTCAGTGTGGCTACTTACAGCTGGTCCTCAAATAATGTCACTTCGATCCACATCGTTTATTATCATATGATTCAGATGTCACAGAAACTTAACTCTTGTTTACGTCAGCTAGCCGTTGGTGAAACTGGTTCTGTTATACATTGCTTCGCTGAAGGTTGCAGAAGCTATGGACAGTGATAAGTGAGGACTTACAATATTGGTGAGAGATTGTAAAATATGAGATACCGGGGTAGTCATGGATATCTGTGTGTTCAGTCAGGGTCAGGGGAGCCTGGTGGCCTTATTTTGTGAGCTCTGTGTAAGTTCTGTTTTTTATATGTTTTTATTAATTTTTAGAGAGAGAGGAAGGGAGAGGGATAGAGAGATAGAAACATCGATGAGAGGAGCATCATTGATCTGCTGCCTCCTGCACGTCCTCTACTGGGGATTGAGCCCAAAACCAGGGCATGTGCCCTGACCAGGAACCAAAACGGTGATCTCTTGGTTCCCGGGTCCATGCTCAACCACTAGCAACACCAGCCGGGTGGCAAGGTCTTAATCTCACAGCATAATGGCCAGACGTTAGCAGCATCAGCTGTGTGGCTATAAAGCCGATGGGGTTGCCCTAGCTGGTTTGGCTCAGTGGATAGAGTGTCAGCCTGCGGACTGAAGGATCCCAGGTTTGATTCCAGTCAAGGGCACGTGCCTAGGTTGCGGGCTCGATCCCCAGTGTGGGGCGTGCAGGAGGCAGTTGATCAATGATTCTCTCTCATCATTGATGTTTCCATCTCTCTCTCCCTCTTCCTTCCTCTCTGAAATCAATAAAAAAAAATATATTTAAAAAAAAAAAGCTGGTGGGGCAAGAAGATGTCCAAGTGCACTGGTTATGCACATATTTGGTCAGAGCACAGCTTCTGCAGGCTGCTTGCCTCCCACACTGACATTGGCTCTGCCTCTCTCTGGTGTGTGACCTCAGCAAGTCACTGAGCCTCTCTGTGCCTCGATTTCCTCATCTGTGAACTGGAGGTGAGAATCAAATCAGTCTCATATTTAATTGCCACATGACAGTTAAATCATTTAGTTGTAAAGCACTGAGCACAGTGGCTGGTGGATGTTAAGCTCTATATAACTGTTTGTCCAAAAATAGGTTGCTCTGATTTTCTTGAATTTCTTAATCTTTCAGGATCTTAGCCTCACATGAATGGAGATGATTTTTTTTTTTGCCTACTTTATTAAGAGAAGGATCTATTAAACCAGTGAACAAATAAGAGGTCCCTGCAATTAGGGTCTATGAATTGTTGATTTCCCCATTGGCCTTAAAACAGTAGCATTTCTGTGGGAATATACACTGAGTGGCCAGATTATTATGATCTCTGAACGCATAATAATCTGGCCACTCAGTGTATATCCTATATAATAAAAGGCTAATATGTAAACTGTCCCCTCGACCAGGAGTTCGACCAGAAGGCAGGCCAGCCAACTGCCCATGTCCCCCTCCCCCTGGCCAGGCTGGCCGGACCCCACCCATGCACGAATTCATGCACTTGGGAGGAGGGTGTCCCTCAGCCCGGCCTGTGCCATCTCGCAGTCAGACGTCCTTAGCGCTGCCCTGGAGGCGGGAGAGGCTCCTGCCACCACTGCTGCACTCGCCAGCTGTGAGCCCAGCTTCTGGCTGAGCGGTGCTCCCCCTGTGGGAGCGCACTGACTACCGGGGGACAGCTCCTGCATTGAGCGTCTTCCCCCTGGTGGTCAGTGCGTGTCATAGCAACCGGTTGTTCAGCCATTTGGTCGATTTGCATATTAACCTTTTATTATATAGGATATATGCTAAGTGGCCAGATTATTATGCATTCAGAGATCATAATAATCTGGCCACTCAGTGTATGTCTGCCACAGATACATTGGAAAATACATACCTGTCTGACCAACTATAAGAATTGCATATCCAAAGATTACCTTCGTTAGCAAGATCAAGTCTTCATTAAAATAGTGGGTCAGACAAGTAAGAAGTGGAATTAAATTTATTTTAAAATCACAGTACGCAGACATTCTAGAAAGTATTAGCTTTCTGCTTTAGAAATCCTCCACGGAGGGAACGACTATCTGGCCAGTGGCAGGAAAACGGGGACTCGGCCTGCCGCCCTCTGTGAAGTGGGGACGATAACAGCTGCACCCGCCTCCCTCGTGGAGTGCCTGGATCAGTCATTGCAGTAAATAAATCCCTCCCCTTTCTAGGCTGCTCGCCTGCCAGTGGGCCGGAGCAGATTCGCCAAGCGTCTAGTTATTCAGATGAAGTGCTTTTCAAGTTCCCAGCTGCTGTTCCTGGTTGACATTGAGTGACTTGTCATGTTTCTTCTCGTTTTGGCCACCTCCCTCCATGCCTGTGTGAAGCTAGACCTTTGCCTGGATCCCTGTCTGCAGGCTGAGGACCTGGCGCCGAGAGCCGCTCCTTATCAAGCTGTCCTGGCTAAGAGGACTGAACAGGCGACAGCTCGGCCGAGGATTAGGGACTTAACTCTTTTTCTGTTCGCCGGTAGAGATCGCCATCTCCTTAAATCCCATGATGGCGAAGGCACGCTTGTCAGTGGATTATTCCCTTAATCTCTCCTTATCTCCCTTAATGTCACTGCCCGCGGCGCACGCTCGGCCAGCACTGTGATGCCGCCCGTGAGGCCATCTGTTCCTTGTCACGGAGTCCGAGCAGGGCCTGCTCCACGCGGGGGGTGTCAGGGAGGCGGGAGAGGGGTGGTGAAGACTGTGTGGTACCAAACTTGGGGCCACCCCTTATCCTGTTCCGTAAGCATGTGCGAAGCGGGCACCGTGGAGACCACGGAGAAGAGCAATTGGAGGCACCATCCGCTGGAAGGCAGCGAGGGTGTGCTTGTGGGCGGCCTGAGAGAACCATGAAGAATGCAGAAATGACGACATGGAAGTTCCTGGGTTTTGTGGGCTCATAGTCAGGAGGAGAGCCCAGCAGGTGGAGAAGGTCAAGGTCTGTGGGTGCGCCAGGGAGAGGCAGGTGGGCGAGGTGGGAGGGAAGCGTCTTGAGTAAAGGGCTGGTCTTTGGGGGTGTCTCCCCTGGCTTGCATGAAGGGGGGCCCAGCAGCTTACCACGTGCAAATGCAAGCAAGGTGGTCTACCTGACAACGGGGGGGAGCTGGGATTGATTTCAGGGTTCGGTTGGGTCAGAGGTCAGGTAGAAAGAGAGCAGGAGGTGGGACCGAGAGGGTGGAATGCCTTGCTGGAGTATTTGGGTTTTATCCGAACAACTGCAGGCAGTCACTGAGTTTTTTTAAGGGGAGTCATTTACTGAGCATCAAAGTCAAGAAAGAATGAGATGAGCAAGCCTTGGCATGTCCTCTTGGCTTAATTTTGCATTTTTCAGATTCAAGATAACTTATTTTTAGCCCCTTTCACCAGCTCCGCAGCCCTGGCGCAGGCTCTGAGCCCCGGGCCAAGGTGTAATCCTGGTCATGGGATGGCGGGCACCGTTCTTGCTGGGTCTTCAGCGAGGCGCATCCCCGTTGCTCCTTAATCTGCCTCCACCCCAGCATCCCCCCGGGTGCCGTCTGCGCGCAGTGGGACAGGCAGTTATTTATATCCCTGCTACATGTGCTGTGTGACAGCCTCTTAATGTGCCACTTCTCAGAATAATTTTCCCTGTGAGGGAGTTTCAACAGGGGCGAGCGGAAACTGCTTCTTGAATGCGCTCCCCTCTCTCTGCCTCGCTTGGACTGTTCTCAGACCCAGCCAGAATGTTCCTCTGTCCACGGCTTCCACGCCACCCTCCCGCTGCTCCAGCCCACCTCCCAGAAGATAGGCGGGCTCCATTTAGCGAGGTCAGTGGGCTCTCTTCCCGCTCTTGCGTTGCTAACTCCCACCTCAAGTTTGATGCTCCCATCCAAAGACTCCCCTCGTCCTTGCCGTTCCTCCTTCCTCTTTGGGCCAAGAAAGAGCCCCGTTGTAGACCTGTACGTGGACCCAGAAACAATTATTTTGCCAACAGACAAGGTCCCAAGGTTCCAGGCTCCATGTTCCTGCACATTTTGGGTGTTTCAGCCAGAGGACAAAGGAAAGAGCGAAAACGGAGCGAATCAGCAAGACCATTTTTCAGTTCTCAGCAGACTCCCAGGGGCCACAGAGCTTGCGCTTATCAGCAATCTTAATTTACTGGAATTTCTGCAAATTCTGGCTTTTGGTTAAACGTCTCACCGGATGATGATGGGAATGCTGTTATGTAATTTTCCAGGGGGTCTGGGGACCTGCACGAAGGGGGTGAAAGTAAATAAGATTTCACTGCAATCTAGACCTTATAATTCAAGATTGGAGGGGGGTGACGTACACACCACATTTGTATTCTGCATAACATTTTATGACCGCATTTATTGAGTGCTTATTAAATGCCAAATGCTTTGCTAAGCGTTTTATGGAAATCTTCTCACTATTGTCTTCACTCAGTTCTACAGGCTATAAGTTACTGTTATTGTCATCATCATACGAGAGGCTTAGAGACATTAAAGGACTTGGCTGGGATCACACAGTTAAGGCACACAGGAAAAAATCCAGCCTATCCTAACTCCAGAGCTCACACTCCTAACCACTTAGCACTAAGGTTTTTATCTGGTTCACCACTCCTCCTTATGACGCTAAAGTACCAAGTACATGGATTCCAGGATAATAAGAATCTTTAAATTACTTGAATTTTAATTCCATTAAAATAGACAAATGTAGAGTTAGAACGTAGATGAGAAGTCTTTATCCGGCTCCTATTTAAACCCCGTTAATGGCTTCCCATTGTAGGTGGAATAAAGTCCACATCCCCTCGTATGGTCTACAAAGAATGAGCTGATCTGATGCCAGCCTATTTCTTCTTCCTCATCTTTTACTCATCTTTCCCTGCTCAGGAGCTGAAGGTCATATAGATAAGGAGTGGCAGAACCAGGATCCAAACTCAGGCAGACGGGCTCCAAGGCCATGCTCTTACCCACCTTGCAGTTGGATGGATGGACGGATATGTGGATGGACAGACAGGTGGACATGCACACGCTTGGATGGATGGAAGGGCAGAGGAAGGGAGGGAGGGAGAAAGCTCATTTAAAAGAAATGTGTGATTCTTCTTAGAGTTCACACAACCCATCACATTAGCAGCTATAAGACTCCTCAGCGAGGTCAGGCTCCCCACCCACAAAAGAAAGTGCATACATGTGCTCTTATCCATCCAGCAGGTGAAATGAAACTCTAGCCCAGGGGTGGAGAGGGCCCCCGACCAACTCTAGGAGCTGATTCCAGTTAGGCTCAGGATGCCAGCCTAGACAGGGGGGATGCTTTTCTGTCCAGTCAGCCACCTGGGCTGCATGAAATGCCAGTCCCCGGTTCCAGAGGCGATGGACAGGGCAGACCAGCGCCGCTCCTAAGAAGCCCACCTGAATCACCTGAAATGGCTTTCACCTGTCTGACCAGCCATTGCCCCTTCTTACTCATCTGGAAAGCCATATTCTCCTTTTTTAAGTTCACTCTTTTTATTTGTTTGTTTATTTAAGATTCATGGACACCTTCTGAGTGTAAGTTGTTGAGGAGAGACATGGACAAGTAAGACACAATTGTGCCATAGAGAGCTTATCCCCGGAGGGAGAGCGAAGTGCAAAAACCAAGCACACTCCCAGAAAGATGGACTAGGTGCTAGAGGGAGTCCAGGAGCAGTGGCCAGTGATTCTGTCTGGGAACAATGATATAGGACTCAATGAGTAAGTTGCCTTTTAATGTAAGTGTGACTGGAATGCATGTAAGTGTTCCAATCCTAAGAATACAACGCAACTCAGCGAATTTTCCAACCAACAACTATTCATTTAGTTACCACCTCGGTCAACATAGAGAACGTTATACAACTGTCAGGGACCCTCCCCACCAATTTCTTCCATGAATTTTGCCTGTTTTGAATTTTAGATCGATAGGATTATATAGTATGTTCTCTTTTGTATGGACTCCTTTTGTTCAACATTATGTTTTCAATTCTTTCACATTATTGGGTCTAGTATAGCGTTAAAAATCATTTCTTTGTAATAGCGTACTTCTATATGAATAAACTGAGATTTATTTATCTAACTAGTAACTCTTGGATGGACGGTTTGGTTGCTTCAAGTTTGGGGCTCTAACAAGATAGTGCTGCTGCGAACATTCTCATACTTTTCTCATGCAGCACGTATGTATGCATCTCTGTTGGTTTCTATCTTTGGGTAGAATTGCTTTGTCATAGGGTATGACTGTTTTAGCTTAAATAAATGCTACCAAACTGCTTTTCAAAGCGGGGAAACTACACGCCCATCAACAGTGTATGAGAATGATGTTTGTTCCACATTCTTACCAACGTTTAGAATGTGTCATGTTTTTACTGTAGCTATTCTGGTGGGTGTTTGAAAGTATATCATTGTTGTTTAAATTTCTATCTCCCTAGTGACTGAAAAAGCCGAGCACTTCCTCATGTGTTCATTGGCCACTTAGATATTCTATTTGGGGAAATGCCTCTGCACAGGGTGGCGTTTCTCTGTTGGATTGTGTCCTTTTCCTACTGAGTTACAGGGGTATTTTATTTATAGATCGCAATGCCAGCTCACTGTCAGGTAAGGTCCCCAGTGTTTCTCCGACTCTGGGGTTGCCATCCTTATCGTATCTTTTAATGAAGATCTAATATAATTCAGTGAGCACTTTCCTTAGGGGTAGTGATTGTTCCGCCCTGTTTAAGAAACCTTTGCTCAGCTGGATGTCACGGGTAGACTCTCCTGTGTTATATGGAAGCTTCTTGGTTCTTTCACACTGAGATCTGGAAGCCACGTGGAGTTGACTTTTGTAAGCGGTGTGAGGCCGGCCTCCTAGTTCATTTTTTCCAGATGCTTATATAGTTGGCCCTGCATAAGTGATCGAAACCTCTTCCACCGCCATGTTACCTTCGTCATAAACCTGGTGCCTGGATATGCAGGTCTGCGTCTAGACTTCCTGTCTATTCCGTGGTTCTGCTTTCTGCTTTTCCATCCGGGTACCAATAGCAGGATGTCTTCATTGCTGGAGTTGCATACTGTCTTTCTATCCGGAAGTGTAATTCCTCCAGATTTGTAATTTAGGCTAAGTAAATAATTATTATTTTGCTAGTAAAACTGGTAACCACTAGCATTTGCTGGGAGCTCATTTTATCTCAGTGACTGGATGAACCATGTGTGGCTCTACATTTAACCCTAGCAGCAATCTGATGAGCTGGGAGACATTGTCTTCTTCTTTTTTTTAATGAAGACATCAAGGTCCAGAGGAAGTGTAACGTGATCAAGGTCACGTTGCTATTAAATACTGACACCGAGATTTGCACCCAGGCCAGCCCGCTCCAGAACCCCTGCTCTCTCACCACACGCCTGGGACGTGGCCGCAGGTCATTCTCGCCTGTTTTGAACTTGTCTCTCTTCCAGTGCTGGAGTCTGATTTTCAGCCCTCACACCAGTCAGGTTTTTTTGGTGGTTTTTTTAAATCATTTTTTAAAATCCTTATCAGCGAAAGTATGACAGTCAGTATTTTCTTTACCTCTCTCAATGTCCTTCTCAAAATGCCCATGGGAAGGCGAACAAAGAAGCACTGGATTGGCTGCTGTGTGTCTTTTCAATGTCAATTTCATACTATTTTTAGGCATGATAGAGGATAGAAAGAAATATGCAGTTCTATTAAACCAGGCTTTGGGGCTGGGCAGAGCTGAGCGGGTGTCTCGCCTCTGATCCCCGGCCCTGAAGTAGCAGGGGTGGGAGCGTCTGTATCGGCAGACTCGCAGCAGTGGGGGAACCTCAAGTTCATTGCCCTCACTCTCCTCTTTCCACCTCTCCCACCTACCGAAGGTCTGAACTTTTCACATCTTCCCACACAGTACCCAACCTTCAAAACCAAGCCATTAAAGAATACTGTGTCCAAAAATAGAAAGCGCCAAGGTCACAGGGAAGATTTTCTGCAAAGGTGTAAAGGTATTCATACACATTTGCATCTGATAACTCATCAACGCACTCTCCAGACTGACCCCAGAGCCACAGCAGTGCTAACTGGAGTTTCCATGCTGCTAACTAACCAGTTTTTAGTCACTCCAGCAGTTCTCATGTATGGACCGCTTTCGTGGGCGGGTAATGTATCCCCTTCTCACTGCAGCTCAGAATGTTAAAGCAAAATGCCCTTTATGTCAGGCACATTCGGTAAAAACATCAGACTTTGCTCATGCCCCCCACACCTGAGGACCTCCAGGCACTGTGAATGGGCTCCCAGTGTCTCTTAGCATAACGGGGGTCATGGAAAACACGGAAAAGGGCTTTTCAGCGTCGGAAATATTGCCTTTGTCTTAGAAACCTCCAAAGCAGAAATTATATGCATTCGCCTGTCATCTTGTCATTCTGTCTTTACTCAATAGTAACGGTCTGCATTAGGTGATATTAATAGGTCGGGAGGGTATAAAAGCAACTAACAATTTTCTGATGAAAGAAGGAGTAAATACTAGGTCATCAAACATCTTCTAAGCCTACCCAATGCTTCTCTGATGCCTTAACACCGGAATGAAATGTGGAGCCATCCTGTCATTCAGGAAATGCTAATTAAGAAATAAAGTTGAGGGCGGGTGCAGCCTCCCAGCCCTGTGATTATTGATGGGCACCAGGGAGCTGAAAGTTCATTATCTGGTGAGTGAATGTGTGTGTTTGTGTGTGTGTGTGAGACTGTGTGTGTGTGTGTGTGTGTGTGTGAGTGACTCTGTGTGTGTGTGAGTGACTGTGTGAGTGTGTGTTGTGAGTGACTGTGTGTGACTATGTGTGTGTGACTGTGTGTGTGAGTGTGTGTGTGTGCGTGTGTGTTGTGACTATGTGTGAGTGTGTGTGTGAGTGACTGTGTGTGTGTGACTGTGTGTGAGAGTGTGTATGTGTGAGTGTGTCTGAGTGTGTGTGTGTGAGTGACTGTGTGTGTGTGTGTGACTGTGTGTGAGTGACTATGTGTGTGTGACTGTGTGTGTGAGTGTGAGTGACTGTGTGTGTGACTGTGTGAGAGTGTGTGTGTGTGAGTGTGTCTGAGTGTGTGTGTGAGTGACTGTGTGTGAGTGTATATGTGTGTGTGTGAGAATGACTGTGTGTGTGAGTGTGTGTGCGTGTGTGTTGTGAGTGACTGTGTGTGAGTGAGTGTGTGTGTGTGAGAGTGTGTGTGTGTGTGTCTGAGTGTGTGAGTGTGTATATGTGAGCGACTCTGTGAGTGAGTGTGTATGTGTAAGTGTGTGTGTAAGAATGACTGTGTGTGTGTAGTATTAGAATTTTATAAGCAGCAGGAACCTTACTAGTCCATCTTACTCACAGGTAAGAACCCTGGGACCAGGAGCTGAGATGACCTTCACAAGGTCACAGGCAGCAGCAGAACCTGCTCTCTGTGTTCAGTGCAGTAGACCTCGTTCCCTGAGATACTAGTAAGGATATCTAGCTCAGCTCACATTATCCGATGGAAATAGGAAGAAATCTATTTTGAAAGGCAATGTGCCACCTGAGAGTGCAGCCTTCTTATTTTATTGTTAAAACATAGGTTCATGGATTGTAACTGCCTACAACGCTGGCCTATTTATAAACTAGAGGCCCAGTGCACGAATTCATGCACGGGTGGGGTCCATTCACCTGGTTGTCAATCGGGGCCCATCGGGGCTGGCCGGGGGAGGGACCACGAGAGGTTGTCCACTGATCAGGGCTGGCTGGCCCACTGGGGGGAGGAACCTCCCGCAGGAGGTTGGCTGGCCAGGAGAGGTTGGCTGTGGGAGCGCACTGACCACCAGGGGCAGCTTCTGCATTGAGCGTCTGCCCCCTGGTGGTCAGTGCGTCATCATAGTGACCAGTCATTAGGTTGTTCAGTTGACTGGTGGAAACGGTGGCTTAGGCTTTTATATATATATAGATGAGTTGGGTGTCAGTAAAGTCATAAGAACCCTTTATACCATCAGCTCTGAGGACACCTAAATATTCCAGACTTAAAAGAGACCATTCAGTTGATTTTTATAAAGTGGAATCTCATTGTGTTAAAAATAGTGCGCTTAACAACCATTTTGTTTTTTAAAAAGTGTTACTACTCTCTGAATTTTATTTATAAAATCATTGCATACTACTTTAACATTTTTTCCTCAATACGTGTTTTTATTTTTTTAAAGCACCTGTAAGCCTCTGCCTCCCTGTTTTTCTTTGTTTGTTCAAACCTCTGAATTAAGGACCTTCTTCTCAGGACCGAGGCCATCCCCTTAGGCTGATGCATGTTCACGTTTACCAGTGGGGCGGCCTGGGCCAAGGGCCCCTGGACATGAGTGAGCATCGTAATCCTGTTGACTCCCAACTGCGGTGAGCATGCTTCTTGCAGTCACTGTTCCTGCTTAATCAAGAACAGGGAGCTGCCCTGAGCTCTCCATGTCAACCGAGGCAGGAAGCCTGCTGCCGGGTCCACTAAACTGGGTTACAGATGCTTATTTGGGGCCACCTGAATGAAGCTCCTAACAGAAGGTTGAATTTCTTCAGGATTGTACAGTGAAGATAAGCACAGTGCCGACCTCCAGGGCTGTGCGGAGCATAACGCTTGCAGAGCCCTTGGTCCGTGACAGGACCCAACAAATAGTCCTTATTATTGGCGGTGTTGCCTCCCTCTCTCTTCACCCAAGCAGAGCAGAGTGTGGTGGTCTCAAGTCTGCCTGGCTATTGCAGCTCTAGCAATCCCATAAAAACATTAACTAGGGCATAAAGCACACACATAATCCATTGGGCCGGGAAAAGCGAGTGTGGTGATGTGATTAAGATGAGTTTTGGATGGCACTGGTGCTTTAAAGTGCTCCTGTGGACTTGTAAATTTCAGTGGCTTCAGTGCTTGTGAAAGTGAGGCTGACAGCTCATTGCCCAGGACAGCAAATACACAATCTGCCCAAGTTTAATGCCAGGTTCCTTGGCTTTGTGTCTCAGGTCTGACTGTCACTCTTGCTGTCCCTCCGCTGGTCACTCAGGCTGGGGATGGGGTGACTTACATGTTCTTGCCTGTAATTTCTGAGATGTGAACAGGCTCAACTAGGAATTGGGGGAAATCAAAGAACCATCCGTGTTCCTGGAAAGGATACACGGGCAGAACATGCATTATCATCCACCACCTCTCTCCATATGTGCGTCAACTTTTATCCATTCCAAGCACTTTTCCAAGAATCTCGTCATGTGATCCTCTCCGAGGCCTTTGGAAAAGCCAGAGGAGATTCACGTCCCCTTTTTCAGTTAGGAAAACCAAGGCTCGCCCTGCTGATGTGGCTCAGTTGGTTGAGTGTCGTCCTGTGCACCAAAAGGTTGCCGGTTCAATTTTCAATCAGGGCACATACCCAGGTTGTGGGTTCTGTCCTTGGTCAGGGTGTGTGTGGGAGGCAGCCACTTGCTATTTCTCTCCCACATCGATGTTCCTCTCTCTCCATCTCCCTTCCTCTCTCTTTAAAAAAATCAGTGAAAACGTTAAAAAAAAAAAAAAAAAAGAATCAAGGCTCAGAGAGATGAAATGACATGCTCCTGCTTGGCAGGCCCTGGACTTGAACCCAAGTCTTCAGCCCCAGACCCTAACCTTTCCACGTGGCTCCCACTGCTGCTAGTCCATGCCCTTACCTCGTCTAGAAGAAAACCGCTTTCACCTGTCTTCACATGGGGCTCCACCCTCCACAGGGGGGAGCTGTACAAACACCGGACACTGTTGCTTTAAATGGTTCAGAGGTTGGGAATTCACTGTATTTGTAAAGGATGGCGACAGAAGAGGTCAGTGTGTAAGAGTGTGTGGTCCTACCAGAGCAGAGCGTGTCCCCTTAGGTCTGGTCAGGGATCCTTCACCTGCATGAGAGGATTCTAAGTGAACTTGAGGTTCAATCACATGGCTGCAGCAGGGCTCCCCCCAAGTACAGAAGGTCTCTGCTGTGACCCACCCGCCCTCTTCTCCTGGGCTTCTGGGGCTTGAAATGCCACCATTTAGAGCCCTGAAGACTGATTGGTCTTTGAGAGGTTCCAATTAGAATAGGAATTCTTTTACTCCATTTAGCAGCTTATATTAAAAAAATGTAGGGTTCTGTGTAGGGGGTCACAAAGACAAGTTCCTTGGGCTCCAGTATCGGAGATTCACTTCCACGTGAGCGGTAAGAGGCCTGGTAGAATCAAATGTGATGCATGGGAAAGGGTTATGAGAGTGTAACCTGGACGGACAGCTGAGAAGAAGGTTGGGGCTGGGGCGAGGGTCAGGGAAGAAGAAGAGGTGGCTGCACCTGGAGCTCAGAGCATGGGGTCTGACCCCAGGAAGCTCGACAATGGGGGGCTCACAGGCAGGTTGACTGGCCTCATGTTTTGGTCCAGGATCCGACCAGTTGTGACCTTGAAAGCCACTTGGATTGTTTTAACCTCCAGCCACCTGTGTCTGGGAATGTAAAGCAAGTGGTTAATGGCACCAGATGGTTAATGATCTCCAATGTCCCCTACCACTGCCTAAAGGGGGGAAGAGCCCCCTGGGGAAATAATCAAGGAAACTGCTTGCAAAGTTGCAATTAATTGTGTGTGCAGAGAAGCTCATCCTCTGCCCGTGATTCTGTTGAGAAAGGAGAAATTACGGGAGAAGGAGGAGCTGTGATGGAGAGGGAGTTCTGCACAGTCTCAACAAGGTTATTGAAGGCAGATACAGAGCTCATACTCAACACCAGAGATCCGGGAACAGCCCTAAGGCTCATCTCATGCTGTGGCTTAGGACCTGACTTCCCTCAAAAATTGTGCCTAAGGGTAGGTCTGACGATCTGACCTTAAACTTGGAAGTTGCACAGGATCTAATCTTCGGTTGCTTTTCAGAATTCCTTTTACCCGTAGTGGCTTGAGCCAGCTATGCCTCCCGTCATCTCTCCTTGGAGCACCCCCACGTGGCTGCCCCATCATTTCCCTCCTTCCCCTTCTCTCTCCTGCAGCCAGTGAAACCTGCAACGACTTCCACCCGATGTTCTTCACCCACGACAGATCCTTCGAGGAGTTCTTCTGCATCTGCATCCAGCTCCTGAACAAGACTTGGAAGGAGATGAGGGCGACTTCTGAAGACTTCAACAAGGTAAGGGGGACCGGAAGCAGGGGCGGCACCTCGTCCCCCAAGGAGCCCCACTTTGCAGGGCCCCTGGGCTGTGTGTGGAAGGCGATTGGCCGGTTGGGAGAATGGGGACGACTGGGATTTCGGGTCGCTTTGAGAAAGGAGGAAGGAAGACATGAGGCTCTTGGTGGTGCTGTCCTCTCTGGGGACAAGCTTCGAGCAGCTGTGTTACTTTGGGCTTACTAAGCTGAAGCCAGCAGCAGAGGCGCTTTTGTGAAAAATAATGTTGAGATGAACTTATGTCTCTTCCATGACATGACTCTGGAAACGCCTTGCTATTGCGAGATCTATTGGAAAATGACCCCCTTCCACCTGTGCAGGTGGCCGCCATGGCGATGATGAGGCAGGAAGGCTGCTTGGTCCAGGACGCTAGGTTTCTTTGTGGATTGTGGATGTGTTGAGACAATTTGCCCTTGACTGTTCAATTGCAAGATCTCTTTCAGAGAGTTGCGTAAGTCTATATGGAACATCTTTTGCGCAGGGGTCCTCAAACTACGGCCCGCGGGCCACATGCGGCCCGCCGAGGACATTTATCCGGCCCGCCGGGTGCCACTGCCTGTCCTGCTTAGCAGCTGACTCATCCCGGGCCCGCAGTGCGCATAGGAATTTGTTCATAGTGTTTTTTTTTAAACTATAGTCCGGCCCTCCAACGGTCTGAGGGACAGTGAACTGGCCCCCTGATTAAAAAGTTTGAGAACCCCTGGTTTAGAGAAAGCATTTGGTTCACTGAATGGAGGAGTCCTTTGGTTTTCTGTAAGAGTGTGAATTTCATATTTCTTTCTGTTGGGTGGAGAGAAGAGTGTTGAACAACTTAGAGGAACAGAAGCATCGTGTGCACTTTTCAAGATAAACAAAATCTTAATCCTGAGATAAAGGCCTTATAACAGTGATAACGTGGCTCATAAATGATGTTGGGTACAGGTGTATTACAGCCCTTAATTATTCTAATTTGCTACTGTGTTGTCGGCCTCATAGCCCATGCCCACTCACCTGGTCCTGGGCGTAACTCTCTCTAAAAGTCTAAGGTCTGATCTCATAGTCATCCTGGGGCCTCATGGGCTTGTGCTTGGGGCCCAACATAAGATCTGCATTCCAGCTCTACTTGACCTTCCTGTTGGTCTCTGCCTCCCTGTCACCTTTTCTCTGAATATGCATCTCCTCTTCCACCATAGTTCTGGTTTGTGGCATCTTGAACCGATGCAGGTTGAAAAGAAAAAGAAAGAAACCAGGAAAAGGAGAAGGACACCCTTCCCTAAGCCTCAGTCAGGCTCCAGCCTGTCTCCATCAGCACAGTGATCTCACCTGCGGCTACGGCAGACCAGTGCCCGCCCATCTCAGTCATCGTGGGCCATTGGTTTAGTTCATTGACATGGGCCCCGGTGACGCCCCTCTGTGGCGAGCACTGATCTGGAAGCTCAGCTTAGAGCCTCCAAGCATGTGAGCAGCTGTGCCCACGGACAGGCACAGTCAGGAAGGGACGTGGAGGAAAGCCCAGGATGTCCTTTGTGATCATAACTGCAGCCTCGCAAGCAAGCTACCTCACTTGATCCTGGGAGATTTTACAATTCAGGTGCAAATCATCCCTGGGAGTGAGGAAGGAAGGGAGAGGCAAGGCGGGATGACAGTAAGTTCAATCAAGCCAAAGAAAAATAAGGAGCGTGAAAGCAATGGTCTTTGAAATTGCTAGGCCCTTCGCCCTGGGTCAGTTCAGCTCTTCCTGTGCTGCAGTGTCGCCAGAAGCCATCTGGCCTTTAGCTCTTCTGTGCCAGGACCACCCTCTCCCCCAGGAGAAGGGGTCTCAGCACTGCCGGTTGCAGCACCATGTGTCCACTTGCCTTCTGAGAGTCCTTGGGATTACAGAAGTCTGCATTTTTGTAAATGATAACAATACAAACCTTATTACTGTTGATCTACGCACAGATAAGGTATACGGAAAATATTCCCAAATTCCTGCAGAGGCATGGCGCAAGGGGTTGAGCTCTTAGAACTTAACTCCTGTAGAACTTGTGGATTTTGACGGGAAGCCCCAAGAATGCGCGGTTAGCCAAGGAAACCGAGGCATCAGCCGGGAAGAGGTGAGAGGCCCGAGCAGGGGGCGGAGCAGGGCTCTCGGGTCCGCGTGGGTCACTGCGACCATGTGCTCGGGTTGGTGGCAGTGACATCCTGCCTGCTCAGGGTAAGGCGACAGCAAACCCTGCCGTGGCTCTGACACTTCCTTCATGATTAACATGTGACTGCAAAGGCTTTCTTCAGCAGATGCAGGCGCCAGCTTTCAGGAACAGTTTCTTACTGCGGCCCTGTGCCACCGGCGTGGTCAGAAGTGATCGAATTTAGGAACGAATGTGGGCTTGGTGTTACTGGTTCGATGGAATGTTTTCCTTGTTCCCTAAGATTGTCCAGATCTGAATTCAGAAATACCGGGAAGAAGCTCAAGATTAGACGTCATTCCTTCTGAACGTTCTCGGGCAGCGTCTCAGGCTCTGGCCACTTTGTCAGGAAGCATGATGGCAGCTTTCCGATGCACCTGAACCTGGGCTGCCTTCTCTAGCTCATTTCTGGAGAAGCAGCAGCCTCGATCCAAAGTTTAGTTTTCCCAACAAACAGGACGAGACCCCAGCAGATGCAGGAATCTCTTCGACAACCCACCTGGAATGGGACAGTAATGTCTAGGTTTCAAGCGCTTGGTAGTCAGTGCTACAGCATGAAGTGGGTCTTTCTGTCCTAGGACTTGGGAAGCACCAGGTGGGATTTTTAAAAAATTTGTGTAAGAGAAGTAGAATTAGAGAGTGATTGTAGTATTTATGCTTTGAAAGTCCTTTCTTTGAATTCTCAGTAGAGCATTCTCTGCAGAATAATCCATTGATTCAGGCCATTGGATTTGTAGTCTACGTTTTTTGCCTTTTGTTACTGATATTTGAGAGCACACATTCTTCACTGTTCTGGGCATCAGAGAGGAGCTGAACTGCAGCTGGACCCCTGGCACACACGTGGTCCGTTATCCTGGCATGGAAGCCCTGGTTTTTGAGCAGGGCAGGAAGGGGGATGCAATGAGGTGGGTACTTCAGGTACAGGAATCTCACCGGCAGATTTTGTCCCTGACTCTGCTCCCCTTTAAAAAGTCTAACAAGAGTCTACACGTCAAAATCTGTATCTGTGCGTAGCGGAGTTTCTCAATCTTGCCTGGGCATTGGAATCACCAAGGGAGGGACTTGTGAAAGCCGCTAGCCCAGTGCCCACTCACTCCACACACCAGTTAAATCTTTGGGCGGGGCCAAATCCATCACTGAAGATGGTTGTAAGGGTAGATTTGGTCATTAAAGGTGCATCATATCCGTAGGGTCACCGTCAGTTGATACACATAACATGTTATCGCCAACTGGCAGGGATTGAGGGCATCGATGAAGTAAGATGCTCATTGGTCTGCAAGGCCCATGTTCAAATCCTGGGTCTGCTACTCAGGAGCAGTATGCCTACAATAAAAAGTCAAATATATATAGTGGATCCCAGTGTCCAATTGCCCTCTTTTATGGTGGCATGGTAGTAAGTTGAAGTAATAAGTGTAAAAATTCTTTGAGGAAGTAAAATGCATTTATAAAGTGTTATTTTTGTAGATGATAAGATTGATTCTGTCTGAAAAAAGGAGTGAACTGCACTTTGTCTTTAAAAGATTTTATTGAATTTATTGGGGTGGCATCGGTTAATAAGTTTATGTAGGTTTCAGGAGTATGATTCTATAACACACCATCTTATATTGTACTGTGTGTTCGCCACTCCAAGTCAAGTCTCCTTCCATTTGTCCCCTCTTTACCTCTTCCACCTGCCCCACCCCCCTTTCCCTTTGGTTGTCACTATACTGTAGTCTGTGTCTGGGAGCTTTTTTTAAATTGCATTTTTTAAAATAAGACATTTTTTGGCCATTATGTTAAAAAAAAAAAGAAAAAAAAAGGAAAGCTGTCTGTGAACCCCAAATGAAGTTCTTAACTGAATAAGGTAGCTCATTTCACTTCGGCAGAAATAGTGTTGAAGCTGGAAATCTCATGGATTTTGGTGGTGCCGTCCTCCACTGCAAGTCCATTAGGCCCTTGTTTTCCACGTGACAAGCCAGGGTGTCAGCCTAACAGTCGGCAGGTTCCGCCCTCTCGTGTTCCTGAGGGCTGGTGGCATTGAGACCTCTTCAGCAGTTACCTAGTTGCCCAGACTTCTCCGGGGATGGCTGAGCCTTCCAGGGGCCGTCAGAACATTTGTTCATAGCCTTGGTGTTACTTTAGCTTAGGGGAGGGGGAACCTTTTTCTGCCAAGGGCCATTTAGATATTTATAACATCATTCGAGGGCCATATAAAATTATCAGCTTAAACAGTAGCCTGCTATATTTGGTCAAACATTTAATTAACTCACCCCTAATGCCTTGGCAGGGCCAGACCAAATGATTTCAAGGACCTTATACAGCCCTCGAGACAGACATTCCCCACCCCCGGTTTAGATGCTATCAAAATTGGCATCAAAAGCCGAGATCCAATGAGTTGGCTATGCTTTCCAAGGACCAAAGTGGAAGAAAGCAATGATTTGAGAAATGTAGTCACTCTGGCACAAAAGCACGATTTTAAACCGTCACCCAGCAGCACAGTAAGCAGAGCACAGCCCGATGGAGTTTAGACTCTCAGGCGCGCAGATAAGAAGCCACTCCTTCCAATCAGAGAGCCTGGGCACCGGAGACAACCCCCCCCCCCCCCCCCCGGCCGGCTCCAGACAAAGCTGCAGCTGCCCAGGGAGGCTGCGGGCTTCATGGAGTCAGCGGGAGAAATCCTCTGTCAGGAAGGACTAGGGAGCAGGGCGGCGGAGGCACCCCAAGAAGTCCCTGAGAGATTGTCCATGGAACAGAGCCACACACCTAGTGGTGATGGGTCGGTGTAGAAAAGGGATTGTTTGGCCCAGCCAGTGTGGCTCAGTGGTTGAGCGCCGACTTAAGAACCAGGAGGTCAGGGTTCAATTCCCGGTCAGGACACATGCCCAGGTTGTGGGCTCAATCCCCAGTGTGGGGTGTGCAGGAGGCAGCTGATCAATGTTTCTCTCTCATCAATGATGTTACTGTCTCTCTCTCCCTCTTCCCTCCTCTCTGAAATCAATAAAAATGTAAGAAATAAAGGAAAGGGATTATTTGAAACCTTAAAGGTAGTGATCGTATGAGTAAAAAAGGGGATGTATTTGCTGCCAGGCTGCCTCCAGCTTCCTGACTGTCTGTCCGTGCGTGGATTTCAGGGCAATTGCTTATTCAAGAGCCCGCTTCCTAGGCTGGGCCCGCTCAGCTTCACAGCGATGCAGACACTGTTGGTTAGCCGAGCTGGCTCAGGGAATGAAAGGTGGTCTGTAACCCTCCACATGAATAAACATGAGCTCCATTTGCATGAGGCAGGTGACTGTAAAATATCTCAGGGCCAGTTGTGAAAGGAGGCTTTGTGCACGGTCGCCCAGGGGACGCCGGGAGGACTCAGCATGGCTTCTCTTCATTAGAATTCCACCGAGCGCTGCTGTTATTGATCTGAACGGGGCCCGGCGTGGCTAATAAAGTAGGTGTACGTCGTAATTGAAACATTAATATTTAAGGAGAGGAGACGTCTGTTCAGGGGCCCCAATGTCATGCGAGGGGCTGTCCATTGCTCAGCTGCCGAGCTGTGGAGGAGTATTCACTCAGCAGGCGTGTCGTGTTGCACACAGGTCTTTAGTTTGGCACGGAGAAAATCGAACCTCCTGCAGGAGCAAATGTATCATCTGAATAGATTTATCTTCCCCTGTGATGTGTCTGTTGGAGAGGTAGCAGGTGAATGTGTGTGTGTGTGTGTGTGTGTGTGTGTGTGTGTGCCTTTAAACTCTCCCGTGAATTGAGTGCCACCATTTTTCATGGGGTTGGCCTCTTTCAGTTGGACCAGGGGTGGACAAACTTTTTGACTCGCGGGCCACCATGGGTTCTTAAACTGGACCGGAGGGCCGGAACAAAAGCATGGATGGAGTGTCTGTGTGAACTAATATAAATTCAAAGTAAAGGAGCGGAGGGGAGAGCAAGAGAACCAGATAGAACAGCCGGATCCGGCCCGCGGGCCGTAGTTTGCCCACGGCTCAGTTGGACAGTAGTCAAAGCCGTCCTTCTCTGATCCTTGTCAATACCAGTTATGCGTCACCAGCTTATTCTTCCAGTTGGGATCTTTTCTCTTACACCCCAGTGTGTGTACGCTTCCAGAAAAGAAACGGACGAACCACAGGTGCCCGGGGCCTGACCACACAAGGAGGCCGCGGGGGCGCAGCCCATCGCTCTGACTCCGCATCCCCACTGCCCCGCGCACGAGCTTTGCCAGGTGTCTTCCCCGGAAATGTTGACAGCGCAGGTATCTGGCTCCCTGTTTATGTGAGGAGCATACAGGGTGCTTTACACACGGAAAAGGGGAGGCTGGGGAAGTTTTCCTCCTCCAAGAACCAGTTTTCACCACCTGGGGGCACTGTCCGCCCCCCCCCCCCCCCCCCCCCACATAGAGCATGCCAGGCAGGGAGGGAGGAGCCCAAGCTGAGCGCCCAGGGCGTCTGAGCACAGCCCACTGGGCCCCTCCCCAGCAATGCGACCTTGAGCATGTTCTTTAGCTGCCAAGTTCCTTCTCATCTGTCCACTGGTGACAGTAATAATAACAACAACAACAAGAGTAAGAATAATGGCGGTAGGTCCTAGAGCAGCGGTGGGCAAACTTTTTGACTCGAGGGCCACCATGGGTTCTTAAACTGGACCGGAGGGCCGGAACAAAAGCATGGATGGAGTGTTTGTGTGAACTAATATAAGTTCAAAGTAAAGGAGCGGAGGGGAGAGCAAGAGAACCGGATAGAACAGCCGGATCCGGCCCGCGGGCCGTAGTTTGCCCACGGCTGTCCTAGAGTCACTGTGAGGCTTAGGCCCTCCAAGGGTAGCTTGGCAAATTGCCCCCCACAAATGAGAGGTGCTGCTCTCAACACATAAACCTAAATTGACCTTTGATCTTGTGATTCCCAAGATGGTCCCTTCCAATATCTATAAATGCAGATTTCTCTGTACTTCTGAGCGGGGACCCACTGAACTTGGGTTTGGCTGCAAAGGAGATCTTGAGCACAGCGGGGCCCATTCCTCAATGAGGAGGCAGTGTCCCTGAAAAGGAAGACTATGCGTGGCCCTGCTGATAGCAACGCTCGGAAAAGGCAGACAGCGCCCCGGTGCCCCCGGCTGACTGATTGGCTGAGAAGAGCGCCCATCCCGGCGCCGTCCCATTGGTTTCAGCTTCCAGGGTCCCTGTGACTGCCATGACCCTGGGAAGGCCACTGTGCTCCACTGCCAGGGACTGTCCTGGAGTTGTGCCTTCAACCGCCCGCCGTATCTCTTGATGCAGGGGGACTCCGGGAGGATCCTGCGTCGTCTGGAAAGAATTCGATGTTGTTGACTGTCCCTGTAATTTCCACAAGACATAGTTGAACTGTTCAAGGTCAATTTGAAGTTGAACTGTTGCGTTGAGTTGGCTGTAAACACTGCTCACATGTTCTGTTCTCTGGACATTCTCTGTCACTGGAGCATGTATAAAAAGGAATGATATTTAGTCCATGAATGATTTTGGATAAGCCAGATATCAGTAAATATACATGTTGGGAGTTTCTTTGTGTGCGAGGTCTGGCTTAGAGTTCTTCTCATTTCCAAAATCTTCCTAGACTCCGTGTATCTTTTTTTGTTTTTTGTTTTTTGTAACATGCGCTGCATGGAGATTTGCCCATTGTGCGAAGGGAAGAATGGGTAGGTTCTCCTGCCGGGCAGAGTGAGATGTGTCAGTCCTTCGGTTCAATCCCAGCGCCTCCCCAAACATGAAAATGATGACGACTCTTGGAGTTAACTGCTCTACGTAACTGTCGTCAGTGACTTCTGAAACTCCTTACACTTTTATTAACTACACTTTGGGGCGCTCTGTGAATCTATGAATTATTAACTGGGTGCTCTGGCCTGAATTCCATATTCCATTGTGGATTATATGAGGGATTTCATAATGGCACAGAAACCATTTTAATAGTATACTTCCAGTTAAAAGAAAATCACCTACATTTAAGTAAGGTACAATGAGATGTAGGCATTTGAAATTAAAGAGCAGATTGGAATCAGAGTTGGATAGTAAAGAAAAGTAAGATTAGATGAAATCTTTCATGAAATACAAATCCTCCTTGATTTAAAAGGAAATATTTACCTTGTAATTGCAAAATAAATTACCTTAGAAGGAGGTTGAAAACGCACATCTCTGAAGGGATGTGTTTCTTGAGGTAGAACAGAAGATAAAGGACCAGTCAAATAGATGTTCCTCTGCCCGCTGAGCTCCCAGAAGGAGATGTACAAAGTACAGTGTCCCCAGTCTCCCCATAGACTTGCAACTTAAAACAGCCACCTCAGCTGACCTATAGATGTGGGAATATGAGAAGAATTTCTAGGCTTTTGGGATTACTTGTTACACAGCACTAGTGTGGGAATAGCTGACTAAGACATCAACTGCGATAGTAACATATCTCCCAGCTTTGAAACCCTCCCACTTTTCAAATGTCCTTCAGCACAACTCTGACCATATCTATTATTCTTGCTTTTAATCTAGCTATGTCCACTGTCTGCCTCATAAAGTGTCATGGTCTTACACCAAGATGTTCAGATTTCTCTTTGGTTTGCCTAACATACTTTTTCTGCTTCATCTCCACATCTTTGCCCTCACCTGCCCTGAGTTCGCCTAGGCTCACCTGCCCGTCATTCCTTGTGTAAGCCATAATACTTTCATATCTCGGGCTTTTGCTCATCCTCATTCCCTCTGCCAGAAATCACTCCCCTGTTGAAATTCGACTTTAGGATTTTGTACAAATGCCACCTCAGTGAGCTGGTGACCATCTTTCATTCAATGTGAAATTCTATACCTCTGCCCCTTGCAGCATGGAGTTCAAATTTTCTTTTGGGAAATATCTTCTAGTTTAGTAATAGTTTACTTACCAGTCTGTCTCTCCAAATTAAGTTAACATCTCATTGGAAGCAAGAACCGTAGCTTTAAATCTTCATGTCCTCCAGGTGTGGGGTTTTTTTGTTTGTTTTTAGTCATTACTTGCCCAATTACTTTGGGTTGAATGGCCAATGAATACACAGCCATAAGTGTTTAATTCTCCCATTTTTAAAAATGGTCCCCCAGCCAATAAGCTGAGTTACTTTACACCATTCTAGTGTGGGTGGTCACCGCTGGTCAGTTGCCAGACACCGTGGGTACTAAGTGTTCTGCAGTTCCATAGAACAGAGCATTTCTAGCCCAAATGCCAAGAGATCTTATTGAGAAACTTCTAGACCCTTCATTCCTCATCACTTCTTCAGATGTCAAAACTTTGAGGGAGTTACAAGATGATTTTGCCATTCATTTCTGAATAAAAATGACAGTAGTAATTATTTTTTCACATGTGCAGCTTTATATAAAGTGAATGGAAAGCCTCAAAGACATTGAACATTTGCACAATAAACTGAGGAGGAACATGGTTGGAGCCCTGAGTTAAAAAAAAAAAAATCCCTCCATTTCAGTTTTTCCCTCTCACTCATTTGGTGTATCTCTCTGAGGCCTGCTTAACCCACTTCCCCTGGCCACTTGGGGAGTCCTCTGTGTCCCCCGAAGTCTTGCTTTCTTTCTCCAGGCCAGCGGGGAGCTAATGTCACTAATGGGCTTGTCCCTTCACGGATGGCTGTCGAGGGAGGGACCTTCCCGTGCAGAGGACAAATGTCCTTCCCAACGCCCATCCCGTTAAGGTGACCACTCTCTCCTCGCAGTTCACAGAAATCTTTTGCATTTTACCTTCACCCCCAAAAGTTCTCGTACACTAGAAAAAATAGCTTGCTTTCCCCAAGAAGGTCATCGAGTAAGAAGACTTGATTCTCGTCCCAGCCACTGTGTGTGTTTAGGTGCCGGAGGCCACCCACTCCCTGGAATGAGGTCCTGCTTCCTTATTTCTCCTCATATCCGCTTGCACGGCTGGGCTACAGCCGAGGGTCTGGCATATGGCATTTTGCCGCTTGAGCTGCCACAGAAGTAAATGTCATTGGCACATAATGCCAGGTTTCCATTCTGTGAATCACAGGGCATGGCATGCTGTCCGAGAGCTCTAGGCCAGTATGTGATTTTCCAGACAGAAGCGGAAAAGGGTAAGAGCCGTGCCTCCCAGATGCTGTTTCTAATAAAACGCTCTGATGGCAGTGAAAAGTCCGCATGAAGTGGAGATGCCGGTGGCCTCAAGCGTGTCAGAGAGGGCTGCTTGGCTTGTCTTACTGTGGTCAGGCCACAGGGCCTGCTGGATGTTGCTCCAAACCTCAGCGAAGCAGACACTGGCCGGTCAGGGATGGAGAATTGATTTTGAAATTTTTTGGACAGATAATATTCAGGTATCAGAAAAATATGGCTGTGAATAAAAGTATTGACGGTTTTTCGACGCAATTGACCAGAATGTTGTATTCATTAAATTTTGCAGGTAATAAAACCCTTTAGAACAGAGTTGGGTAATGATGGAGACCCACCTGAAGCTGCCAGACATCCCAGCCTGGCTCCCACCCCCTCACCCCTCAACCCCAGCCCCTAACCCTCCACCCCTGCTCCCTCACTCCACCCACCTCCCCACTCTCCACCCCCTCCCATGGCTGAGGAATCAAGAGGAGGGTTTGGAAATTTGCAAAGGAAAAATAAGTTCAGTTAATAAGTTCAATGAGTCAAGAGCATCGACCCTGGGCCCATAGCGTGGGGTCCGAACCCCAGCTCCCTGCTTTCCTTGCTGGGTGACCTTGGGGAGATTAATGGCCTTGCCCTGTTCTCAGTGTCTTCCTTGGTGAGATGTGGAACTTGACGCAGTAGCTGTGAGGGTTAAATGAGCCAATATTAGACTGATCATTGAAATGGCCGATATCTGACCATTTCTGAAATGCAAAATGATAAGATACTTTGGATTTTTCCTAATATATATAAAGCACTTGGGCCGTTTCCCTGAGGGAAGGGACAGGAGGGTTCAGCATGCCCGACCAGGCGTGGGAGGCTCCGCTCCAGCTGACCACATGACCTGGGCGCTGTCCTGCCTGTGCACTCATCACCCTCCTTTTTAGGCAGAGTGTCCCCCATGTACCTGAAGCAGGTTCCTCCTCTGCGCCCCGTATTCTCTGCCTTCTCACCTGCTCTGGGAGTCCACCAGTTACCCCTCCTAATCTTACAGCATCAGCCTCGTCCCCTTGGGTGCTGTCTTCTCACCAGCATGTAAATGTCCTCCCCTGCACTTTAAATATATTTGTGTTGATTTCAGAGAGCAAGGGAGAGTGAGAAAGAGATAGAAACATCAATGATGAGAGAGAATCACTGATCGGCTGCCTCCTGCGCACCCCACACTGGGATCGGCATGTGCCCCGACTTGGAATCGAACAGTGACCTCCTGGTGCATAGGCCAACCCTCAACCACTGAGCCACGCCAGCTGAACAAATCTGCATTTTAAAAAACACATAAATAACCGCTTCTCAGTCCTCTACCCACCCCCTCCCAGCCAGCTTTCCTCCAACAGTTGCCTCTGCTCATCACCTCTTCTCACTTCCCATTAGCTTATTAATCTGTTATGACCCGTCTTCTGCCCTCACTGTAAATATAGCATAGTCATAAATATGACTCTAAATAGCACCAAATTACGTTGTTAATACTTGAAAACCACTTTAGCCACAAAAGCCACTGATCTTGACAAAGTCAAGAATGACCTTGGGTGGACATGTTTTAATCGCTACCTTATTTTCCTTCTTGGCAGGACTTGACCCTGTTAGCCACTCTCTTAAAAATCATCTTACCGTGGCTTTGGAAATGAAAACGCACGTAGATATATACATGATATGCTATATATATATTAAAGGAAAAAATAAAATAATTGTCCTTGTTCCGGTTACTAGTGCTAGCCTATATAATAAAAGGGTAATATGCAAATTGACCCTAACGGTAGAACAACTGGTCACTATGACATGCACTGACCACCAGAGGGCAGACATTCAGTGCAGGAACTGCGCCCTGTGGTCAGTGCACTCCCACGGGGGAGCTCCACTCAGCCAGAAGCCAGGCTGACGGCTATGAGCGCAGCAGCGGCGGCGGCGGCAGGAGCCTCTCCAGCTTCCGGGGCAGCACTAAGGATGTCCGGCTGACGGCTTAGGCCCTCAGGAGGGTGCAGGCCGGGCTGAGGGACCTCCCCAAGTGCACGAATTTTCACGCACTGGGCTTCTACTTTTTAGAATAAAATTTCAAAAGATAACTACAAATATAACCAAACTCAAGAAGAGAAACAGCACTCCAACATGCACTGATACCTATTTTGAATAGTTGAAAACCTCTCTCGCCACAAAAGACATGATTTCTAAGAGGCAAGTGGAAATGGGGAGGGATTGTTAAGTTATTCTATTTGAAGACTAGAAAGAAGTCCCATTGTTATAAATCTCTGTTCTGATAGAAAAGATAGACATCCCAAAATTTACAAAAACAAATCTTTTATTTCTCACACCTTTATGCTTATCCTCCCTCCTCCCCACTCAGTTTCTTCTCTTCAGCCTGAAAGTTACCCAAATCTCGCCAATCTGTAAAAGTGCTTTTTTTTTTTTTTTTTTTTTTTTTTTTTTTTTTTTTACCATTTGTTTCTCTTTTCAATTTATTATTCAATGTCTTTCCATCCCTGCTCTGCCAAAGACTCCAGGACAGAACGCCATCTCCACTCGCCCACCTCACTCACGCTGTGGGCTGCCATCGCCCGCAGCCACCCACTGACCTGCTTTATTTATCCGCGCTCACCTCCTGAGGGCGGAGTCCGAGGCTCTTCCCAGGGCTCATCCTGCTTCATCGCCTGGAGCAGCTCCTGCCCCTCCCGTGCTTCCTGGGATCCTCTCCATGTCCCGACTCTGAGACACTACACCACCTTCACCGACCCCTCCAGCTTAGGTATTTCCCGAGGACACCTTCTTGTTCTCTCCTACACCTCCTCCTGCCCTCACACTGCTCGTCAATCATCCTTCAGCGCTGGGAGTGCCAGGACAGCCACCTCACCTCCTAGCCTGGGAGCATTGGAGTGATCCCTGGCCTCCTCCCTCTTCCCCAGACAGGTCCCAGGTCCTATGCATCCACCAGGTAGGAGAAGGGTCATCTGGCTTTGGTTGCTGCGCCCCTGTCTCCTGCCACCTCCGTCTCCTGTGTAGACTGTGTTTGTCTGTTAATTGTTCTCCCCGAATGTGGACTTGGCACACCTCGAAGTTCTCTTCTCCTCGCTGCCAGAAGCACCATTCTGAGAACACATCCGTACTCGAGAATCTCTGGCTTCCTCTTCGCAGCATGATAGCAAAAGTTCCACACCCTGCTGCCCACCACCATTCCAAACAAATGCCTCCGGCATCCTGCACGCCCCCCCCGCCCCGCCCCACCAACCTGCAATTCATCATAGTGATGGCGCCCAAGCATGCTTTGTGCATCCAAGTCTCCTTATGTCCCCCAGCAGGGAAGACCCTCCGCCTTTCCTGTTGAAATCCTGCCCATCCTTTAAGGCCAGCTCACCGCCCTGTGGAGCCCATGCAGAGGTGCAGAATTAATTATTTCCTCTCGTACACCTTTTCCCTCCCCTGTAGCATTTCCCATATTCAGGCGTACGTTGGCTAAACTTCTTTTAGCCAATTAGCTGACTCCAAACAGCTCTCTGGCACCTCCTGCCCTGAGACAATGACATAGGCGTTCCCCGGGTTCAGGTACCCAAAGGTCCGAGACCCACTGTGGGTTCTTGGCTTCGCACAGGAAAGAATTCAGATCCGAGCCAGCGGGGAGGTTAAAGCAAGAGTGGGTTTATTACTCACAGACAGAGCAGCTTCCTCGGCAAGCTTGGCTTCCGATATGGAGGTTTATTGAATCAGGGGCAGGGCATTCAGTGAGGGGGAGGAATACTCAGGATTTGTCCGGGAAAGGGATGGAGATTTCTGGGAAGAGCCTCATGGGCTGTGTCATGTCTCTGTATGGGCTTTCTGTTTGGGATGGTGGTACAGGTGTGCTGACAGTGTGCTCATGTGTACAGTGAGTCTAATGAGGCTGGGGGTTGCTGTGAGGTGCACTCAGTCACCATGTGGGTGGAGCTGGTCTCCTGCTGGTGCTAAGCCATGTTTGTTGGGGGGTTGGGTTCCCCATCACCGTGGCAGTCCTTATAGCCCTCGGGGCTGTCTCAGCAATGCTGCCAAGTCCTGGCAGGCGCTGTGCCTCCCGGTCTTAGCCGTAGTCACGTAGTCACGTACCTGCACTCTCTCTCGGCTCAACTCCTGAGAACAAAGCCAAATCTTCACCTTGCGACCCAGGGCACCTACCAAAGGGATTGGATAGGTGCTCAACAGATGTTACCTGGATTGAATTTTCATCCAGCTATTCATGGGAGAGAAAGAGAAGCGGATAAAGTGCCTTTTTTCCCCCAATGCTTTAAAAGGAAAAGGCACATTCTAGAACAAATTTTGCAAGCTATAGAATGAATTGAGTGCCTAAGTGAAGAACATTGTGTAGCTAAGATGTAACAGGAGTAGGAGTGATTCTTCAGCGTGACAATTTCTTTTAGGACCAGGGAAAAAAACCTTTTCAGACATTCCCAGGAGAGAAAGAGAAGGACTGTGTGTCTGTGCCTTCAAAACACCTTTGGGTTTAGGTTCTGGTGGTATTCGCTGCCATACAGAGGCCTGTTGGTTTTTCATGCTGATGTGTGGCTCCGGCACAGACCAGAGGCTGAGATGTTCTCAAACACATTCACATGCCACCCCGGCTGCGGGGAGCCTGCGAGACCCAGCCTCCTGGGCGGGAGACCCGATTCTCCCTCACCGGCCCCTTGTTCATATGGGGCTGCAGACCTGGCCCTGCTCCTGCAGAGAGGAGAGGCAGAGTTGTCATTCACAGTGACATTAAAGGACCCCTTGCCATCACTTTGCTGGAAGGAACCTTGACATTTCAGTAGAATTTAGAGAAATTTGGGGGGACAAAGTTCCTGTTGGGAAGTTCACCTGCAATTAATGACCTCATTTACAAAGCCACAAGCTCCACCACAGCTATTTAGAATCACAGACAGTCCGGGAAGAAGAAGAAAGGTTTGCATATAGATGTTCCTTTTACTGTTATTTATAGCAGCAAGAAAATGGAAAATAACCCCACAATTCAGCCATAAGGATATGATAAATTAACATCTGGGCACATTTATGTATATGTTACATTTTTTCAGTTATTCAAAGTGACATTTGTGAATAGTATCTAAATGTAAGAAAGCAGTTATATAGAATGTGAAATGTGGGGAAGGAGGATGCAAACTCATATCTTAACTAAGTAAGAAATGCAAACTGAGAAGGTTTGGACCTTAAATTTGAATAATTTTAACAACGATTTCTTCTGCATGGTGTGATTAGTTTTTTCTCTTTTATTATGGTTTTTTAAATACATATTTTTATTGATTTCAGAGAGGAAGGGAAAGAGATAGAAACATCAGTGATGAAAGAGAGTCATTGATCAGCTGCCTCCTGCACGCCCCACACTGGGGATCAAGCTCGCAACCTGGGCATGTGCCCTGACAGGGAATCTAACTGTGACCTCCTGGTTCATAGGTTGATGCCCAACCACTGAGCCACATTCTCTCCACTGAACATGTATGTTCTTACCGTCTTATTTTTAAAAACAACCACTTTAAAATAAGGGGGTGCAGAACTGTCAGCCGGCTCCAGATGTGGTCTGATCAGCAGCCCTGGTTTAGAGGGAATTCTTGGACCTCAATACCTCATGTGAATAAATGTCCTTAGTTGGTTTGTTCCTTCTTCCTTGAAGTAAAGCCTGGGTCTCAGCCAGCACCCTGCATCTTCAGCCTGAACTTGATTGGTACTAAGATCAAAAGCACCTGAGGCTCCGTTTGAGGAAGACTCGGGAACTGGAAGAAGTTCCGAGCAGATGTGACATTCTTGCAAAGACGAGCCAGGTGGCAGCGGAGCTGGTCCCGCACCGCATGGCCTGTAGAGTGGGTTTCGGCGCGGAGCTTTCAGGAATGCCTCCAGCTCCGCATCTGCTCTCCGTGGCTGGGCATGGCAGGAGTGGAGGGGGAGGCCTGGGAGGAAACGTGAGAGGAGTCACTGAGATGTCCTCAGAGGTAGCCCCGGCTGATCCCCAGGCATGATGTCGGGGAGAATGGCAGGAGGTACTCAGGAGGGTTCTGTGACTTCCCTAAGTGCAAGGGTTGGCAAGAAGAAGGCCTGTTCTTGGCCAAGGGGTCAGAGGTGCCTAGAGACGGTGTTCCTGGACTGTGTTAATAACTCTGAGGAGTCCGCAGTATCGGGGATGCCTCTGGAAAGAGATCATTATGAAAGAACGTGACACGTGCAGCAGCAAACGTGGTGTGGGGTAGTTCAAAGGAGGGATTACACAGAGGAAGGACCCCACTTAGGAGGGCTTTCATGTGGCTCAGGTGAGCGGACGGAGTTGACGGGAAAAGACATGAAATGTAATGAACAAAGGAGAGAAAACTTAGGACACGGAGCTTTGTTACTTTCAAGATATTAAGGCTACATTCCTGGGTTCTCAAGACTTGAAAGAACGGTGACATTCCTAGAAGTTGGTTGACTGAATGGAGCCAATTCTTTACTTCCAAACTGGACGTTTATGGTGAAATACATTTTTTTCAGTGTACGTGCAGAACAGCTAAGATGTCTTAACAGACAGTAGATTTCCAAAAATGTAAGCAAGAGCCCTTGGTCAGGGATGTTGGAAATATTTGCTTCCGGTGCTCATGCTTGTCACCGGGTTGAGAGGACTGGGGACATCAGGTGTCAGGATGGCCTTGGGGTGACTCTGAGAGAGAGCGTTTTTGCATGTCAATGGATTGGTGATCGCCCTGTTGGGGCCAACTTTTATGTATGGAATCAAATTAACTCCTTCCTGCAGTATTGACTTAATGATGCGGGCAAGTGGCGAGCAATAAAATACGATTATATTTTGTCTTAATGTAATTGCTGCACAAATTAGGTTACAACGCTGGTTCTGTGTGAGAGTCGGGAATAACGTGTCAATATCATTCGCCTAGGGGGCCAGATCCCGTCTCAAAGCTCCCTTTAATTGGAGGCAGAGTGTAGAACAGTGGTGAGTGGTCTGGCCGGGACAAGCTGACGATGCTGGAGGACTGAGTCTGAGAACACCCGGCCTGTGGGCAGTGCTGGTTCTCCAAGACCAGGTGCACTCGGGGTTGGTTTTCCCAGAGAGGCTCTGGTTGTTGCTGAGAGTCGTTGAAACTCTGGGCGCGTAGCTGTGATGTGACTGACTTCCAACAAAGCCAGCTTTAAACAGGGCTCGCCCTAGAATTCCCTGCGGTAACCCCTCGGTCCTCTGAGTGGCTGCACCTTGAGGTTCATATCCAGCCGTGTATAGACCTCTTGGACCCCCTTCTAAGCCCTCAAACAACTTCTGCCTTACCCACCCCTTTGACATCCCAGAACATGACCTCCTTGGAGCTGACTGCCTACATCTCTAGAATGTTCCTCTTCCTCCCTCCTGATCTGGGCAAACTGTAACTACTCACCTTTTTGACATTCATGGCTTCCCTCTTGCTCAGAAACCCTCCACTCTTCCCCCCCTCATCCTGGCGCCCCCTGTCCTGGTGCGCCCTGTCCTGACGCAGTGCCCTCTCTGCTGTCAGAGGAGACCAGCCCACGTGAGCTCTCTGTGAATCTGTGAGCAGAAAGAGTAGAGAAAGTAAGGGCGTCAAGAGTTAACCATTTGATGAAACGGATTTCATCTCCACCAACGACCATGAAGTTGGCTCTCTGTTTGAGAATGTCAGAAACTATTTTTTTTTCTCAAAAGGTAGAGCCGTTTGCATGTGAAGTAGATGTGTGTTGCAGAATTCAGAGAGGTTTATTACGCATATCACGTCTGAAAACCGAGAAGAATGTGAGGAGGCCCGGACCCGCCCCTTTCCCTAACGGTGAAGAACCTCGGTCCCACTTGCACCACCCGAGGCTCCCTGACCATTGGCCCCGTGTTGTTTTGCTGCCATCGCCAGAGGACATGCTTGGCAGGGCTGAGCGGAGAACTTGGGCATTTTCATATTTCCTTTGGCACGAGGTTTCCTCCGCCTGCCATCCTGGAACGCATTGCCATGGTATATTTGGAAAATGCGAGCTGGCAAGATGATAAGCTCTCCAAGTCTCACTGCTGATTCCTCTGAAGACGCTCAGAACCAGGGGTGCCTGGCAGCAAGCCTTGCTCTGTCCTCTGCCATCTTCTCGGGCTAGCCTGTTCCTCCCGGTCCAGCCCGTCATTCCTCAAGAAGTGCCGACCTTGACTCTCCCAGCCTAGGCATGCAAACCATGGTCCCCTGTCAGGTCACACTCTGGAAGCGGGAAGAAGACATGCCTGGGTGGACATCTGTTTATAGATGGCTCTGCGTTTTGTCCAGCTGGCTTTATTTCAGTGTTTACAGGTTTTGTTTAGGGCCGTGGTCGGCAAACTGCGGCTCGCGAGCCACCTGCGGCTCTTTGGCCCCTTGAGTGTGGCTCTTCCACAAAATACCACGGCCTGGAGTTAGAAGAAGTTTAAGTTTAAAAAATGTGGCTCTCAAAAGAAATTTTAATCGTCGTACTGTTGATACTTGGCTCTGTTGACTAAGGAGTTTGCCGACCACTGGTTTAGGGAGATAAACTTCTTCAGAGTAATACCTCGTAAATATGAGTTACAAACCATAGCTCAGCCTTAGGATGCTACGGGAACAATATCACCTGCTCCGGACTCCTTGCCTCTGAGGGCTCTGAGGCCCTGGTGTAGGATAGCTGAGTTTGAACCCAGTGTCTGCCACTTACTGGATGGTGACTGTAGTCATACTACTTAGTGTCACGGGTCTTGGGTTCCCTTTTAGGAAAATGGGCATTTTTATGGTATTGACCTTCTGTGAGTACTGCATATGCATTTGCTGTTATTTCTCGCACTCTCCCTCTAATGCCAGGGCTATATACACAGCGCCTAGCATCCTGGGACCTATAGGTAAAGTGATGTTAGAATAGGCTTTGTAAGTTCTGCTTCTGATCATCTCATGAGGGTGAGAAAAAGAGAAGCAGCTGTGTGAATGGGGATTTTTCTACGGAATATTATAATGATGACCTCCCCTTGGAGATAAAAAGGTATGTAAAAGTTATCTTGACCATATTTAGTTGAGGTTTTGCACACGTTCTAGTTTTAAAATGCACCATGTAAAAAAATAATAATAATGTAGCCCAGCCAGTGTGGCTCAGTGATTGAGCGTCGACCCATGAACTGGGAGGACTCTGCTCGATTCCTGGTCAGGGCACATGCCTGGGTTGCCGGCTCCATCCCCAGTAGGGGGCGTGCAGGCGGCAGCCAATCAGTGATTCTGTCTCATCATTGATGTTCCTATCTATCCCTCTCCCTTCCTCTCTGAAATCAATAAAAATGTATTTTAAAACATAACTATACCCTGTTCAGCCCCACTGACTAGAAAATATCTCTCCACTGTCTCTTGAATAAATGAAGCCATTGGACGGAGCCAATAGTCCCCACACTTTTGACCTCTTAGGACGGAGTTTCTACTTCTACCCTCACACCCCTGGGAGATATGACCTGTTTGTGTTAGACGGGCAGAAGTGAGGTCTGCCCGTGTAACCCACTTTGGCACGTATGGCTGGGATGAGGGGGGAGGGGCGTGCCTTCAGAGGGTTAAGATGTAGCTGGAGGTGAGCCATCTGCCATACACACCCCACGTGTTTGGGCTTTCCTTGAGGCCAGTCATCTCCCTTTGAAGAATGAAACAACCAAAAAGATGGGGCTCCATGTAGTCATGTCATAAACTAAGGGGGTCGTCACCATTAGCGATGAGCAGGCCTCCTGACGAAAGGTTTCCCAGAGAGCGGAAGTGATCTGATTCGACCAGGGGTTGGAAAATGGAAGGATTTTCTCTTCCTGCCACCTCTCTGTAACCCAGGAAGTAGAACCCCATCCAGCCCCTTTCAGATGCTCTTCATTTTAGGTCAGACCTGCAGCCACAAGAAGGAGAATTTAGACACTAGTTTAGAAATCATTCTGCAACAGTGGTTATCTTTTCTGTTCCAAAACCACAAATCATCTAACAGAATTCTTTTCTGGTTTGTGAATTTATTTAAGAAGTATTACAAAAGTATATGAATTACCTCTGATTTGGTAATGAGACATTTAATAAATCATGTTTATGGAAAGGAGGAGAATTCAATGAACTTGATTCTGACCCAAGAAAATGCACAATCAATGGTAGCAGCAGGGCCTGTCCAGAAGAGAGCCGAGAGTGCAGGCTCCGTGTGGGGATGGAATGGAAAGAGATTTCTCCCGGTTTTATTCCGATGCCTGGGGTCATGATTTCTCCGGGGTTTTTCCCAGTATCCGATGCTGTGGTTTCCTTATGTGTAGATGGCACATCATTCATCTGAACGTGGTCAGAAGCTTGAGGATTTGCACCCATCATACGTTTTGAGCCTCTAGAGGGCAGGCCCACTAGCTGTGTGCTTCATGCCAGTTCTCGGAGGCTTGACAAACAGTAGGTCAAGCCTCCGCCAAGACGGGGCCGGCTTCCCTTTGGGTGAGGTTCATCGACAGCTCTCTAAGCTGGTGCAGGCTGTTTTCACTGCACAGTCTAGGAGGGAAAGCATGCCCCGTCTGTGACCTCGGTACCAACACCACTAGCCAGGATTCCACGGGGAATTCCCGGGAAGACTCTCCAAAGACCGGAGCTCTTTGGTATGACGTGACCCATCGGCAAATGCAGATGAAGCTGCTTGCTTGTCAGAACTTCCCCCGTGACCAGCAAGGTGACTGAAGAGCTTGCTTGTGAGCTTTTGAACAGATGAGGAGGAGCCTCAGCCTTCTTTGCCACTTGCCATTCTCAATCCCTGCAGAATTGAGGGCTTCGCCCAGGCCCAGCTGTGAGTTTACCATCCTCTGAGCCCCTCCTGGGTCTGGCCAGGCCAGGTGGCCATTCATTGCTCAGTGGTGCCCCCTGCTGTTAAAGAGAGAGATGGCAGCACATCCAGAGTCTTAGGTGACATTAACTCTGGTCATGCAGCTAGAATTGGAAGTAGCAGGCAAGGAGTCTGAGGGCTGCCTATATCTGAGGAAAGTCCCCGGGGGACCCCAGGGTTCAGGGTGCCTTGGTGAAATGCTCATGCAGAGAAGAAGATGCGCCTGAAGACTGTGCTTGCAAATCTTCCACGAACTTCCTGGTGTAATGGCTTCATTCCAAAGATTTGCCAGGAACCACGGCAGCGCCCTCTGAGAAATGCCATTGCAAACTTTTATTCTGGGCCTTTCAGGGCTGTTAGATGACACATCTATTAAAAGGTACCCACCCGTTTTTAGGTGAACTTACAATGAGTTTTAAGCAGGAGTGGAGGCATGGGAAGGGTTGTTTATTTATATCCTGAGGAGGAATCAGAGTGTGGATCCTCCGGGGGCACCCTGCTGGGAGGCACTCTTGCGTGCACGCATTGCTGGGCACATGGGCACACCCGGCGTGCATGTGCTGTGTGTACACAGCGAGGCAGTTACGTGATATTTTTGGACAAAAACTGCACATAAAGAGAAGGAGGGAAAAAGCAAACTCACACAATCAAACAAAAGTAGGGAGGGGGAGAGATGAGATTGCAGTTGATTATGGGTCTGGCAGCAGATGCTCTACACAAATCCAACTCGCTGCAGCCAGTCTGTTTCCATGACAACGGAATCAGTAATTATTGAGCCCCAGCGCTCTCCCCTCCTTTCTCCCAACAAGGTGGAGGCTGATGAATATGAACTATCGCCAGCCCATCGCCAGCTTTCTTTTTCTTCTTCCTCTTTTTTCTCCTTTCAGTTCTTTATCAAGAAAAGTGAGGGTCTGGAGGCATACCGAGAGGAGGGCCTGTCTGTTTATTAATGAAAGGCATCAGGCATGCACGTTGAAGTGAAGTTATATTTTTCTCTTGTGATACTATAAAAGCTCTTCCTCAAAAAGAGGATGATCTCTGAAGATGTTAAATAAATGAGCAGGAGTTTCCCTGAAATGGAGGCTGCCTTTGATTGGCCGATCTCTCCACCATTCCTGCCAATCGGAGCACCCCCGGGCTCCAGCTCCATAAACATAAGCAAAGCCCCATGCTCGTCCTCCTGGACTTGAAGTGTGTGCCACCCAAAGGTGTGCTGCGAGTCTCCATTCACATGGCTCAACTGGAAACCTGTTCCACGAGCAAGCCGACTCAGGAACCATCTGGTGGTCCAGCACGGCGCTCTTCTGGGGGACGGCTCTGAGTCACCGGCTGGCGGCAGCCTCTCAACAGCAGTGTTTGTAGTTGGGAAAGATGCGCTTACGGGAGCTTGGTGAGTACACCGCTGTCTTCCACATCTGCCCGCTGGCGTTTGCCGCCGCCGAGCTCCAGTGTGGCTGTGTCCTATTGTCTGCCGAGGAAGACGTGAACTGAGCAAGCCCACAGGAGGGCAGGCGTTCCGGGGTCCCGGGGTGTGGGCGCTGCTGTGTTGCACAGGCTGCGTGCATTGCTGGGGGGTGACCGTGCATGACACTCAGACATTGGTTGTCTTGTTAGGGTCAGTGTGAGGAGCGGAGCTTCGCCTTCTCTCCTTGGGCATTGATCCATTGCAAAGAAGATGCTTTAGAACTATGCTAATAAGAGTCATTGCAGGGACGGGAGGGGAAGATGCGGGCACAGAGGCGAGCGGGAGCTGCGCTGCGTGACCGGGGCTCGCATTGTGAAGAGCTGCTATGACAATGGCCCGCGCTCCGGCCCCAGCTGCAGCCGGCAGCCCTTCTGCACGCGCGGCTGCTCCGGGCTCGGGCGGTGTGAGCGGAGCTAGGTGGTGCCCCTTTCTTTCTTCACGAAACCAGTCTCCGATTGAAATGTGTTCTCTCTCTTTAAAAAAAAAAAAAAACCTGCAAAGATGAGTTGTGCATTCAGACAGATTTTAGCTGTAAAAATCACGCTCGAGATGACTCTGTTTTGCAGCCTTTTAAACCTCTGGAAAGCAGAGAGGCTTTGCAAAGTTAGATTCGGTGACAGGCTCTCTGCCAGGGGGATGGGTGCTCTGAGCCCTCGCTCTGCTCCCTGGGGGTTCATTTTCTGACGGCGGTGATGAAATTTTTAATTTTGTTGGGTAGAAGCAGGAAGAATCAGACATCCATGTTGTAAACAGGCAACGGAGGGGTAGCGTGTGGAAGGAGAAACTCTGCCTTCGGGGACCCTGCTGGCCGCAAACTTAGAAACAGAGGGGTCCAGACAGAAGCCCAGCACAGCCGGGATTCCGGGGGAGCGGCGAGCCCTCGGACAGGGACAGGACCGCCGGGGAGAGGGAGGCAGCGCCTTGGTCCGGGTCCAGGGAGTGGGGGCTGAGCCTGGAACCCCCTCTGCCCAGGACCCTCTTCCAGGGTCTGCCTGCCGATTCCGAGGCGGCGTCCCTGCTGCTTTTTTTTTTTTTTTTTTTTATGTGGTTTCCCATCTTCTGTGCCAGGACTCTGTGTCTTCTATTTACAGTCCACTTGGGTTCAAATAACAGAGAGAGGAAAAGAGAAAGAAGAATCATTTTCATCCAGTTTGTAAGTAAATGCCCGTGAAATAGTTGTACGGGGCATTCTGTTGGCATGTCCTTTATAACAACGTCCTTTGGACAGAGGAGAGTGTGACGGGTCTTCGTGTGGCCCTGGGGTAGAATTTGCTGGGTCCTCAGTAGGACCCGGAGGAGTGGGCAGAGAGACAAAAGAGGCAGGAAGGTTTAGCCTGGAGAAGAGTCTCCTGGGAGAGACTCTGTGACCAGCGGGGAAGTGGGCTGGCGTCACAGGAGAGGGGAGCGTTTCCTGACTGTGGGTGACAGCACCCAGCCCAGGGGATCCTGCACCCTGGACCAGGGCAGGGACCGGATTGTCAGCTGTGGGCCCGTCTAGAGAGGCAGGCCGCCCTCTGATGCCCAGGGGCTCAGGATGCTGTCGGCGAGGGTGTGCAGGCGAGCGCTCCCGGCGGGCCTCACCTCACCGCACCTCTGTGCGGGCGCAGGTGGAGGAGGTCTGGATCTCATGGGTGTGCCTTCAGGGACAGTCATCTCATCAGAAGGTCCCTACATCCTCTGTGCTTTCTCCTCTCCCAGTGGTGTCACTTTTCGTGAGCGAAGGACTGGCACCTGTTGGCAGGAAGGAGACAAGAAACAGCCTTTTATGGAAGCAGTAAAAATGTGGAAAAAAAATTACGAGTGATTATTACCCTGTTTGGATCATGGCAGTGTAAGAATTTGAAAGGTGGGAAACTCCCCCCACCCCCCACCCCCCGGCCTAAGGAAATGCAGTTACACAGAATCACATGACACTGAGGACAGCCCATCGCAGGGTCAAGCGGGATCTCTGTCCCAGGAGGGCAGCCAAGAGTTTGTTATACCCTCAAGTTCATCATTTCCTCTTGCCTAGGGGCCCCCTGAATTCTCACAGCCCCATCTCCACGCACCACCCCGCGGCTTCTGTACCTGAGTCAGGCCCTGGCCGTGCTCCCCCCGGGCTGGAATCAAGGTAACTTGGAAATGACTAGCGCCTGGGGGTTTCTCACTCCTGAGCTGCGAGGGTTGGTGAAACTAGAGTTCTGGGACTTGAAAATGTTCTTCCATCTTTAATTTGTTGAGGAAACTCCATATTGTCTTCCACGGTGGCTGCACCAGTCTGCATTCCCACCAGCAGTGCGGGAAGGTTCCCTTTGCTCTGCATCCTCGCCAACATTGGTTGTTCGTTGGTTTGTTGATGACAGCATGCTGACAGGTGTGAGGTGGTACCTCCTTGTGGTTTTAACTTGCATCTCTCTGATGATTAGCACCCCTGTGTTCATTGCAGCCTTATTTACAATAGCCAAGATATGGGAGCAGCCCAAGAGCCCATCAGTAGATGGTGGATAACTGGTACATTAGCATGATGGAATACTACTGGGCAAGAAAAGAAAAAAGAAATCTTGCCTTTTGCAGCAGCATAGATGAGCTGGAGAGCATTATGCTCATGAAGTTAAAAAGCCAGACAGAGAAAGACAAGTACCATATGATCTCACTTATAGGCGGAATCTAATGAACAAGATAAATTAACAAACAAAATGGAAACAGACTCACAGATACAGAGAGCAGACTGACAGCTGTCAGAGGGAGGGGAGTTGGAGGGCTGGGTGAGGTAGGTGAAGGGATTAAGAAAAAGAGAAAAAGAAAAACCTCATAGACATAGACCACAGTATGGTTATTGCCAGAGGAAAGAGGGGTGGGGCGGTAAGAGAGGGGATGAGGATAAATGGCGTTGAAAGGAGTCTTGACTTGAGGTGGTGAACACACAATACAATATATAGATGCTGTATTACAGAATTGCACCTGACACCCATATAACTTTATTAACCAGTGTCACCCAATAAAGTCAATAAAAATAAAAGGGAATTTCTTTTAGGAAACAGATGAACTACTGTTCTGTTTGCTCTGAGAGAGGGCTTCTCCCCTCAGCCTCCTCCTGGCATTTGTAGGATGTGGGACATAGAAAGTAAATGTAAAGCTAAAGAAAAATGAATTCCCTCAGGTTTTCAGTGACCATCAGAGTTGACCATCCTAAGGTAAGGTGAAGATCAGTAAGTTGAATCCAGTCCCTGAAATTCAGCACTGAGAGTTAGAAAGACAGAATTCCTCCCTTCCCCCAGCAGTTGGAATAAAACCGGTCCCTACAGGAATGGCTGACCTGCCTTGAGCATTTACTGTGTCCCAGGCACCATCTATGTGTTTTAGGCAGCTGTAATAACTCCCTGAATCTCTACAACAGCCCCAACAGGACTCTTGGTCTGCCTAGTCTCCAGAGGAGGAAATTGAGTCACCAAGGTAGGAAGGACCTTGCCCGTGTTTATCCAGCTGTGAGCGGGCGGCACTTGCTGTTTGCACACGTTGACGTCCTTGTTTGCTGACGGTGGGAGAGGGGATGTGAGTGGGGGAAGGAGGTCTCCTGGGCTCTCGGTCTGGCTGATGGAGTCGGGCCACAGGGAGATAAATTCAACAGTCATTGCAACAAGTCAAATTACAAAGGAATGGTGGGCGGGTTGGGTGAATTATTAATAACGCCTCTTAGGAAGAGAAGTGTGAACCAAGTAAAAACTCGCCGGAATGTGCCTGTGTTCACCCGTGTTCCTGTGTGACACGCCGTCTCATTCTGCAGAGCATTCCTTTGACTGGTATGAACTGGTCAGTGTGTGCACAAGGCCAGCGCCTCCCAGGCCATCTGTGAGAGGTGGAAGGCCAGCAGTTCCGGGGCTGCCCTTTGCTTGCATTTGCCAGGAATGGTCTGCAGTTTCCATAGCAATGGTGAGGGTCGTGAAGGGCCAGGAGCAGCAGGGCAGCTGGTTTGGGGACTGCATGACCTCGGGTGGCTGTGGGAATCGCCAGGGCTACCATGCTTTCTGGACTTGGGCACTTGTGAACAGGAGTGACAAGCCCAGCTCAGAAAGAGGTTGCAGGCTCGATCCCTGGCCCTGCTCAGGGTGTGTGCAGGAGGCAACCAATCAATGTGTCCCTCTCACATCGATGTTTCTCTCTCTCTCTCCCTCTCTCTCTCTCTCTCTCTCTCTTTCCTCCCTTTCACTTTCTCTAAAAAAATCAATGGGAAAAATATCCTCAAGTGAGGATTAAAAAAAAAAAAAAGCCCAATTTCACATAATAACGGAAGGGAAGACCAGAGCGTATAGGAAGATTCCATTGCTAGATGGAAATGGAACCAGTGGAGCCTAGTGGAGCAGGTTTTAAAACATGGCTCATTGCTATGCGCGCCCCATGTTACATACTTCCTACCATTACTCTGGGTATGTGTAGACGACAGTTTCAATAACTATTTGAAGGATACTGTCCTACAGGGACGATATGGCGAATGTCTTTCTACATCAACACCGTATGGAAATAGAACGCAAGTTATGTATGCAATTCCAGTGTTTTTAGCAGTCACATTAACGAAGTTAAAAAAGCAACAGATCGGTTGATTTTAATAATATGTATTATTTAACCCTGTATGTCTAAGATAGTGTCATTTCAATTCTCAACTACAAAATTATTAGCAAAATATTGATATTCAGTTTCTCACGTTGAGTCTTTGAGCTCTGACATGCACAACTTCGTTTGGATCCTGAAGTTTCACAGGAAATCCGTATTTAGATTTCATAAAACGTGCTGTTAACAGAGTAGACTCATATACGCAAGCTGTCACGAACATACTTAAAAATTTTTCCAGTAACCAAAGTGGGTAACAGGCTTTAAATGTAAACGATCTAAAGTTAAGTGAAGTTTAAAATTGAATGGCTCAGTTCCACTGGCCACACGTGTCACCGTTTCCATGGCCACATGTGGTCAGTGGCTGCCCTGTGCAGTGCTGTGCTGGACTCTCAAAGAACTCCCCTCACACACCAGGCCTGGTGCTTCTGTCCCTTCATGTCACAACAGGTGCCTGCATCTCCTCCACCTCCAAGAGGTGCTGGAAAACTTTCTCCAGGAAGAGAGAGAACAGACATCAGTCCTCACACGCGTGCTTTCCTTTGCCTTTAACCATTGTATCCAGCAGACACAGCATGGAGGACAGTCTTGTTTTCTCCATTGCACTGCCTGGCCTGGGGAGATGAAGAGGTGGGCCATTTCCTATAATAGAAACAGCCTAGGTGCCCGTCAGCAGATGACTGGATCAGAAAACTATAGTACCTCTACACAATAGAATACTATGCTGCCATAAAAAAGAAGGAATTCTTACCATTTGTAGCAACCTGGATAAAATTGGAGAACATTATGCTAAGTGAAATAAGCCAGTCAATGAAAGAAAAATACCACATGATCTCACTCATTTGGGGATAATGAAAAACATTATAAACTGATGAATAAAAAGATAGATACAGAGGCAGTAAAGCATCAAACAGACTGTCAAATTACAGCGGGAAGGTTAGGGAGAGGTGGGGGAAATAAGAGATCAACAGAAGGACTTATATGCATGCATATAAGAGTAACCAACGGACGCAAAACATTGGGGGGTGAGGGCATGTATGGGAGTGTGGTGTGGGGGCAATGGTAAGATATGTACACATATAATACCTTAATAAAAAAATTAAAAATAAAAAAATTTAAAAAAAGAAAGTCAGTAGTCGCCACCTGTGGCATTTTTTAATCCCCAGATGTCTTGGCCCTGCCACTCCCTGCACTTTGGGTCCACCTGAATCAACTCAGTATGTTCAGGGCACATGGGTTCAATTTTAACACCAAGCTAAGCAAACCATGACTGAAAAGAATAGTTCTGCTGCAAACAGATGATTCTTTATGAAGACAAGTATAAATTGAGGCTAAGGGATGATTTAATTGCAGCCATCTTATTCAATTCTACAAATTGTGTTTACTAAGTAGTTCTTCCAGTTAATTTGGTCTTAAAATTCTTACCTTCAGTATCAGATATCATCCTATTTATCCACGTCCCCAAATGTCTATTTTTTAAATAAAGCCAACCATGAAAACATAATCAACCCCACCAAAAACTAGATCAAAATCGTTCTGCAAAGTCTTCTTAGAGGCTTCCAGTCACAGCCCCTTAAAGGAGTCCTAACACCAATCATTTCAGCCTAATTTGTAAGTGGATGAATAAAGCTCACTTTAAAAGCTTGATCCTCCTAAACCTTCCATTAATAAAGAGCTCTTTGAGTAACTCCACAGAACACTGAGAAAGGGAAAAAAAATCCATACAGTCAATGCCATCTCCAACATCAGGTCTGGCTTCTGGTCCAACCCGACTCATTTCTGGCATGATGGACAGAATTCCCAAGGATTTAAGCCCTGTGCACCTCAGCACTCAAGAAGCGTTTGATGGATTACATTGGGTGGGTCCTTGCAACTTCTTTTCTAACCTTGCAACTTCTTTCTCTTCCTGGCATGACTTAATCTCCTTTCCTGAAGCAACACTGGCAGGCCAAATAGATTAAACCATTGGCAGCATTGGAAGAGTGAGGTGGATGACTGACTTTGTGAATCTGCTGATATGTGGGCAAGCCAAGGACTCATACGTGCAGACATGGGTGGAATTCCAGAGAGGACGGAAGAATAGCTGTGCCTTCCATAAGTGAAGTGATCATTGCCATGATTGTTTTTGCATTATCACCGGATTTTGAAGTCCTCTCATTTGCTTGCTGATTTAAAACAATCTGTGATGTAGAAATGAAGGACTAGGAAAGCATTCGTAGTCAACAGAGCGGGAGTCTGGAGTCGAAGGCCTTGGGTTATCTGTAGTTTAGCAACTCAATTTTGCAAGTCACCAGCCTTGATGCTTCTCGGCATCTCCACGTGGGTAAAGAGGGGTTTAGACTCGGTGACTTGCAAGGTCATGTCTGTGTCAAGCTTCTGAACGATCTGTTCTCCAGGGCCCGTGTTCCAATGATCAGAACAGTCTTTCACACTGTACCCAGAAAGAGCCTTGGAACCCTTCTTAGAACAGCAGTAAGTCAGCCACTACCAGGCTATCAGATCTGGCTTGCCGCTGACACTGGTTTTCATCCCTGCCCGGTGTCCTTTCCTAGCTGCATGCCTTGTGCAAGACGTTGAAAGGCACACAGAGGGAATGTTCATCAGTCTGCAGGGTTTCCGGATAAGGGAACGAAAGCTCTTCACTCACCTCTCGCTCAGCTGCTCCATGGAGGTGTTGCCATCTGACAAGGCGGCTGCAGCCTGGCACTTGGGAGCTCACTTCTCTTTTCCTTTGAGCTGCAAGTGATGAGAGACCTGTCAAGGAGAGCAGCTCCCTGGCACCGTTCCCAGACCTGGAAGCATAATGAAGTAACGTTTCGTTCCGACTTCCTCGGAATTATAGCTGAGCATTTGAGATAGCATCTGGGCCAGCTCTAACATCCTCCACTTGCCTGGTTGGAAGGAGGCAGCCACCTGCTAATGGAGTTCGGGCCGTCAGACTGGCAGTCCAAGTCAGTCTGGGGACAAGTCATTTCTAACTAGAGCCAAGCAGGCCCCAGGCCCTGCAGGTGAGAGGGAGCCCACTGATGCCCAGTGGGCCCGGAGGGTGAAACCTGTATCTCAGGAACTTTACCAAACAAGGAACTGGTCTGATAGCCACCAACCCTCGTGCTGCCCCCAGACTTAGACTAGTTAAGGTCAAGGCTCGGACTCTGCGGGTGTTACCCTTCTAGCTTTAGAGGGTGGTGGGGGGTCTAGGAGCAAAAGCCCCTCCCTGTTCTAGATTCCAGGAGCCAGGCTTAGCCATCCTTGCAAAGTAGGTCCAAGAAAGTTTGCAAAGGCCACTATGGGCAACCCCTCTGTCCTCCCTCAAATCTCCCAAGTAGATGCCTACTTAACCTCTCTGAACCTTAGTTTCATCATCGGTAGACATGGAAGAAATGGTGTATTTCTCACAGGGCTGTTGACAAATGAAAATGAAGTGAGAGCGATGTCTGTGTGATGGATTAGTACACCATGTGCTATGCAAGGAGAAAACAGTGGGACTACATTCCTTGGGCGGAAGCCATTTACTGTTCGCATCTCGCAGAACGTCCAGCTCAGAAAGTCTTTGGCTGTGGATGGTTCTCTACTGGGGCAACGAGAGTGCCAGGAGGGCACATGCTCTCTGCTCCCAGCTCACCCCCCTCCACCCTTAGAGACTGCAGCCTGGTTAGCACCCAGGGAGAGGGAGCCCTGCACCCAGAACCAAGAGCCTGGGGCCGAGTCCCAGCTTAGCTACGATTTAGGACTTGCCGTAATACTCCTTCAATTTAAGTACTTTTTCTCATGGATAAAATATAAATACTGTCTACTCCATCTGGCACATAGAAATGTTTAGAGAACAAATGAATTCATATACCCCATGTGCTTTTTGGATAATAACATAAGGTATTACTATTGTTATTTTAAATCTAATATCTCCCGCCCAGCCGGTATGGTTCAGTGGTTGATCATCAACCTATGAACCAGGAGGTCATGGTTCGATTCCCAGTCAGGACACATGCCCAGGTTTCAGGCTTGGTCTCCAGTAGGGGGCATGCAGGGGGCAGCCAGTCAATAATCCTCTCTTATCCTTTATGTTTTTATCTCTCTCCTTCTCCCTTTCTCTCTGAAATGAATAAAATTATATTTTTAAGAATTGAATATCTCCCAGCAACTCAGCCTTGCTTATCGAGGAGGAATAATTGGAAACATGATTCTGAAGCCAGAATGGCAGCAGTTCCAAGATGGCGATGTACACTGTCCTGGTTTTGGAAGCGGGTTAAGATCAACAATATTGTGCTTCTAGGCAAACAGATGCCTCGCTGCCTTCGGGAGGCTGTGTGACCTGCCATGAATAATGGTCCCTGCAGATGGCCCATAAATCTTTCTGGATAGCCACGCCTTACCCGTCCTGCCCCAGATTGGTCTTTCTTCTTCTTTGCTTTAGAAAACATGCATATTTTGGGTTCTTCCATCGGCAGATTCCCAGCCACCGGTTGGTAGCTTTCTTCCCTGGCCTGTCCCTAAGCCATGCACCTCACGCCCCTGCATCACGTATTCCATCAAGAGAGGAGGAGTATGATTTATTCCTCTATGACATCTGGTTATCTACTGAAAACCCCTTGCATCCTGGACCTTGAAGAAACCCAAGTCCTGGGATGGCAGATTGATTCCATGTGGTGACAGCTTGGGTCCCTGGTGGTGGCTGTCTGTGGGACCTACCTCTTGTCTCAGTGGTTCATGGGCAGGGAAGGAAGGGACTAGTTACCTTATCAGAGGTGGGGAAAGTGGGGCTGAGAGAAGGTGACTGACTTGCAATGTCTGTTAGCAGGGAGCCACATTCACCTTTCCCTGCTCTCTCAATTTATTCCACAGTCAGTATTGGCCAAAAGCCTGCCGCGCAGCAGTGCTAGGCCCCGGGGTTGTCTAGGAGCACAGATAATCCGTGAACACCTAGGATTCCCCTTTGCAGAGGTTTATTTTTCAGGCAATCATTAGCCTAAAAGTTGGGAATCACTCAGAATAGAGACTTCGCTAAAAATGAATTTCCAACGAGCCGCAGTTATTTATATAATATTCACTAATTTATGTGTGCACTCACCTACACACTCGTTCCCACGCCCATTGCGTAAAGCATAAGTAACCACGCTCCAAAGTTGGGCTCTGCAAGCGCTCCCGGAAAGCAACTTGAACGTAATTGCTGGAAACAAACCGGCCAGGAGCTGCCCTTGCCTCTCCCTCCCTCCCTCGCTGCGCCGCTGGCCCGGAGTCAAAAGTGAACGCGAAGGAAAACGGAACCATAAGAGCAATCTCAAGAGCCCTGCACCATTCGGGTTCTGCACAGCAACCCATGAGATGGAAGCTAGACGAACCAGGATTCCCGCTTTACCAAAGGTTTCCGAACTGTTAGGACTGTCCAGGGAGGGAGAAGTCGCAACTGTGGTGTGAGAGCTGTTGTAATTCCGCGTCGCCAGGAAGAGGTATGAATAGCATGGATAGGGCGTCTCTCAGCCCAGACCTGAGCACCGTGGTAACTGCACGATGACCACACCAATCACGTGCGCAGTCCGTGGCTCCCATCCCTCACATCACTGTCCTTTACAGGCTCACTCCCCGTCACCGGCTTCAAGGTCAGAGCAAGGTCAGAAACATGGAATGCTGGTTAAAAGCGTTATGGCCTCTATGTGCTGGGTACTTTTAATGGAATCTACCAAACCTTTGTTTTTCATCTTTAGTATAGCTATTATTTTAAAATCACCGCATGCAGTGGTCCATTGGGGTTTAGGTTTTTATTGAAGACTAGAGGCCCAGTGCATGAATTTATGCACTGGTGGGGTCCCTCGGCCTGGCTGCTGATAGGGCCAAGTGGGGCCAATCGGGGCTGGCCAGTAGGGGGGTGGGGGAGGGGAGGGGCCATGGGAGGTTGGCTGGCCATGGGAGGTTGGCTGTGGGAGCACACTGACCACCAGGGGGCAGCTCCTGCATTGAGCATCTTGCCCCTGGTGGTCAATGTGTCGTCATAGTGACCGGTCATTCGGTCAACTGGTCACACGGTCGCTTAGGCTTTTATATGTATAGATGATGAAGGGTGGGAATTGCGATGCCTTCATCACACATTTTTCATCTCCGTCCTTTGTCCCAGCACAGTCTCAGGAGAGCGTTCAAAGCAATGTTAAAAGGCTTTATATTCCCTTTTACAGATAAGTAAACAGAGACGTAAAGAGTTAATTATCCATGTAGTAAGTGGCCGAGTGAAGTTCAAATCCAGGTCTGATTTCCAAGCCAGGTGCCTCCGTGTCAGCCTCACAGCCTGCATGTTGCTTTATAGTGAATGCATTAGAACCCCAGCCTTCAGCCAGGTGCTCGCTCCCCTGAAGGGTGTGAAGACACTTCAAGGGAAAGGCAGGCCTGGGCAGGTTTCAAGGAACCCATTTCCACAGTCTCAGTTCCCGTGTGCATGTTAAAACTGAGCAGCTTGTGAGGGCACTGGCGACCCTCCCAACAGCCTACCCACCTCCATCAGCTCTTCAGTGTCATGTTGCCCAAAGTGTATAAACCCTCTTTGGGAGTCAGACAATGGGATGGGTGACAGGTCCGTTAACTGAGGATCCACAAATGGGTCCCCATCTCATTAGGAGGTGCATTCCCAATGAATCTTTCTCTTGGGTTTAACAGTCATTAACGCTTGTATGGTATTTGTTTTAATTGTACTGTTAAACTCAATCAAGAGGAATGATTTTATTCAGCCTTATGTTCACAGGAAATGTATTTTAAACTAGATTTTAGTATATATATATATATATATATATACACATATATACACACACACACACACACACACACATACACACACACACACACACACACACATATTGTTTCAGAGAAGTAGAACATTATGATTACTAGTTGACTGTTAAACATAGAATCTGTATGAGTAGAATCTGGATAGAGTGGGGAACATGGGAAGTAGAATGGGAATTTAGGTCCAGGAGAAGAATGGGCAAACAATGGCCCACACATCAAATCCAACCCATTGCCTATTCTCATAAATAATATCTTCCTGGAACACGGCGACGCCCACTTGCCTGTGCACTCTTTATGACCGCTTTCCTGCTACAATGGCCTTGTTGGGTTGCTAGGACAGGGACTGCTTGGAAAGCCTAAAATAACATTTCTATCTAATAAAAGAGTAATATGCAAATTAACCATCACTCCACTACACCCACAGGCCACGCCCACCAGCCACGTCCTCCAGCCAATCAGGAGTGAGTATGCAAATTAACCCAACCAAGATGGCTGTGGCCACAGAGAGCAGGAGGCTAGGGTTGCCCCTGGCAATGGAGGAAGCCAAGCTTCCCGCCTGCCCTTGCTGGCCCAGGCCTCCGCTTAAGGCTACAAAGTTTCAATTATAGAAGATAAATTAATCCCAACAAAAATGGTGGCAGCCACAGAGCTGGAGAGAGCAGGAGGCTAGGGTTGCCCCCGGTGATGGAGGAAGCCAAGTTTCCGCAGCCCTGGGCTGCTTTGGCCTCCGCTTAAGGCTACAAAGTTTCAATTATAGAAGATAAATAAATCCCAACAGAAATGGCTGCCACCATGGAGTGAGCAGAAGGCTTGGCTCTGTTCCAGGCTACAAAGTTTCAACTGTAGAAGATAAATAAATCCCAGATACCAGGGCCTCCGCTTGGGTCGCCGGAGGGCATGGCTGGCCTGCAAACCACCACAGGCCCCTCGCCCAGGCCGCCCCACACCCCAAAGGAACTCCCACCCTGATCCGGGACACCCTTCAGGGCAAACCAGCTGGCCCCCACCCATGCACCAGGCCTCTATCCTATCTAATAAAAGACTAATATGCAGATTGACCATCACTCCAACACACAAGATGGCTGCCCCCATGTGGTCAAAGATCCTGCCCCCATGTGGACACAAGATGGCCACCACAAGATGGCCAGCAGGGGAGGGCAGTTGGGAGGGACCAGGCCTGCAAGGGAGGGCAGTTGTGGGCAATCAGGCCAGCAGGGGAGGGCAGTTGGGAGGGACCAGGCCTGCAAGGGAGTGCAGTTGGGGGCGATCAAGCCTGCAGGGGAGGGCAGTTAGGGGTGACCAGGCCAGCAGAGGAGAGACGTTGGGGGCAAAAGGCTGGCAGGGGAGCAGTTAGACATCAATCAGGTTGGCAGGGGAGTGGCTAGGGTGTGATCAGGCTGGCAGGCAGAAGCGGTTAGGGGCAATCAGGAAGGCAGGCAGGCGAACAGTTGGGAGCCAGCCGTCCTGGATTGTGAGAGGGGTCCCAGATTGGAGAGGGTGCAGGCTGGGCTGAGGGACACACACACCCCCACCCCCCGTGCATGAATTTCATGCACCAGGCCTCTAGTCTTTACATAAAAAGCCTGCTGACTAAAAATGATGATGTAAAATTTCCAACTATTTAAGAAGAGCTTATTCATATATTTTAAAATGAGTAATTATGGGTAGTCAATCACGATGTATGCATAGCCAAAGATACATTTAAAAGTAATGTCACAGCTTTATTTCTAAAATATGAATATTATAATACACTGAACATTATATTATTTGCAACTGTTTTAACTCTGATAAAAAAAATTTCAACGGTTGACTTAAAAATGTGTGAGGAGTACATAGATTTTTTTTTTTAAATGAATAGCGAGTTCGGAGCCCACAGCCCTAGAAGACAGGATCAGGGATGTGGCCCCCATAGCTCAAGGGCATCCTGGGATGGACAGGAGCGTCTTTCTCGTGGAGCCCATGCGAGTTCTTCAGCCCTCACTCAAGCTGTGGTTTCCTACGTGTCTGGTTCCGTCTACCGATCAGAAAAGCCCTCACGCGTCGCGACGTTGGCCCTTCCACCCTCAGCCAGCTGGGAGGTCAGAGGAGCAGCAGGGCTTCTCGGGATGTGCTGCAGACAGATGGAGCCTGCACTGTGCCCCGCTGCACCGGCCGGGTGCACCGACAGGTAGAGGGGTGCACCTGCCTCATCATCGAAATGCTTGGTGTGGGTGGAAGTATGTCTGCCCCAGAAAGACAATGCTGGTCTTAACCATCAGCAGGAGACAGCACCTTTCCAGAGGCAATCAGCTTACAATGAGGTGGTCAGATGGGCCCTGATCCAGTCTGAACCAGTATGCGATGAACACAGAGCTAGACATGCACTCATGCAATGTGAGGGGACACAGGGAGAAGACAGCCACCCACAGGCCGAGGAGGGAGGCTGGGACAGACCCTTCCCTCACAGCCCCCAGGAAGAGCCAACCCTGCCGGCACCTCGATTTCAGACTTTTGACCCCCACCTCCATGAGACAGTACGTTTCTGTGGTGTAAGCCGCGGAATGTGGCACTGTGTTATGGCAGCCTAGCAAACTAGCTCAGTGCCGTCACACACACGGGCCCCTCTATGCACTGTCCAAAGCCCATCGGTTCTGAAGTCACTGTATGGCAGGGCCCATCAGAGGACAGGTGTGATAGGTGCATCTAAAGACAGAGGAGTGGAACCAGGGAGGCTTGGTCCTGGCCCCTGGTCCCCCTCCTCCCCCTTAGAGGGGTTCAATGGAGCAGTGATGATCAAAAGCGCTGGAGCCAGAGCTCTCGGATGGTTGAGACCCACTAGCTGTGTGACTGTGGGGCCTGAATGGCTTCCCTTGTTCCATAGAAGAATACCTGTACCTGCCTTGTTAGGTTTAATGAGTTAACATGTAAACCCTTGTGCTTGGCACATATCAAGTGCTCAGCACATATCAAGTGCTCAACAGTGAGAAGAGCTCATTGTATTGACCTCTGCCCAAGACCACCCCAGACCCACAGGTCACCTGGCAAGGGCTACGCACCTGCTCCCTTCGAGTTCCGGAAGTGTTATTTATGAAATGACTGTATACGTGTTTGAAGGGGAGGAGGTTAAAAATGTCTGATTGTCTTTTCTCTTTCTTTATTCTGTCTTATTCTTGGAAAGGCTAATATTTGAGAACAGCTAGCATGCCTTACTAACCCCTTAAAAAAAAAAAAAAAAAAAAAAAAAAAGAGCATCCGCTCCGGTACCAGTGGGCAGTCAGATTTCATCCGTCATTCGAAACCATGGATAAACTCACTGATCTTTTTACCCTTCGAACTAATCAGCCTTTGGACAAACACAGCTAGTCACAGGAGCCACGCACAGCTGACCAAGCACACCGCAAAGAGCAGATCCGGTGGGTAAATAGCGCCAAGCGTAGCTCTCTCTGCAGCTCTCTCTCCCAGGGCTCTCGGCCATCCTTCCTTTCCAGCTACAGTGGCAGGGAGGGCCTTACAGCCCTTCAGGACGATAGGTCTAACTAAACGCAGCTATCTCCTCCCTTCCTGGCCCCCACCCCCATCTCAAATGATCTATTCTCTTCTGTTTTTAAATAACTAGCCTCGTTGACTTCAAGTGACTTAAGTGTATCTTTGGGGACCCTTGTTTAACAGACGAGGGAGACTTCTCTAGATCCCCCGCTGAAATGTCATTTTTCTCCATTTCATTTAATGAAAACCGCCTGTCAACACTTCCTCACAGCTCCGTAGAGCACCTTTAATAGTGCACGCCTCACCTTCAGCCCAAGGCCTGTGAGGTACTCGCAGATAATTATCACATCCTCTTAGACAGTGTTTGATAAAACTCAGTATTTTGGGGGCCTTTCATTTTTCACTAACGACCTGTCCAGGTTGTCCTCCTCAAGCTCTGTCAGTGCAGTTTCTCTCCCACGGAGTCTCTCACAATCTCACTGGTGAGTCCTCGGTAGTTGCAGGAAGATCGTCTCCCTGGGGAGGGACCATCCCCTTCGCAGGGGCAGCTGGAATGGTGTGCCCATCCTGGTGTCCAGCTCTACTGGGCAGGCTCCTGACCTCTGCCCCCATGTCTCCGCTCGGGCAGCCTTGCCCCATGCGTCCATGGTCTTTAGAGTGACAGCTGCTTCTTCCTGATCCCACGGGGCGGAGTCTGTCCCTGATCCCACAGAACAGAGTTCTGCAAAAGAAGGGATTCCAGACTCAATGAGCAACTCTGACATTGCACAGCCACATACCTAAGTCACTTGGGTTTGGGGTGTTGTTCTTGCATTGGGGACAGCAGGAAATCCTTTAGCTCCTGTTTCAGAAGAGTAGTAACAGTGTTAAAGCAATCAGCACCCTCCCTCCCTTTACAGTGTGGTCATCAATGTTCATTCATTCAACCAAATATCTATCAAATGAATACTTCCAGCCCATCAGGAAGAACCTAGCACTGTGCTGGGCAAATGGGAAGACTCCAGAAAGAATACGATCTAGACTTTGCCCTCGGGAATCTTAGAAAACAGTGAAAAGCTTGCAAGATAGTAAACCACGTGTAACAGTATTATCTAATTAGTCAGGGAATTGAAGCCTCCAGTGGACTCGGTCCCAGGCCCCCATTCTGTACATCCGCAGAAATAGCCCGTTGTGGAGAGCACTTGTACAGACTTGCCCAAACCACCTTCTCATTCATGCCTGATCCCCGAGTGGCATCTGTCTGAGGAATTATGATAATATGAGTTTATTAGACAGAATACTGTATATGTATTTGACAAGAGAAAATGATCAAGAAGATAGTAGGACAAGAGCTGTCATTTATAGCTCTAAAATAAATTTGCATATATTTGGGACAGATAGCAAAGCAAATTCTCTTACTTTGTTGGCTGAAGTATGTATTTGTACAGTCTTTCTGAAAGTGGCAATATATCTAGAACTTAAAAATTTCTATGATCCATGTTGCTTTTAATAAAAAGTTGTTCTCCCCCCCCAAAAAAATAATTCTATGATCCTTGATCTTCTAGTTTATCAATTAGTTTATCATAAGGAAATCAAAAATGTGAAAAAACATTCTTTGATAAAAGATGGAGATTAGGAAGACTAATGTCCTGGAAGTGTTGATGATTTTAATGTTTGTGAGGGAGATTTTAATGTGTTGTTGTTGTTTTTTGCAAAAAGTAGAATGATTTTACCCAGAAAAACCATGCAATTCTGAACTGAAATAATTCTTGAAGACTCTACCACAATGTTAACACTCATTATTTGAATGTAGGGATACAAGTGACCTTTATCTTTTGCCAGGTATTTTTGCGTATCTTCCAAATATTACTCAATGAGATTGCAATATTTTGTAATTAGACAATAAAGTTACTAAAATAAAAGGAGACATTTTGATATAAAATAATAGAAAAATATTTAAGAGGAAAAGCACATACACAAAGCATGTGTGCATAACATTATCAAGACTGAGGACAGCACAAAACCTTAATGTTCACTGGGTAGGTTTACACGCTTCATTTCCTTGGAGGGAGTATGGATGAGAGGTGGAGGGAGAAGGTACTAGCTAAGGCATGCTCACGCTCTTTCCAAAACCTGAGGTCTTTGGTGTCCAGCACTTCCATCATGAGTCTTTTATCATTGATCCCTAGGAAGTCAGCTGAATCCCCTCCAAAACCACCTCTCACCCACCCAGGGACATGGGCTTCCTTTCCTCCTTTTGTCTCTTTATCATTTCTTCCTGCATCTGAGCTCCTAAAAGCAATCAGCACCCTCCCTACCTCCCTTTACCAGAAGCACATTTGGCCAACACTCCCCCTAGTGGCAACATAACACATCTAATATGACTCACCCAAGAGCCCTGGTTAACACCTGCTGGCCAGCCTGGAATAAATGAGCAACTTGTTAATGAGACATATTGCTGAGCTCCACCTCAGGAGTGTGGCTTAGGAATATGGATGTATTCCTTTTTGAACGAGGAGCCTAGGTGATTAAGATATTCAAGTGTGGGATCTGTTGACCTAGATTATATATCCCTGAATGTTGTAGGAAAGGGAGGCAATGTGAGAAGAAAGAAATTCCTGTAAACTAACTTAGTATTAATTTCCAAAATGAATAGAGGCCACAGCTGTTGGCATTAACTTCTCACAATGAATACCATTGAGAGCGCTGGCTGCTGCTTTTATTCCCTTTGCTACCTGCAGATATATGAGACTATTTAGGTAATGTTATTAACCAATGTTACCCAATACGTTTAATTTTAAAAAGTGAGTTATAGCCAGGTCAGCATGACTCAGTCATTGAGCAATGACCTATAAACCAGGAGGTCACAGTTCGATTCCTGGTCAGGGCACAAACCCGGGTTGGGGGCTCAGTCCCCAATGGGGGGTGTGCAGGAGGCAGCCAATCACTGATTCTCACTCATCATTGATGTTTCTATCTCTCTCTCCCTCTCCCTTCCTCTCTGAAATCAATAAAAATACTTTTTTTAAAAAGTAAGGTATACCTGGGCATTGTTGCTTTCTTATTCTCCATGTATATCTCTACACATTTTTCATACCTTAGATCCCCCCAGTTTCTTGACAGCCATCCCATCAGGAACAGCCTGCTGATTGGATCAGCATGCTGCCTGTCATGTCCTCCAGATGGTTAATGGGCCTCTCAAATAAAACCACCGCTATTGCTAGCTGCTGATTCTATTCCGGTCCCTCTCCAGAGTCATTTGTTTCATGGCCCACGTTTCTATTCATTATTTTCCTGTAGTCTTTGGTGATCTACTTTCACCACTTCTTTGTTCAACACCATCCAATCGCACATTAATTCAGGTCACTGATGCTAACCATATGTGCAGGGAGAGGAGACTGTCCGTGTTAACATCAGCATAACGACCGCGGATTGTCCACACGGAACGTCTTAGAGAGCAGCTGTGTCATCGTCCCTGCTTGAGAGGAGAGAGCCTGGTGCTGGGGTCATGGACTGTGATCTCCCTCACTGCTTCTGCTTTGGGAAGGGGTGTCCTTGTCACACCAAAGAGAATTACTCGGGAGCAGTCTATCTGGGCCGACTTTTCAGGGTCCCACGTGAAAAATCGTGGTCCTAATATTCAGTGCCAGAGGAAGGATTCCAAATGTAAGTGAGCTTCGGGCTGACCCACAGATTTCAGTCGTGTCCCATTTCCTGAGTGGTTTCTGAGGTATATGCAGTCAGGTCACCCAAAAGGGACATTGACACTTATGCTGGCAGAATGCCCCTGTGCCCCTCTCCCACCATGATGAGTGGCTGAGCGCTGGCGAGGTGAGGTGGGATTTGAATGGGTCGCCGTCTGAAATTAAGGCAGCCAGAGGTCTTGAAGGTTCATGGAGGCTCACCACAGCACGCACTTTGCTCTTTTCCGTTCTGTTTCCTGCCTCAGATGATTTGGCGGAGTTTAAAAATAAATGAACTGTCTTCATTTTTTCCTTCTGAGCCCTGCTTTGAAGATATTCTGTAAGGAAAATAATGAAATACTGACCCAGCCGGAATGAGGGATCAAGGCATGAAAAATAAACGTTCCACCCAGCGGTATATAGATGGTAGCCCACACTCCTCATGTGGGGAACGTGCCTGGTCCCAGTGAAGGGTGCATCACACGTGCCAATGGCATGTTCGCAGAGACTTGTGATCTGCTGGGTACTGCAGAGGAGAGGGGGTTGAATGGGTTTTAGTAGCGTTTGAACCTCTCCATTGCTATCTTTACACTGTAACGTTTAGTGATAGGGATTAGGATTTCTTATAGCCACTCAATTCCAATTTTCAGTACTAACTAGAGACGGGACTCTTTTGCTGATTTAGAGACATGTACTTTGGATATCAGATGTGCAGGTGGCAAATTGACATTGAGTATTTTTTCTATCCTATATAATAAAAGGGTAATATGCAAATTGACCCCAATGGCGGAATGACCAGAACGACCGGTCGCTATGATGCACACTGACCACCAGGGGGCAGGCGCTCAATGCAGGAGCTGCCCCTGGTGGTCAGTGCGCTTCCACAGGGGGAGCTCCACTCAGCCACAAGCCGGGCTGATGGCTGTGAGAGCAGCCGTGGTGGTGGGAGCCTCTCCTGCCTCCTCAGCAGCGCTAAGGATGTCTGACTGCCAGCTTAGGCCTGATCTCCCAGGGAGTGGGCCTAAGTGGGCAGGTGGACATCCCCTGAGGGCTCCCAGGCTGCCAGAGGGATGTCTGACTGCCAGCTTAGGCCTGATCTCCCAGGGAGCGGGCCTAAGTCAGCAGGTGGACATCCCCTGAGGGCTCCCAGGCTGCCAGAGGGATGTCTGACTGCCAGCGTAGGCCTGATCTCCCAGGGAGCGGGCCTAAGTCGGCAGGTGGACATCCCCCGAGGGCTCCCAGACTGTGAGAGGGTGCAGGCGGGACTGTGGGACCCCCAAAGTGCACAGATTTTCATGCACTGGGCTTCTAGTTATAACAATGTTTAATAATTGAATAATTGAACCCATTCAAGTTTAGGAGTGAAAATAGAAAATGCAGGCATCACAAAAGGAAAAATACCTATAATTCATCCATCCAAAGACAGCCCCTCTTAATATTGTGGCTGTGCACCCCCAGACGTGTTTCAGTGTATGCTCGTGGGAGAGGATCACGCCATCTAAATTGTCCCCTTTTCTCACCTCTTTCCATATCGAGACACGCAGTTCCATGCTATCATCACTAATTGCTACGTGGCACTTTAGTGTGTGATTGTATTACAGTTGCCTTAACCAGTCTCCCAGCATTGTTCCCAAGTTTTCACGATTAGAATCAGTGCTGGGACCAAATTCTTTAAAACACACCTTTTACACTTTTCCAGTTTTTCGCTAATACTTTTCCAGAAGTGGAAGAAACAGTGGTTTTCGATAACTCTCCTGGTTCTGAGTCACACACATACCAGAGCCTTTGCCTAAGACCTTTATTCCTGGCCTCTACTGCAGACGATGCTGAGCTGTGCTTTTACAGAAGGAAGGGGTTCCCCAGCACTGATGAGCCCCTGAGTTTTAGACTCTCAATTGCTTTTCCTTTCTTCCCATCCCAAGCCCACTAACTCCCTCAGTTCAGTAACCCAAGCCAGATCTTGGAAGGCCTTCAGCTCCTTCTGTTTACTCAACACCTACCACATCCAGTTAGTCCCCAAATTCTTTAAGTTCCACCTCCCAAAAAATGTGCTGAATCCAAGGGTACCTTCCTCCTGCTTGGTTCACCTGGCCCTGATCACTGGCCCTGGGCCCCTGTAGAATTTCCTAAATGCTCCCCTCCTCTTGGGCATGGCTCACCCTCCAATCCATCCTCCACACTGTTTATCATTGTCAATCTGATGATGCCATACCCTGCCTTGAAGTTCGCAATGGCTCCATGTTGCTTTCTAGATAAAACTCAAACGCCACAGCTTGGCACACAGGCCTCTGTTTCTGGATGGAGGCATCTGGGCTGGGTCTGGAGAACCAGTGTGTTCTGAGCCTCTCCTGCGATCTCGGTCCAAGGTGGACACTAAGAAGTGCTGGTCCACTCAGCACCAGTGCTAGATAGGAGGCCACTGCAGCAAGAACTTCGCTCTCCACGGCGTCCATCCTCCAGCACGAGGTGATTACTTCAGGAAAAGATGTCAAAAGCATTCCGCCAAAGAGCAGCAGGTTTGCAAGTATAGATTAGAAAAGCATTTCTATTTAGGAAGTGGAATGTAATTAAGTGACTCAAATTTTAAGCTATGAAAGCCTTTCCTGCCGAGTCAGGACTTTGTGCTTCTTGCCTAACGCCAACCGGGTAGTTGAAATGAGAGACTGCTCCACGCTTGGCTGCAGCGAAGTTTTGAGTATCAAGTCTTGTTTTGTGGGACTGAGGGGTGAGAGGCGATTTTTGTTTAAATCTTATTAAAGCATTACCTTAACTTTTTTTTAAGGAAGACTAATGTCATGGAAGTGTTGTGAGGGAGATTTTAATGTGTTGTTGTTGCTTTTTGCAACTGTCCTCATGAAGACAGTTAAATGTTAGGTTCCTAGGAGAGTAGGCTCAAAAGGCTTGAGGTGGGAGCGAGCTTGGAGTGTATGAAACACAGCAAGGCAGTCAGGCGCCCAGAGGGTGGTGAGCAAGGAGGTGGGTGTAGGGAGTAAGTCAGGAGCAAGGGCAAAGTTCTGCAGGGCCTTGAAGACCACAGTGAGGACTTTGGCTATAGTTCTGAGTGAGACAGGGAACCCTTGGAGGATTGTGAGCACAGGACCGACATGAGCTGGTAGGTTTTAGAGACCCACCGACTGCGGGCAAGTAACAGTGAAATGAGGCAGATGAAGAGGCTGTTGTGCAGATCAGGGAAGGGTGAGCAATGGCTTAGACTAAGATGAACGGTTGGAGATGGTAGGGAGTGGTCACATTCTGATTTTGCCTTAAAGGCAGAGCCAATAGGATATGCTGCCCGGATGTGATGGAATGAGTATAAGGTGGGAGAGAATGAGTGAAGTTGAGGATGACTCTGGGTTTGGATGGCAGTATTTAAAGGAAGTGAGGAGCACTGGGGAAGAGCAGATTGAGGCAACGGAAGAGGAAGAAAGAGTTGAGTTTGGACCTGTTGGATGGGACATGACTGGTGGATGTCCACATGCAGACATGGAGGGAGCAGCCAATAGATGCCTCAGAGTCCGAGGAAGAAGGTGGTAGGACTAGATGTGTAACTTAGCAGTTGCACATAGATGGTACTGTATCAGGTCATCTAGGGAACATGTGAAGATAGAAAAGAAGTCCAAGGACCAAACCCAGGGCACTCCCAACAGTTAGAGATGAGGAAGATGAGAAAAAATGCAGCAAAAGAGACAAAGAAGGAGAAAACTGGAGGATAGGAAGTACGCAAGCAACAACAAATGTGGGATGTGTGCCAGGAGAAGAAAGGCTCCTTTAGGAAGAGGCAGTAATCTCTCTTTCAAATGCTAGTGTCAGAGGAAGATTGTAAATGATCAGAGTGGGCCTGATGGAGGTCGCTGGCGCCCATGATTAGAGCAATTTCAGCTCGAATTCACTGCCTGATTAGAGAAGTTCTCTTGTGATTGGTTTTAGTTTCTTAGTAAATTGAGAATCAAAATTTTGATAAAAACTGAGGAAGAAGGGGTGGGAGCCTGGAGGCTCAAGGAGACCATTGAGAAGAAGTTTTGAAGAGTGAAGCAACCAGGGAAATCAGTAGGCTTGCGAAAAAGAGCTAGGAACTCACTTGTTAGTTAAGGTCATAGATTTAAAAAATGGGACCAGATAACATCACTGTATGCTTTTCTCTAGCCACTTTCAACTGTATAGGTGGAGGCAAAGAATAGTATATAAGGAAGATGGGTGATTTGCTAAGCAAATTGTGATGGAGGGAAGAGCTGCTGGGATTTGAGAATGAGTGTAAGGGAGTGATTATAATTATAATGGAATAGAAGTTAGGTGAGGGTGAGAGCAAAGACAAGAATGGGGGTGGTGGACAAGGAAAATGCCAAAAGTCACAGTAGGCTCTAAGAATTTGGGGGATGAGGATACTAGGAAGAGCGAGTTGGAAGGATGAAATAGTAGTTGTGAACTTGAAACTATAGTGGTGGCTCTTTATCAGCAATGACAATGTTTAGGGATACGGTCATAGCAAACAGTGGCTTAGGGAAGTGTCATAGATAAGATCATTGGGTTAAGGAGGCCATGAAACCGAGAAGCTAGATGTTACATGGATCATCTGTGAGGATATCGACATTACTAAGAATGATGACAGAATGGTGGCAAAGAGAAAGAAGGGGGAAATCTTCAGTAAATGGTGGGCAACACCAGAAGGAGAGTAAATAACATGAGGGGGAATGTGGGTCGTAGTCTGATGGTAGGCCCCTCAAGGACCTGGGTGTGGGCTAGGGAGTCAGAGGATCATGGTCTGGAAGTTGCAAGGAAGGAGGAGCAGGAAAGAACCTGTCCAACCTCCAAGGTCAGTAGTTCCAGAGGGTGGGAGGGAAAACTGGAGAAGGCCACAAGAGAAACAGTCTCCTAGAAAGTCAGTCAGCTTTCCATCAGGGGGAGAAGGAGAAAAACAAACACTTGGAGAAGATACAGGATGATGACAGATGCCTGGTTCCAGAGGGCACACCAGAAAAGTTTGGAGATGGGAGGGGGGTGTCCAGAGCTTCAAGCAGTTTAAGGAATAAGCAGAGCCTTTGGGAATGTAGATCTGTGAGAGTCTGGGTGGTGGGGGTTAAGCTGGAGTTCTGGTGACTTAAGATACACAGGAATGAGAAGCATGACAGGGTGGGGGCTAGGGGTTGGGACAGCCGTGGGCAAACTACGGCCCGCGGGCTGGATCCGGCCCGTTTGGCTGTTCTATCCGGCCCGCGGAGCCGAAAGAGCGGAGGGTTCTCTTGTTCTCCCCTCCGCTCCTTTACTTTGAATTTATATTAGTTCACACAAACACTCCATCCATGCTTTTGTTCCGGCCCTCCGGTCCAGTTTAAGAACCCATTGTGGCCCTCGAGTCAAAAAGTTTGCCCACCCCTGGGTTGGGATCTGGTGGGGTCTTTGGGAGAGTGGAATATTCAGTACCAAATGTGGCTACTTGTTGGGACTGATCCCTTTGGTGGTGGTTGTGATGAGATGGGAAGGTTTAGAGGAAGGAGAGTGGAAACTGCACCAGAAACCTGGGGCACTCTGAGGACTCCTTGGAGGTCAAGGAGACTGGTCTGGCAGGGGCTAGGAATGTTGCCTCACTCCTCTCAAGGACAACCTCAAGGTTTCCAGACTCCTTCAATTATTCATGACCTTCGCTAGATTGGAAAATCATCATCTAGTGATTGGGGTGTCTGCCCGAATGTATTTCATAATGACTAGGCTGGTTCAGTGCTTCAACAAATACTGTTTTCACGGAGAGCACTTCAAATCTGCATTGGAAACGAGCGGGTGCCATCCTCCCAGCAGAAACAGGGCTGACAGCCCTTCGGTAGCTTTGGCTCGGTCTTGGGGAGATCACAGTTGGTAGAAAATCAGCAACACTGCCATGGAACAGAGCTTGGAAAGGGTATTTTTCTTTGCTCAGCAGTAGACGTGTTGGACTTGGGAAACTCAGACTACCCAAAAAGTCGTTAATGTGTAATGGCAATGGGATTTGCTTCTGCTAATGATTTCTTGCCATTTTTTCCTGCATTTTCATCAAATCTATAGGCCACTCATTATTTACTTATTATGAATTCAGCTTTCTTGCTTTTCCCATTTCAAAGTAGTCATTGACAAATTGCCCAACTGATGACTTTTATGTCGGTAAGACGTAGTTTTGATGATATTCTTTCCAACAGCTGCTATAAAGCTTTGTCACTACCAGCTGCTATACCATGGCCTCACGCGGCAGTCTTAAAGTCTAATTAGTTTTCTTGTATGCCTGGGTTCGTTTTGAGCTGTAAAATAAAACTTGGTGGGTAAAGTGACCTTTTTCCTGTGTGCAATCTAGACAGTTTCAGAAGTGTCCTTTATACATGTACAATATATTGATTGAGCTGAAGGCATTTGAGTCTCAAATTACTTCCGAGACATAGAGGAGAACAAGGGCTTGTTTTGAAAGTTTCCGACTTAATTATTTTCTTTCAAAAAAAGAGAAGAAGACAAATTCAGAATATGAGGAGAATCATAGAGTTTTGTTCTGACTGTTTCCTAAATAAAAATGTTTGCGGCCTTCAGGACAGTCTAGAAGGGCAGGCTTTTAGAAAGGGAGCAGATACTAAGATAAATTTCAATCAGGAAAGTAAAATGAAATAGGGTCTAGCAGTGGAGACAGACATATCTACCAACAACCTTGTTCTCAAGTAGAGGATGTGGGACCATTTATCCTCTTGGGGCGGAAGGGAGCTGTAAACCTACAAGGAGCAGAGATACTTGAACTGGACTTTGAAAGATGACCAAGAGTGTCCCTGGCTGGTGTGGCTCAGTTGGTTGGGCGTCATCCCGTGCACCAAAAGGTCGCTGGTTCAATTCCCTGTCGGCACATATCCAGGTTGCCAGTTCAGTCCCCAGTAGGGGGTGTGCAGGAAGCATCTGATGGATCTCTCTCTCTCTCTCTCTCTCTCTCTCTCTCTCTGTCTCCCTTTCTCTCTCTCCCTCCTTCCCTCTCCTTTCCTCTCTCTATAAAGTCAATAAAAACATACATTATGAGTAGGAGTTGGGTGAAGTCATCAGAGAGGGAGTTCAAAGACGAGTTCAAGAGCCTGAGTGAAGGATTGGAGGCATGGAGAGGGTGGCCTTTGGGACCCTGGGGAGGCAGCAAGGGGAAGAAAGGTGTCCAGTGGTGGACTGGGTTCTTCCAGATGTAAAAGACTCTGATTGAGGTCCCAGGTTTAGGGAGAATAAGAAGATGTATATATGTTTTCAACACATGGAGAACACTAATTTTTATTTGTTACTTAGAGACATTCAGAAATCAAATTATTGTGCTGGAATAATATGGAATTGGACCTTTTTTTTAAATGAGTCTAAATAATTCATCTGTTGGTGTCTGGTACTCTGGCCTCAGTATATTGCAATGTCATGACAATCCTGTCATCTTCCTGTGGGTCCCCTAAGCAATGCCTTGTGGGTAACGAAGCAGCTTGTCTCTTCCAAGAGCAGAAAGGACTCCAGTCCTCCTGCACCGTCTGTGTATTTTTCCCTCCCCATCTGTTCACGCACCAATTGAATTTCTCATGTAAGGGGACCTCTCTTGAGACCCTGTGAGGGATAGAATGTGTTGAGTCTTTCTTTTCTTTCTTTTCAAGCACCATTATAACCCCCACTCCCCCCCCCCCCATTCATTTTCATAACTGCGTCTACAGTGATTGCTTTTTCTTTGAACCTTGCTTGAAAGTGTCCCAGCCCCTTCACCTGGCGCCTCGAAGGTGAGAGCGATAACATGCGGGTGCTGTCCTATCCATCAAGCACTCGCGCTGCGCTGGCATTAATCACATAAACCTGCACAGCTGGGTGAGTTTCCTTCCTGTCATCTCTCACTCTCCCACCCTGCTCGCTCTCCGTGGCATTCATTAAAATGCCACCGATGCCTCGGGAGCGGCGTCATCTCTCACTCTCACCTCCCGTGGCCAGGTGCTATGTTTGACTCCCAGGGGACGGGAAACGATTGTTACAAAGCTGAACATTTAATTAAAGGGCCTCCGATGGCCTCTTTGATTGACTTCCTTTCTAATCTGCCAGGATCCTCCGGGAGCTTCTTCCCGGGCCCTGTGATCTGCACTGAGCCCAGTGACAGCCCCCGGGAGTAGAGATGGCCTCAGCATGAGACTGAGCATCGTGTGCTGTGGGTTTGCCAGTGTGACACACCTGTTCGCTACTCCTCACCCAGGGACGCCCTGCTGGTGCTCAGACCCTCCCCACTGGTGCCCGCCCAGCTCCTTCTCCAGTCCACTTCCTAACCCCTAGGTAGAGGTCTTGGAGTTCAGAGTCCCTTGCTCCGGCCTTTCTCATTTTATTTATTGAGTACCTACTATGTGCCAGGCCCTGCACCAGTCACTGGGGACACATTGGTTCTGGCCCCATGGGGTTTCATTCTAGCAGGGGAGACGAGAAAAAGTAAACAAAAGTGTCAGCAAGGCAAATGGTCCCAGTGTGAGAAGCGCTATGAACAAAAAAGGGGCGGAGACAGAACGAACGAGGGGCGGGCGAACCTGGTATCCCACAGCGTGGTGGGAGAAGCCGTGGTCCCTCCCAGCACCAACAGCATCGGCTGGGGACCTCTAAGAAATGCAGATGCTAGGGCCGAATCCCAGGAGTCTGAGTCACAGGCTCTGGGGCGGGCCCTTCAGGCCATTCTGATGCCCCGTTGGTGAGAACCAATGGTTTCGGCTGCAACTGCATGGTGGGAAGGAGGTAACTGTGAGAAAGTGTGGAGGAGAGTACATTCCAGGCAGAGGGACTGAAGACCCAGACAAGAAAGAGCGTGGCTTGTTCAAGGAAGTGAAACCAAGACCGCTTTGGTGGAAGCAAAGTGACAGGAGAGTGGCCGGAGATGTTGGTGACGCGGGCGGGGATTAAGTCACGCAGGCTCTTGTAGACCTGGGGGACAGGTTTGGATTTCAGATAACGTGAGAAACTGTTGGAGCTTTTTACGCAGTACCATGCATGGGTGGAGATTAAGATGATCTCCATTGCCGAGCCCTGAACAGATTGGAGCATCTTAAGAGTGGACATGGGGATACCAGTTAGGAGAATGATGCAGTGGTCCAAGCAGTGGATGGTGGCGGCCTGGACTCAGGTGGTCTCAGTAGAGATGGAGTAGGGAAGTAATTTCCAGGTATGTTCTAGAGAGAAGGTCAGAAAGACTCCACTGCTGATGGTCTGCAGTGGAATGTGGTGATGGAGGGGGAGATGACTAATGGACTCCCCATTTCTGCCTTGGGTAACTGGGTGGATGAAGGTGTCATTGACTCCCAGAGAGGCAACAGGGTGGACATGCCTTCTTGGCCTTTAATGCAGATTCTCCCTAACACATCTGGGCAGGCATCTCACAGTAAGCAACTTCATGGAGCCTGTCCTAAGCTTGACTCCTGGGCTACATCCTCAGTTCAACCCAGACCCCCGAGAGGAGCCACAGGACTGCCCTCATGTGGGCTCGGTCCCTGAAGCGCAGTGTCTTATGTGCGTGAAGGTTTGAGGAATACCTCAATGACCACGTCTGTATGCAGAACCGTGTTCCTGTTGGAAAAGGGGGGGAGTCAGTCCCCAGCCTGGCTTAGAGGTGCATGCTTGCCATGTTCACCTTAGGGAGGAGAAAAGAGTACAGAGAATAGGGAGACATGGCTGGAGCCAGGAATCACAGACAGCCCTAGAACCCAGTGGGGTTGAAGGGAGGAGTGGCCAGAGGCCGGGAGGACAGCGGAGAAAGCTGTGGCTCAGTGGCGAGTGATCCTCTGCCCAGCCACCCACCGTGAAAAGTGAACTGTAGGCGGGAGTAGGAAGCAAACAGATTTTTAAACTCTGCATTCCTGCAGAGAAGGTGGGCTGGTGACATAAAAAGCACTTGTGGGCTATTCAATCCCTGAGTCTTGCTCATGAGGCTAAAGGACATGTCACCTCCTCTCTCACAGTGAATAGTGAGTCTGTCAATCACGCCAGCCCATCAGGGGTCAGTCACATGGGCGTTACGGTGTGTGTGCTGTGCAGGGTGCTTTTTCCCTCACTTACTGTGACTATTTGGGATATGTGGGTAGATCATCATCTAGATTTAAACCCTGAAAAAGGTGCTAAGATCGATAGAGATGGATGTAAAGGAGCATGGGCAGAAAGCCTGTGAATTCGGATCCAAAGGGCCGTGACCTAAGAAGGTGAGAAATTGATCCAGCAGAATCAGCTGAGCCAGAAGGGTTCTGGGGATTTACCTTTGGAAAGACATTTACATTGTCTGTGTGATTGACATGTTTATGTTGTCTGTGTGATTGACATGTTTACATTGTCTAGGGTAATTGGCATTGGAGACCAGAAGTTCTCAAATGGGATGGACTTACCCTAAGGGGCATTTGGCAGTGTCTTGAGACAGTGTCACAGTTGGGGACCCAGGGTGTTACTGGCATCTGGCAGGTAGAGGCAAAGGATGTTGCTAAACAAACTACAGTTCCCAGGACAACACGGAATTATCCAGCCCCAAATGTCAATAGTGCTGAGGTTGAGGAACCCCGGTTGGACCATGTGAGGAGAACAGAATAAGAAAGCGTGGTCTGAAGGCCTGGCCCAGGAAGGGGGCGTGGCCATCCACATCGGGCAGGGGTGACTTTCAGCTGGTCATCAGAGCAACAAGACGAGGACATTCAGTGCGATCCCACCTATATTCCTGCTCTTGTGTGAGTCTCCCTAGAAATCAACAAATGTGCTGCCCTCCATCTGTGCGTTGCTGTGGGAGGGGCGGGGCTGAGATCACCGAGGAAGAAGGTGGAGAGTGAGAAGAGGAAGAGGGCCCTGGTCTGTGACCTGATTTAAGGGGCATGCAGTGGAAGATGCAATACAGCTGAAGAGAGATGGAAGTTGGTGCCTTTCAGTGAAAACAGAGGGTCTTGATTTCAGAGGGAAGGTGTGTGTGTTTATGGAAAACCACTCCACCCTCATCCTTGCTATAGCTACCAATCTTCCTTTGGAAGGGTGGAGCGCACACACACACATGTACACACACACACACACACACACACACACACACACACACACACACACGTTGTTGCAGAAAATGCCTTTCTGGTTTTAGCCAGGGGTGGCTTTGAAGCTTCAACCACAAAGAAGTGATTGCGAGAATTCCACTTTTTTGTCCTGACAGCCCTTTATCTTCAGCGCATAGCCGGAGGGTCCAGCGGGCAGTTGGACAACAAAGGCGCTTTCCCTGTAACTGTCAATATCACTCCTTTCCTTACCAACTGGGAGGCCGCATAACCCTCCTAGCTACCCCATGCCTCTCTTCCTGGGGATGGAAATTTCCATTATTGATGGGGAAACAGCAGGCTAATGGCACAGACGAACTGTAAATTTTGACAGCCCCAACAGGTAAATATTGGCTTTGCACAAACAGGTTCCTATAAATAACGCGTCTGTTCTAGGAACTCCACAGATGGTAGCAAGGCGGTGCCCGAGCGCTGCCTCTCCCAGGGTGCTCGGTGCGGAGGCGCACAGCTGTCGGCTCGGGCCGCCTCTGCTGTGCCGCAGCCTGTCCCCTGCCCCGTGCTCCTAGGCGGCACAGGCGGGACAGGCGGAGGCCAGGCCTTTCCATCATCTGCCTCCAGTGCCCCTCATTGCAGGATCCCGAAGGGGATTCTTCAGAATGTCACTGCTTCGGGCTTTGCAGACGAAGTGGGATTTGTGTGACATGGGCTTTCTCAGCCCCTGGCCAAGGTGGTCCTGTTGAAAGGAAAACCAGGCGCAGTGAGCACGCAGGCACTCTGGCCTGGAGTCCTGGCCGCCTTGCTAAACACAGTGCTTTCACCGCTCTGAACAGACGTTGGGAGGCTGTGGGGGGCGATGCTGCCCTGAAGGGGGTGTGGGGAAGGGAGCCATTCTCATCAGCAAGTTCTTTCTGGGGAAACTTGCCCAGGGCCATCTCACCCAGTCCAGGGAGCCACCCGGAATGGAGAGAACCACCACTGGAAAACTACGCAGGCAGCCCTGGCCGGTGTGGTTCAGTGGATAGAGCGTCGGCCTGTGTACTGAAGGGTCCCGGGTTCAATTCCAGTCAAGGGCACACGCCGGGTTGTGGGCTTGATCCCCACTAGGCGGTGTGCAGGAGACACCAATCAATGACTCTCTCTCATCATTAATGTTTCTCTCTCTCCCTCTCCCTTCCTCTCTGAAATAAATAAAAATAAATTGAAAAAATGTTATTTATTATTTTTTTCCTTCTAAACAAAAGGTATTATTACTGAGAAATAATATTGGTAGAGTGTGCAATTAGACAATTTGTAGTAGAAAATTAGGAAGAAATACGTTGCAGAGAACTACAGCAGGATGAAATAGTGAGTAACGGAGAGGTGACAGTGTTGCACCCAGCACCGCATCATCTGTGGTGTCTCCTTTGGCCTGGTCCCAGGCGAGGAGAGCAGAGCTTGATGTGAGTCTGCAGTCATTGCAAAGTGGAGCCAGTGTGTGCTCGGCGCTGTGTCCACAGAGCGAGTCCAGGACTTTTACTCCTGCTCCGAGGCCACTGCCACCATCAGCACAGTCTCCTTTGCTTGTGGGCGGGGCGGCCTTCTGGGAGTCCGATCTTCCTTTGTACCTAGTTCAGGAGCAGTACTAGGCTATCAGGTTGGGGGCTTTGGCTTTTCCCCCCAAGTCTTATATCCATGCACAAAGGCCTATGGTGTCCATAGAGCTGTGAATGCCTCACATTCTCGCTGTGTCCATGCCTTCTGCTCCCCGGGCCCTCTGAACAGTGCCCGGCACCCAGCAGGCAGCGGTATTTGGAGGGCAGATGGCTCCATCAGCTCTAGTTGTCAGGAATCTTATTTCCATACTAGAGGCCCAGTGCACGAATTCATGCCCAGGTGGGGTCCCTCCTGATGATCAGGGCCAGCCAGGGGGAGGGACCGCAGGAGGTTGGCCACCGTGGGAGGTTGGCTATGGGAGTGCACTGACCACCAAGGGGCAGCTCCTGCATTGAGCATCTGCCCCCTGGTGGTCAGTGCACGTCATAGCTACCGGCCAGTTGTCTAGTCATCTGATCTTAATGGTTGCTTAGGCTTTTATGTCTATAGATTGGGGAAGAGATCAGAAATAATGAGTCACCTTCCACTGAGCCTGTGAGAAGCCTAGAACAGTGACATCACACAGGAGGCCCAGGGGTAGAGCGAGATGTGTCTGAGCTTCGTAATCGGGCAGACGAGCCGTGCACTCCTTCCTGGGACTTTCTAAAAGAGAATGCCACTCCATGCATGCCAGGGGCCAGCCACTCGTTATTGAACCTCAGTGTCTTCAGAAGCATAAACTACATTTCACTTATTCAAGATGTTAATATGTATTCCAACCATTCATTCATTCTTCATTCATTCATTCTTCATTCAAACTCTCTTACGCAGTGATTGTACACTGGGTTGGGGATAGAAATAGAACAGGACTGGCTTCACCCCCCCCCCCCCCAAATCCAATCATATTGGCAAGCTCAGAGAATGAAATTGGATGATGGGAGCAGCTGGGTAGAGAGCTGTTCATGAATGATGATGGAGAATACCAACTAGGAGGTCAAGGCAAGAGGAAGGGGTTAGCCCGTGTGAGGACTAGTGTAGCGCCTTGTCTGAGGCAGAGCTTAACGGGATGTGGGGAAGGGAAGGCTAAACTTACAAAAATACGAGTGTCACTTGGAAAACAATTTTAAGAACTAAATAAAAGTTATCGTTGACCATCCCAGAGCTACATCACCAAACTAAGTGACCGTGAACGTGTACAATGGAAGGACTTTGGTGACTGTTTCATCCTCATTTGCACATTCGTTGTCCTCTAACCAGGTGGTCAGCGAGGTCCATATTGTACAGACAGAGAGGCTGGCTCGGAGGGAATAAGGGAATAGCACTCATGAGCGGGGATCCAGGTTCCGCAGGTGGCCGGAGCCCTTGCCGCAGAGCCCTGGCCCGCCACGCCAGCCGCTGCCGCTGAGGTTGGAGGCGGCGGGGCCCGGGTACTCATCACTGCAGGAGGACTGGAGGCTCACAGTGGCGTCTAGCAGCTGCCTTTTACCTCCCTCCTCCTTAGCCTTCCTCTCCCCTCTTTGCTGGGAGCATCTTAACAGTCAGTACAGTGACTCTTGGACATCTCCACTGTGTGTTCCTTTTCTCGGCACAGAGCCTAAAAAAACGTCCTGGCTGGGCGGCAAATCTCCCGATGAGCATGCAGCGCCGTGGATGAGCTCATGCTGCAGTTCTTCCAGCCGGAACAGAGTGGGCCCACAGCAAGCCCTTCCTCGAACAGGAGTCAATCGTACCGTTTGTCCAGATCTACTCCTTCCTGCAAGCGGCAGCCGATCAGTAGATCTCTCTCATCACTGATGTTTCTATACCTCTCTAAAATAAATTTTAAAAACCCACTTATTTTGAACATCATAGAGGACGTGAGGGTGCCGGAGCTACACGTTTCCTTCCCACACCGTCTCTGATTAGTTGACCATTCAGAAATCAGTTCAGTTTTCCTCGAACCAACATGGATAAGAGTAATGCAGGTGATCCCAAGACAGGACTGTTTAACTGGAAACTGACTTGGAACTCAGTCGACATTGTTCGGGGATATTTCATAAAACAGTGTATCCCAAGAAAGGACTCTGTCATTGGAAACGGACTCGGAATTCAGTTTATGTTGTTCAGGGCTATTTTATGAAACACACAGCTGATGGCCCCGGCCCCCTCCTTCATGAAGCTGCTCTAGATTCCCCCGCTGCAAGTTCCTTCTCTCTCCCAACCTCCTATCACACTGTACCTGTGCCTCTCTTGTGCATTTATAACTTACCAACCACACAAGAGCGAATTGTGTACAGGCTTATCTCCCCTGCTGGTGAAGAAACTCCTCCTGGGACGTGCCTCTCAGCACTCACAATGCCTAGCACAGAGCTTGCGCGTGCTGGACACGCTGGTGATGGGCGTGGTGAGAGTTTCCCATATTTACTTATTTACTGACTTTATTATTTGACTGCTTTGTTATTGTTCCAATTAACTAGTTGTTACTTGTTAGCTGACACTTACTGGATATCTACTGTGTGCTCAGCCCTTTGCAGTAGTTATTTCATTTAATATTTACAACAGAACTCTGAGGTCGGTATCTTTTCCTCTCAGTTTACAAATCTGGAAATGGAGGCTTTAAGAAATTGTAGCCCTGACCCGTTTGGCTCAGTTTATAGAGCGTCGGCCTGCGGACTGAAGGGTCCCAGATTCGATACCGGTCAAGGGCATGTACCTTGGTTGCGGGCACATCCCCAGCAGGGAGTGTGCAGGAGGCAGCTGATCGATGTTTCTCTCTCATCGATGTTTCTAACTCTCTATCCCTCTCCCTTCCTCTCTGTAAAAAATCAATAAATATATTTAAAAAATAAAAGAAATTGTAAATAACTGGCCGAGTGTCAGAGGCTGTATCCAAATGGGGTGTCTCTTACCTGAGCCTGCAGCAGATCACCAAGCATCACCGTCTCAGGGGCTGAAGAATAGACCAATCCTCCAAACCCAAGAGAGCACCCTCAGAGGTACCTTTGTGGTTCCCCCTTCTCCTCGAGTCCCCCTGTGGAGATAACCGCCCCCCTTGGAATGAAGGACTCAGAGGACACGGCCAGATGCTTTCCCACCTGCAGTCTGGGTGCAGAAGCCTCTCCCTGGCCTGTGGCGCCTGAGGTTGTTGCACCACATTCGCCCCACTGTGGCTGTGAGCCCCGTTCCGATTGGGTCAATTGCCAATTAAGGCAGCATTCTCCTTTAGAAAGTCCCTACAGGGAGAATGGCCTCAGAATGGGGAAATGGCTATCTATTTGCTTTCCACTTGCCCAGCTGCTAATGGGGTGAGAGGGATGCCAATAACATATGCCACTCAGAATCTTCTCACGTAGAAAGTGCTGGTGATTCCACACCCAGTGATGTTCAGCCTGTTGCCCCCTGTGGAGCCAAGAAGTCAAGCCTGCCATATTTATGGGGCCATGTCACTGTAAGAAGCAGCCGGCACTGGGAGCTCATGCACACTTATTTTGATTCTTCTTCCTGGTTTGCTTTTGTTAGGGGCACACAGCATGCTGAAGGAAGGAGCAGGAGGTTTGAGCTCTTGCTTGGATCAGATGCCACTCCACGCATGCCAGGGGCCAGCCACTTGTCCCCTCTGACTCCCAGGCTCCGCTAAATTGGCTGTGGAACTCTTTGCTCTCTCCTTCTTGGCCTGGATTTCTTAGGGTGCATGCAGCTCCCAAGGGAAAGGGTTTATGTGCCATCGGAATGGGGATGGGGACCTTTGAATGCAGGTGGCCCAGTCCAGAACCACTGCAATGTCACTGACATGTTTTATGCATCACTTCATCTTTGAAAATGGTCAGAAAACACAGTTCTTGGTAAGTGAATGGAATAAACATAGCAACCCCAGTTGGAGTGGGTTTACGCTCTGCAGACTTTTATTTGCAGAAGGTAAACCATGCAGAACCTGCAGGGAGAGCTGTTCTAGTGGGTGCGTGGGTCCCTGCCTGATTGGGTTAAATCTTGGAGCAGGGACCGCTGTCCCTGCTAAGTGGTCCAGCCTTTGACCTAGATATGAATGGCCAGGAAATCAACAAAGTCCTCTGAGACTGATGCCGAATGTGTAATTATATCCACAAGGAGGTGACTTATGGCTCATTTTCCTTTTTTTTTTATATAGCTTTAAGAATTATTCAGGTAAACATATGTTCCTTTTTTAATTAAAAATATCTTTGGTGTTTTGAATGAATGCAATTTAAAAAAAATTAACATCACTGAACAAAGAAGACAAATATTCCCTCATTCAGGGAGCTTCCATTCTCTGTGGCTCTTGATGATAACTGAGTACCAGTAGTTGTCCATTCAAGCGCAGAGCATCCACAGTGAAGCACCTGCAGTAGGACCCTCTTACCCCATGCAGCTGGAGCCGGCAGCTGATTAGTTAACCAAAAAAGATCACAAAAATGATTATGCTTAATCATAACATGGTATATGTGTACCTTAAATATTCTAATTTAAAACATACAAATGCGTATTCATTTACCAAAATGTTTTATGAGGCCAAAACACTTCTTAGGTTTGCTGATTGGAGCGTGTAATGACCACGCTCACATACACCACGCCAGAAAGGCATCATCTGCGATTCCCAGCTTCAGTCTCCTTAGAGCAGAATGAGATCTTGAAGGCGTTTGGGAAGCCGTCTAAGTACAGAATCTTCCAGTCTTCGGTGGTTGACCCACCTCCACCTGGTTCAGTGGCAGGTTTGATTTAGTTTCAGCAACTCTTTTTTTTTTTTAATCCAACCTTCCAAAGCATGCAACATAGAGTATTTTCTTTTCACACCCATATTTTTTTCAATGTATATAATATGCAACCAAATTATATAATTACAGTAACACATACACTGGCCAGATTATTACGATCTCTGAACGCATAATAATCGGGCCACTGAGTATATATCCTATATAATAAAAGGCTAATATGCAAATTGTCCCCTCGACCAGGAGTTCAACCAGCAGGCAGGCTGGCCAACTGCCCGTCCCCTCCCCCTGGCCAGGCTGGCCGGACCCCACCCATGCACTGGGCCTCTAATATATGTGTGTGTGTCTATATATATATATATAGACATCAATAAATATATATATATATAGACACACACACACACACACACACACACACACACACACACACTGAGTGGCCATATCATTATGCATTCAGAGATCATAATAATCTGGCCACTCAGTGTATAACTGGCAGAAAGAGACCCCAAAATTCACATCTCATAAGGTGGAAGGAGAAACACAGGGGCATCCCAGCAACTAGACTATTAGTGTGAAGTGTCAGCGTGGGCACCAGTCATTATATTGTACAGAAAGGGAGGAAAACATTTATTAATCTAACAAGTGAAGTATGCAGCAGTCATTGAAGAGAACTCCTACTGTACTCCTAACCATAACCATCAGCACCCACATTTGCATCCCCTAGAACAGTGAAAGCTATCCATCCCTGGTGGTTCCATGGGCGGAGGGCAGAGGGGGTCAGTAGAGAGAGCTGGCTGCAGCTTAGCATAGAATGAAGGACATTCTATGCTCACTCTCTCCAGCTTCCTTCAACTGTAGGAGATGCACCTTTATCTGTTTTATACCCCTGATGGCTGCATTTAATTTTATTTTTTAAGAAAGGAGTTAGAGAATGGTTGCATCTTTAAATAAGGGATATTGGGGTGCTTTTAGAGAGGAACGTTTAGACTTTCAGCAGTCCAGCATAAATACCATAGGTAGAAGACACCTGATATGTGTAGTGTTTTTTTAAAAAAATACTAATGATTTAAAATGCCTGGTTTCCACCTGATTTTCCCAATTTTCTATGAATAGGCACTGAATTCATTTCCCAGAGCTGCCATAACAAAGTACCATAAACAAGTTGGCTTTTAAAAGCATAAATTTATTATCTCACAGTTATGGAGTCAAGAAGTCCAAAATCAAGGTGCTAACAGGGCCATTTCCTGAAACCTATGGAGGAACCCTTCCTTTCCTCTTCCCAGATTCTGGTGGTTTTCTGGCAATCCTGACATGCAGATACATAACCCCGCTCATCACATGGCCTTCTCCCTGTGTGCCTGTTCTTCACATAGCCGTCTTATTTTTTAATATATTTTTATTGATTTCAGAGAGGAAGGGAGAGGGAGAGAGATAGAAACATCAGTGATGAGAGAGAATCATTAATTGGCTGACTCCTGCACCCTCTCCTCCACCCCCCCAACAGTGGATCGAGCCCGCAACCCAGGCATGTGCCCTTGCCTGGAAGTGAACTCGGGACCCTTCGGTCCTCAGGCCGATGCTCTTTCCACTGAGCCAAACCAGCTAGGGCAATCTTCTCATGAGAAAACCAGTCGTGTTGGATTAGGGGCCCACCCTCCTGCAGCATGACTTCATCTTAACTAATTACCTCTGCAGTGACCTTATTTCCAAGGAGGGTCCCATTCTGAGGTACTGGCATTAGGGCTTTGACCTATTTTGGTGAAGGGGGGGGCGGGGGGGCGCAGTCACAATTCAACCTGTAACAGGCACTAAGGATTTTCTGGGTATAATTTTTCTCCCTGCCTCCAGCATCCTGAATTCCTAGAAACTGCCAATGAATAAAACAAAGCCTTTCAACATTTATAATGTCAGAGATGTCCTTGTGCTTGAATGAAACTGAAATAGATCCTCTGGGAGAATCTCTTAATGGAGACGAGACAGCGTAAGCAAGGAAAGGCACCCCAGTGAAAGGATCCAGCGTGTTTGGCGCGCTCACGCTGTCCTTCATTCTGCATGAAGCACAGCACACCCCTGATTTTATTTTTTATTTGTCTTCCCCAAAGTTCTAATAGGTATCTCTATTATTTTTTGTCCTTTAATTTCCAAGTAACAGAAAATATTATGTTTAACAAGAAAAAGTATTGGCTCATATAACTAGAGGCTAGACATGATGTAGATTTCAGGACTGGTTTAATCCAACTTCATTTATCTGCAATTCCCATGACTCCACCCTCCTGTGTGTCAGCTTCAGTGCTGGACATCACGCACCACCATTTCCTGTGGAAGAGACGGGGGTCACTTCAGGACCTGATCCACAGAAGCATCCAGTCGGGCTTCTGCTTGTCTCCTTGGCTTGAACTTGAGCACACACCCAGTTCTGAACCAAATAATGTCCTAAAACAGGGTGCCACTCAGACCCATCAGACCTGCACCTGGAGGTGGGGGTCAGCACTTGCTCTGATAAAGGACTGCCCAGAGGACAGACGGACACCTGATTAAAATGGGGGTTCTCTTAGGAGGGAGGAGGAGGCGGTCATTAGGTCAGTCCGCAACACATCCACCTCAGCAGACCCAGTGTGCAGATGAAGTAACCACGATTTAGGGACCTTGATCAGCTCCTTCCAAAACCATGCAGCTCATGATTGTTAGGCTAACCCTCAACACCCAGTGTCTCTGACTTTCTCCTCTTTCCCACCACCACCAGTCCTCTTACTGGAGTAGCTACATGCTCCCTATGCTTTTGGGAGCCCTTATGTAGTCTTCGCTTCTTAGAAACTTTGTCTCCACCCCCTTGACCATGCACCTTCTAACGAGAGTGCCAAGAGCCTCCTAAAGTGGTGTGCCGCTGAGTGAAAAATGCTGTCCCAGTGCTGAGCGTTCAGAGGGAATTCTGGGAATGCTCATGCTGGGAGAATGGGTTCCCCACCTGGATAGACAGCCTCAGTGGAACCACTGAATTCTTCGTTTCCCTTTGGGGCTTCTGTTCACTCTGGTCAAGATATCAGGGAGGCTGCCAGGCCAGTGTGGCTCAGTGGTTGATCATCGACCTATGAACCAGGAGGTCAGGGTTCAATTCCTGGTCAGAGGACATGCCTATATTGAAGGCTAGATCCCCTGTGAGGGCCGTGCAGGAGGCAGCCAATCCATGATTCTTTCTCATCATTAATGCTTCTATTTATCTCCTCCTCTCTGAAATGAATAAAAATATATTTTTAAAAATATATATCAAGTAGGCTGATTTACTAGTAAGACATCAAAAAAATGGAGGAAGGAAGGGAATAAGAGAAAGAGAGTGAGAGACTCCCCCCAACTTGGCAGTTAGCCACTTGGATAATTTTGAGAAGGGGCAGGCAATACCTGAACCCTGAGTAACCTCTCTGGAGACACTGCGTGGGAGACCTTGGTGGGTCTGTTATGGCTGAGCGTCTCAGGAAATCTCCGACACGGATAACGAAGCTTTCCTGCCTGCCTGGCATCTCACTCAAGTGATGAGGAAAGAGGACCTGGTTTCTTCCCGCTCAGACCTTGGGGAAAGCCTGGGTTTGGGCTCTAACCCTTAGTTGAACTATTCCCATGAGTTTTCTTTAGAATTTCCCTGGCCCTTAGCTACTTGAAGCTTTTTCTGGTGTCGCCAGTGGAGGATTGGAAAATCCAGAAGTTGTTCAAGGACGTTTCCTCTTGTGAGCATCTGTGTTGTCCAGGAGAAAAAAAAAAAATTATTTTGCCCATTATTCGCCTTCATGCTAATTGTTTCTTTTTTCATCTTCTAATCATCAAAAGCACATGTTTTCATTTCCATTTCAATTACTTGCATCCAAAGCAGAAACAATCCGATGTTATTAACTGTTATAACGCCCCAAAGTAAACAGCTCCGGCTTCGCCTTACCTAGCCGTGCCTGAGGGCTCTCTCTCCGTGGCAGGCACTCCCAGCAGGTTGGGTTCCACAATGTGGGCAGCGAGAGGAAATGGTCTGAACACTGTTAAACGGTGCACTTCCCCACCTGCAGTTTCTAGAGCAAACACGGATGCTGTCCACGCCTCTGACCATTCTGGCTCCTGAGCCAGTGTTTCAGCAGCCTGGGCTCGCATGGACTTGGTTGGGGGAAGGGCTGAATTACACTTGGACATAATAAGCCTGATCTGCAGGATTCCAGGAATGGGACTTGAGTCTGGCCGTGATGGGAAGGTGTTAGTCACATCCCTGTCCTTTAGCACTTACTACTGAGTGCTTGAATTGTCTTCTGGTTAATCAGGGAGCTCGTTGAGAAAGGAAAGAAGGAAACCAATACTTATCATGAAGGATCTGGAGCCAAGAACCCTCTCTCCTGTGTGGACTGGGGTCTAAATAGTGCCTTGCCTGCCTCTTAGCACCCCCACAATAAATGTTTTATGAATGAATGAATGAATGAATGAATGAATGAATGAATGAGGTTTGCCCTCTAAAGGTCAGGTCGTCTTCCCTGTCAGCACATGTTTACCAGCTGGGCCCCTGTAACTTCATGTGCTATCTGGTTCCCTGAATCAGTGCCTTATATTATACAGTTTTCTGATTCTCATTCACATTCTTAAAGAAAGACACATGTACACAAAAGTCCCTAGCCCATAGAATATGCTCGATCTCTATTTGATACATGCAGATGGTCATTAAAAGCATTCTCTAATACCATTCTCCTTTTCAAGGAGGTCATTCTGTGTTTGTCCACGGTCACACAGGTCAAGTTTTGGATTGCGTGTATTGTGGACCTACTATGTGTTCAGTGTGCCATGGGTGCTCTCCATGTGTCTATAATTTAATCCTACCACAGCTCTGCAGAGTCAATAGTAGTGTGGTGACTAGGGAGATTTGAAACTGAAGCCTTGAGAAGATAAGTGAATTTTATTTAAGGTCACGAGTTCATAGAGGAGAGGCCCCTTTGTCCTAATGGTCATGATAGCTCAAGCAGCTAGTCCTAGTTCTAGGAGACTGACCCTCTGGGATGAACCCCAAAACACCACCTTACATGCTGTTTCTTTCTAAATTTGCATCTATCTTTCTCACTATAGGAAGGCGCTCAATACTGCGATAGTGGCCAAAGTTTCCATCGTATTCACATTCTGCATCATTTAAGACTAAAGGCATCAACTATCGAATTGATACTAATGGATTATGTGCAACAGGAAAGCCAAGAACTCATTTCCATTTGATTCCATTCAATGACTAATAAAATGATGGGTATGGAGATGGAGAGGAAGGAACTGAAAGTCCCCAATTCTACCTACCTGGTGGGCCTCTCTGAGAAGGCGCACTGACTTGGTCTGCATGCTTTTGTTGTGCTGAAGGGGAGGAAGCAAGTTCTGGAGCCTTGGGGAACTTGCTCTGACCCTTTTATTATATTATTAATTATTATTATTGCACTTGCCTGATTGGGAATCAAAAAAAAAAATGGCAAATACAACATGGGTGGAATGATAGACTTCCTCACTGGGAGAGGAAAACAGAGTCAAGTTTATTTTAAAAATCAGTGAGGTGTTTCTAAAAATACAGCCTTAAAAGGTGATGCCCTTGTCAGAAGATGGCTTTACGGTATCTTAGGGGGGTTTCAGTGTGGCTTGCTCTTGCAGCGAGCAGCCCTCCCTCCCCAACCCCCTGGAACACAGGAGTGAGTACACAGCACAGCCTGTGGCTTGGGAGGTTTCTCACAAAATGCACCTCCTCGAGTTAAAGGCATAAGTAATGTTAATGACAGTATGAGGAAAGCAAACCTTCAACGGCTTGGAAATTTTAGCTTTAACTTGGGGGAATGGCACGAGGTAGGCTGTCATCTCTTTTCATCTTAAAAAAAAAAAGGCACATCCTAAAATATTACAGTATCCCCATGTCGAATAACATTCACTGGTTCTGTAATTTAGAAGCAAAATAGAGCTTTTGAATTTCCTAACATTGGTCTGCTATTGATATTATTAACAGAACTGCCTTGGGCCCCACATGGCCCACTTAGAATTCCTCGACACATATTCCTGGGCCACACATATTCCCAGGTCCATAGACTCGCCTGTGGGCTGGGGAAGCCAGCGCGTCTGGGTGGTCAGTTCAGTAGCAGTGCAGCGGGAGAGCTCATGGCTGCTCGCACACTGGGTGTTTCCCACCGCTCTTTGCTTTGGGTCAACCAGTTCTCCTCACATCAGGGAAGCTATCTAATGAGCAACATAATCCCCCAACGTAATTTAGGCCCCTGTGGGGATGCATTATTTCATTAGGCCACTTGGATCTCACGAAACAGCAACTATTCATCCTCTCAACCGCTCCCACAGGGATGTGCGAAGCTGATGAGCCCTTACTCCCGCTTGGGGATAACTCATTGACCAGACAAGCAGGGGCCGCTTCCTGGGGCTCACTGGGAAGGGGTGTTTTTGCATGCACTCGGAAGGCAATGCAGTGGATTTGGATTTGGTTATCATCGCCTTCCCTATCTAATATTTCAGTATACCTTGCCAGCTACGCTTTCGTTGTTGTTTGATTGGTTGGTGTTTTTTATCTTTTATTTTTTTCTTTATTGTGGGAAGTATTGCAGATGTCCCCTTTGTTTGTTTGTGTGTGTTTTTTTCCATTGGCCCCTCCTCCCGCACCCGCCCCTCCCGGGCCTTCACCATCCTATTGTTTGTGTCCATATATGCATATAAGTTCCCCCGTTGATCACTCCCCACCCAACCCCACCCCCTCTTCCCTCGGAGATTCATCAGTCTGTTCCATGCTTCTGTGTCTCCAGATCTATTTTGTTCATTAGTTTATTTTGTTCATTAGATTCCACATATGAATGAGATCATCTGATACTTGGATGGGGGTAAAAAAAAAAAAAACAGAGGGCAAAATATACCATTCTCATCTGCAGAATGCTTTTCAAATGCAGACGCTGTTGTAATTGCCTTCTGCACGTGACTGACACATGGTTCTTTTTGACCAGTTATACTAACCCATTTGCTTAAAGCCCCATTGATTGGATGGGGAGGGTCACCATGGCTGTCAAGCCCCAGAGTGTGCAGGACAGCAGGAGGAAGGGGATTCAGAATGTCTTAAGTAATCCTCTTCCGATAGAAGTGGGGGCGGCACCGCTGAGCCAGCTTTCTGTTTCCTGGGGCGGGAGGAAGACACGGCGATGAATCCTGGAGTTAATCTTGAAGCCTCACTTGAACCAAAGGAGCTTATCTTCTTAACAAGTGACAAAAAAATGAGATTTCTGAATCTGCTTTTCCTCACTTGCCTTTTGAGATTTTCAGAGATTTACCAACACCCAAGGAAAATGATAAAGCCCTACAAGATGAAGTTTGGTTTCCTGGATTATCTGAGGTTGACTGACATGATTTATTCAGGTTGAATTCAAGTCTGGCTTCCCAGAAGAACTGAGAGATGAGTCATCTATTTTCTGCTATTTGAACCCCAAAATCTCCCCCCCTTGAGCCTATGACAGTAGTTAAAATGACAGTCCTTAAAAGGAACCAACTTTGTAAATATGTACATAGCCTATGCTCTCTATCAGTCATTCTAGTGTGAGCCTAGTGCAGGGGTGGGCAAACTTTTTGACTCGAGGGCCACAATGGGTTCTTAAACTGGACCGGAGGGCCGGAACAAAAGCATGGATGGAGTGTTTGTGTGAACTAATATAAATTCAAAGTAAAGGAGCAGAGGGGAGAGCAAGAGAACCCTCCGCTCTTTCGGCTCCACGGGCCGGAAAGAACAGCCCAACGGGCCGGATCCGGCCCGCGGGCCGTAGTTTGCCCGCGGCTGGCCTAGTGCCTTAAAGTTTGATTTCTAGAGTTATACTCATTGTATGGGAGAAGGGGACATGGGTTTTGTAAAAAGAGCAAGCCAGTTTGGTACTGTCTCCCAAAGGTGGGGCTGGATGTGGCACCCCAGTGGGAAGTCCTCGGTTTGGGGCTATCTGTGTATGGTCAGCTTTCAGCTCCGCTACGCCGGCCTCAGGCTTTTGCGGTCCTGGCCAACAGGAGGATGGAGCAGCCTGCAGTGAAGGAGAGGAGCCGGTCACTGTGCTGTGGGGGGAGTGACAGGGTGCTCCGAAACAGAGGCTTCATTCGTTACCAGCTGTCCCACTGACTGCCCAGCGTCTGGTACTGGGCTTGGGTGTTCCAGTTCTGGGGACAAGAAAAGGGATCTCTATGCTTTACTCAGTCCACACCCAAAAGAAATTTGCAAAATTCTTTCTTGATGATACATATGAGAAAGTCTGTACTTGGCTGCCCGGCCAGTGTGGCTCAGTGGTTGAGTGTCGACCTATGAACCAGAAGGTCACAGTTCGATTCCTGGTCAGGGCACCATGCCCAGGTTGTGGGCTCAATCCCCAGTGGGGGGCGTGAAGGAGGCAGCCAATCAATGATGATGATTCTCTCTCATTGATTTTTCTATCTCTCTCTCTCCTTCTCCCTTCCTCTCTAAAATCAATAAAAAGGTACATATGGGTTTTTTTAAAAAAGAAAGTTCGCACGTAGCTTACCCAGAGTTGCGCAACTAAAGAGTGGCCAGGTTAGGATCGGGGTCAGGCTCTGCGGGGCGCCAGCCTCCATGTGCGTCCCTGCACCCCCAGCATCTCTCCCGGGGCTCAGAACCCACCTGAAACTCCCCAGCTGCAGCCGCCTATCAGTGGCCACACTGCTGACCTGAACTGCGTGAGTGAATCCTGCTAGTCGTGGGTCCCTGGCACTCACAGATGAAATTTAGAAATGGATTTAAATGGAAAGCAAAGGCTGCGGCCACCCAGGTGTGAGACCATCGGCCTGGCCCGGCGTCCTGCTTCCCTCCTGTTGGCCGGGCCGTGGGGTTTTGTTGCTGAAGGTGGCGAGGACCTGGACACAGTCTGACAGCTCCATCCCGCACGAGTCACTCCGATGCGCTAGACGGGAAGGAAGTGACCCATCAGAGGGCAGTAAGAGCAGCAGCTTCCGCGGAGCTAAGGGAGTAAAGGTGGAATACACCCTCGCTTGTCATTTTCTGAGTCCTGGTCCCCCACTTTCTCGTCTGACAGAAAGCAGAGTGTGCCTTCTGCACTCTTCTAGATCCTCCAACGAGAACGGTGGAGGGAAGCGGGGAGCAGGAGGTGCATTAGGGCGTCTGCAGGCTCCTCAGCAGCGCGAGGCGTAGCAAAGCCACACTGTCCACGGGGAACGATGACCTTTCTCAAGGGGAGGTCATTGTAGCTCTCGCCTTGGTGTTAGTTCGATTCTAGAACTTGACTGGCACTCATGTAAACAAGGGTTCCTGTGTGGGGGATTGTTGCTGAGAAGCAGATTCTAAAGGATCTTCCGCGGGATCTGTTTTGGGATTTCCTAAGCAGGTGTGGCGTGCGCGTCTCCTGTGGTTCAAAGTTGAGACACCCCGGGGTAAGCCAAGAATCTTGGAGTTGTTGGTTGTTACTAAATCTCCAGGATATCCTTCCAGGTTTTCCGTAGCCAATAAACTCATCGCCAAGGAGCATCTCCTAAGGCAGGAACCTGGGGCCAGACAGTCCGGGTTAAATCCCTGCTGTGCCATTCACTAGGAGTGTGGCCCTCAGCAAGTTGCCTCAGTTTCCTCATCTGTAAAATGGGGGGGTCATAATAGTATCTACCTCCTGGGGTTGTTGAAACACATCACTTAACCGTGTCGGCATTGCACACTGTGCCTGCTACCTGCTAAGTGCTCTGTACGTGGCAGCACTATTGTTGTTATTATAATTTTCGAAGCTAAAATCCTGGGCATCTTTTTCAATGGTGCTAAACGCCTGCAGACAGCTCCCCAGGACCCAGTCTCCTTGGGGCTCATTGTTTGTTGTTCGCCTCCAAGTAAGTTACAGGGATTTCATTTTCTCCCATCCTGCATGAGTGGAATTGGGACAAATTACCTTAAAAAGCTGGGTGGAGGCAGGTAAAGGGGAGGGAAATGGGGGACATCTGCAGTAGTGCCAACAATCAGTGTTTTAAAAAGCCGAAAACAGTAAACTATGAGATCCCATTGCCAATCATGCAAGTCCAATAGGAATTTGAATCTCGTGGTTTGGGGACGTAGAAGGACAGGCCTCTGGGCCTAGAATGAGCGCTTGGGTCGGAAGCACCAACAGCGGGTCGTGGGACCCCTGCCTGCCCCTCCGTCCCTGGGAGCAGGCAGACGCGGGCTCTCAGAGTCCTTTGAGGCGCCTAGTACGGCTCCCTCTCCCTCCTCTGGTCCCTCGCACTAAGGGGAGAAGGACAGCGGGGGGTTTGCTCACTTGAGGTTTAAGTACAGTGCTGAGTGCAGCCCAAAGCTAACGAGGCTACGACCCGAGATGCCTGCCTCGGTTTGGCGGGGACGGTTCCCCGGTGGGACTCCGGGGTCCGTGCGAAGGACCCTCGCCCCTAACCCAGCCACCTCTAAGACAAAAGGAGCAATTGTCCACCTGGGTTTAAAATGCACAGCCATCCTCTCCCGCTGGACCTGGACCCTAACCTTGTCACTCACTCGACGGATGGCCTTGAGCAGGTCATCCCAGGCTCCGGCCTGCTTCTGCACCGGTCAGAGACAGGGCAGGCCTGGGTCTTGGCCCCGCCTCCTGTGGGGCTGCCTGCCCCTGTCCCGAGGCCTCTGAATTGTGCTGAGACCTGCATGGAGGGGTAGAAATGAGGGCAGAGCCTCAGTCACGAATTCAGAGTTCTGCCCTCCCTCCACCTCCTCGCCTTGGGCAGCCGGGACCTTCCTTATGTAACAGGGTTGCAGGGACGCAGGCCGGAGGGTAAAAATATTACCCGAAGTTGTAGCCAAGGCAGGCGTGCTGGGTTCTGGGGGTGGAGAATGAAGATGAGGGGGACTCTGAGGGAAACGGGAGGCACAGAGCACATGGAAAAAAAAATCGAGATTGATTCCTCGGCCCGGCACCCATCCTCTGCTCCTCACGTGGCTGCTGGGTTTGGGCTGGAAACCAGGCTGCGGGGGCAAGGCTGGGAGGAGGCGCAGCCATCACCACGGCCCGGCCGTGCGTGTTGAATTTCCCAGGGCCGGTCATTAAACAAATTCCTGGCAGCCCTCCGCAGACATTTGTTGCGAGAAAATGACAGCGAGGCGACGTGTCTGAGGGAAGCGCCGGGCTGGGGTCTGGATTCTTAATGACACACGGACCTTCTGCCTTTCAGAAAATTGCTTATTGGAAAACGCATTTTCCGGCCTATTTTTGCAATTAGAGTGGGACGTGCAAGGGTGACATCAAAAGCAAAGGTGCAGGTACTTGCTGGGCTTTGAGGCCCGGAACAGGGAGCCGGGGAGCCGGGGAAATTGAAATGAGGAGGGATCCTAGAGGGACCGGATGCGAGGGGATGCTGCTGGGGTGGGAGGGTTCTGAGCACAGGGCTGGGCGCCTTTCCTGGAAGTTTCTGGAGCCATTACCTCTGGGGACTTGGATCCTTTCATCACTTAGGCTTATCTCTTGCTGCCAGCAGCAGCCAGCCTGCAGAGGCGGCGGATCTGACAGGCGCACTATATATAGACCCGGGCTCTCCGCAGCCTCGGGAAGCGCTCAAGCACCCGCAGAGTCACGAAAGATGATGGCGCTGTCTGTTCCTTGAAGTCTAAAAATGGCTTTATTTTTAGATGTTACGGTGCGTGTGTGTTAACCTCCTGGCAGCTGATTTCAGACGCGGCGTGGAAGACAGGCCAGAGCAGCCTGGGGGGGTGCGGGGAGGGAGGCAGGCAGAGCCCATCATAAGGTGCCCCCGGCTCAGCCACGGAGCTGTGGCCTTGGGGCTGGGCCCTTCTCCCTTGTTGGGGAGACATGTGCCCTGTAAGACGGGCAGCGTCGTCCCTGCCTCTCCCCAGTGGGTGCCGGGAACACCCCCACCTCCAGTGAATATGAGCAGGCACTGCCAAACGCTCCCGGTCGTGGGGGGCAGAAATGGTCCCAAGGTGAGACCACTGCTGAGGAAATGCGGCCTTTCCCAGGCCCCGCCCCCGTTGGTCTTCACCACTGGTCGCCCTGTTCCACTTCCCTTCCAGTGGTCCCCGGCCTCCCCCAACCCCGAGGGGACATGTTCCCCCTCCGTGCTGATCGCCTCCATCGGATGACAGCCACCCTCCTCCTGCCCCCCACAACACGCAGTCAGTTTAGGGCGCACTGATCTTGTCAGAAACGTTTGCATTGTGTTTACCAAATACATGTCCTTTCAGGAGAAGTTGGCCAAACGGGCTGCTTCCGCAGGAGCAAACACATTTCCACTCGGGCTTCCCCTGGGTTCTGTTTACGTGTTTTTTTAAGGCAGCTCAAGAGGGCGTGTGCACCCCGAGACCTCCGTGGTGACGGTTCTACCGCGTTAGGTCTCTTATGCTGCCCCAGTACTCAGGCCCCAGGAGAGCAGGGAGGCCTTTGCCAGCGGGAGGCCCCTCGTTTCCCAGCACCTCACATAAGGCGGGGTGACGTGATGCACCCCGAGGGGCCAGGGCCTCCAGCCCATGAACTTGCAACTCTTGCTCCCAGGCCCAACACCCTCAAGGGAGAAAGCGGCATGTCTCCAGGAACGATGAGCTAACGCCCTAAGTCAAGGCCAGGGCTGCTGAGCAGTCTCAGAGAGCAATGGTTAATGAGGTCTAAATTAGAATTGGGGGTGCAGCCTGGTTGGAACAGGCAGCATTTGGAAGAGTGATCGTCCTAATACACAGCTCGGACGGTCATCTCGCTCCTTGGTTACGGCTCCTGGTGGCTCCACAGGAGTCCCCGCCTCCCTCTGCCCAGCTCCCTCACTGGGTGCTCGGGGCCCGGAGCTGTGTTCAGTTTTCCAGACGCGCCAGACGACGCACACCGTTGCCTGAACGTCTCTCCTTTTCCCTTCTACCCGGAAAGCCCTCCTCATTCCTGACCCAACTCAAACGTCTTGTCTTTGGGGCCGCCTCTCTACCTAATGACCTATGGAACATTCCGGTTCTCCTGATATATTGAAGTTACTCGTGCTCCTTTCTGAATCTCCGATACTTGGCACAAAGTAGACGCTCCTCGAATGTAATTGAATGAATCAATGCATGATCCCAGTCCCACTGAAGTAATTTAGGATTTAAGATGTTTTTTAAATGCATTCGCTTAAGTTCTAAATTTTAGAAGGTGCCTTGAAAATTTCAAGCGCCCCCAGCCAGTGGGGCTCCGTTGGTTGGGCATCATCCCGGCAATTCCCAAGAGGTTGCCAGTTCCATTCCCAGTCAGGGCACATGCTTGGGTTGTGGGCTTGATCCCTGGTAGGGGGCCTGCAGGAGGCAGCCAACCAATGTTTGTCTCTCATAGATGTTTCTATCTCTTTTTCCCTCTCGCTTCTTCTAAAATATATATAGTTTTTAGAAATTATATTTTAAAAATAGAAGAAAATTCTGAGACCCCCCCTCCCCCCAACGCAACCAACTTCTGCTTTGGAAATTCTGGCCAATTCCAAGCCCACAGCCCAGCCCCCTGCAGCATATTCATCGAACACAAGGGTTTCTATCTCAGTTTCTCTCGTTGTACGCTGTTCAGTTGTCATGGCTTCGTGGGAACTGCTTTCCCCAAACTGAGGTTGAGCTTCCTCTTTGCCTTTATTCTCCCACCTGAAGCTATCCTATTGACAGGCCAAGTTTCCCTGCAACATAGGAGCCACGTTCCGAAGAAAATGCACTCCTTCTTAGGGTAACAGGCTTTGTTCTGTAGGTTGTGTGACTAATGTCTCTCTCTTTCCATTCATTAATTGATGAGCAACCTGAGATTTCCACTCCCTGGGAAACGTGCTACCCTAGTCCTGTGCTGGGAACAGGGACCGCCCATCGGAGGGAGAGATGGTTCCCGGGAAGGTTCAGACCCATGCCCACAGGAGGGACTGGGCTGTGAGGGAAGACCCTGGAGGCCTGGCTGTGCCCATCTTGATGCCATTCATCCTCCTTGACCACCTTCATTGTGGTTGTTCTTGCTCATTGTCACCTTTAAGAAAGACAGGAGGGCCCTGGGATAGGTTTGGTTTAGTGGATAGAGAGTTGGCCCTCGGACTGAAGGGTCCCAGGTTCAAGTCCCATCAAGGACATGGACCTCGGTTGCAGGCTCGATTCCCAGCCCTGGTTGGAGCACGTGCGGGAGGCAACCAATGGATGTGTCTCTCTCACATCAGTGTTTCTCTCTGTGTATCTCTCCCCCTCACTCTCACTCTCTCTAATAATCCATGAAAAAATATCCTCGGGAGAGGATTAAATAATAATAATAATAACGTTAAAAAAGAAAGACAGAAGGTACAATGAGCTGTTCTGGGAGCATTTTACCATAGGAAATGTCACTGGCGTGAAGTGTGACGCTAACCCTCAGCCACTTTTTGAAAGCTACCCTGGAAGACAAATGGGAAATGGAGGTTTTCAGACCTTGATTCCTGCTGGCGGCTGAGAGCAGCCTCCACGCTGGACGCGCACCGTTGCCTGGAGCTCAGCCACCAGGGCCCCTTGAGTTCATTGTTAAGTCACATCCATGAAAGGAGGGAGGTGTTCCTGTTTCTCTCCGTCTTCCTGGTTTCCCTCTCTGTCAAGTCCTCTTAGGGAAGATGTCTTAATTTTCAGAAGGAAAAGATCCAGGGTCCAAGAATAAAACTAATTATAATGACAAATTGACCCAAATGAGGAAAATGACAAATAATCTGTAGGCTGAGATTTTCCCAAAAGCCAAGAATAAATAAAATGTCTCTTAAAGTGCCTGGTGGGGGAGGCTAATAAAAGAACTCAATTATCTGTTGGTGGTTGTTTTTTTCCTTCAGTATCTGACTTTAAAAGGGGAAAATGGGCAAAAATGTTTAAGGATATAAAATGAAATAACAAATAGAAGTTCGTGAGCTTCTGCAAATTTGGAGGTTGAGAGGAAATGTATTCAGAGTAAAATAGGGATGAGTCTGTAGGTTTGCTTCAAGAACATCAATCTCTCCGCCTCCCTCCCTTTCATGTGACATTGCTTCAGTTGGCCAACCTGATACCTGGCTTACTGTTACTGGAATTTAAATATTTTATGTAAATAGATACCACAGTTTGTTGCCTTGAAATTGGCCTCTTTTCTATAAGGGAACAGAAGAAAAGAGCTAGCAAGGAGCAAATATAGAGAATTCCAGGTGTTTGGTGGAGTTGGGGAAAGTTTCAGCAGATTAAACAGGGGTATGCAGAGAAATCCTACCTCCCTTCGGAATGGTGTGACCTTCCCTGGCTTCCTAACAGCTAACGCCCAGCAAGTGCCCTGCAGACAGGTGAGGCCTCCGAGAGCTTGCTCGGGAGATGCACCGCCTTGAAAGGTAAATGCTGCCCTAAGTACAGGGAATTGCCCATGAGTGCTTGTGCCCCCCCATTAACGTGGTGAGCCCTGACCCCCATAGATGGTGGGATTTGGAGATGGGCCCTTGGAAGGGGCAGGGTCACGAGGACAGAGCCCTCATGAACGGGATTAGTGTTTGAATAAAAGACTCCGGAGCTCTCCAGCCCCCTCTGCCACATGAGGGCCTAGGACAGGATATCAGCCACAAACAGGGAAGAGGCCCCCACCCAGCCATGCTGACCCCTGACCTTGGACTTCTGGACTCCACAACTATGAGAAATGAATTTCTGTCCTTTATTGGTAATTTATATGCTACACAGGTCATGGTAATTTGTTAGAGCAGTTCAAACAGACTAAGAATCCTCCCCGGACCGTTTCTGCATGGAAGAACGCTTGGTGACTTTTCTGTGTTAAAGATAAGGGTTTCCGGAGAACTGAGTTGATAGCTATTGAATGCCTGCAGAATGCAAGCAGTGCTACTTGGCTCTTGAGCCAAAAAAGAGGTGGCCTGCATCCAGCTGTCGGGGAGGTCACAGGCTAGGTGGGAAGGGTGGTAGCAGCAGTAGTACTAATAATAAATAATAGCAGCAGTGATTATTCTAACAGTGGGGCAGGGCAGTTGAAATAACTGAGGCCAGAGAGATTAAGTAACCTGAGAAGGCCACATAGCTGGTAGGTGGCAGAGCTCCGTTCTGAAGAGGGAAGGATGGGTCCAGTGGGCCAGCCCCGGACCCCAAGGCCACACTGCTTCCCAAGGACAGAGGAGTGAAAGGTACTCCTGGAGACCTGGCAGAAGAGGTTCGAGTGTACAGAGAAGAGAGAGACCCACGGGGGAGTCAAAAAATACTCCTCCCGTGAGATGACATTTCAGGAGAGGCAGGATGGTCCGGCTTACAGCAGAAAAGTGAAACAGCAGAAAACGTGGCAAGCTTTGTTCTTAAATTACCATTTTGGAGCGTGATTTGATGTGGATATATTCTGCGCCAGATTCTTTTAAACAACCTTTCATGCATAAAACCACAGTGATCTATTGATATTCATTAAAAGATGTGCACACATATATATGAATGTCATTATGTAAATATGTAAATGAAGGGGGGAGGGATTATGTGTAGGATATAAACGGAGCACCGGGTTATAATTAAATTTTAAAGAACGTGTGGTTTGGGAGGTTGCAGCTGTCGTGTTTAATGCCCCCAGACCAGCCGAAGGGAGGACGTGAACTCTGCAGAGCTGTGTGAGGGCACCGTCTCTCCGGGGGCAGCGCCAGGTGACAGTCGCCGGCCCTGGGCGTCATTCCAGCGTCCCAGTCAGTCCAAGTCTCGTTCGGAAATAGGGAGTGACACATTTCATCCCCTCTGTCATTCCTCTTCGTGGACCCGCTGACACTTGTGTTCCGCAGATATTTAAGAGGTCCAGAGCCCTCCGTGTTGGCTCGGGAATGGCTTGGTGGAGGGGCGTGTTGCTCAGGGCAGAAGCGGTGGGATCTGGGTCCTGCGGGCCAGGCTGGAGGGTGAGGCTGGCCTTGGAGGAGAAAGTGTCCAGGCGGGAATGCCAAAGGGAGGAACCGAGCCTCCTGCTCAGATCACTGTTGATGCCGAAGCGGTAGGGAGCTCCTGGCACGCCCTGGAGAGTCCCCAGTGCTGACAGGGTAGGGTTCTAAATGGTCCACCGGCTACGTTATCAGCTTTGCACACTGGCTGGAGCTTTGGTGATGGGAGGAGCAAGGACTTCAGGGGATGGAGCTGGAAAGGCTTCGATGGATTGTTCCAGTTGCAGCCAAGTTGCCAGTAGGGCTGCTTTCTCCTGAGAGCTTCGGGTTGTAGAACTCTCCCCCGGGAGCCCAGCATGCATCCCAGAGCATAGAGACCGGAACGGGAGCCCTTGTGCGCGCGAGGGGGTGGGGGGCAGAGTTCTCTCTCACAGGAGGACTAGGCACTAGCACGCCTGCAGCAGCCTCCCTTCGCATTTCCCAGGCCCGCTCTGGTCCCGGCACTGTGCACCGCCCTCTGATTCTCACAGCAGCCAGCAGCGTCCATGTCGTTAGCCCATTTCACAGATGAAGGGACTGAGACTCAGCCTGTAGGTGACAGAGCCAGGTGTCAAGCCCAGGATTCGCTGACTTCAAAGCCCACGTTTTTCTGATTTTACTGACCGCTGCTTGTCTCAAGCCAGTCTGAGCCTCACCCACTGGCTCAGGGATTTATGGGGGGTAGCCTTTAGGCTCAGAGGTGTCCAGCCTGCTCCTGAGCAGCCCTGGAAAAGGCAGGGACTTTGTTCGTGGTGCTAAATACTGTGGGAAATAACACAGGGAAATGAATGGTTGTTCTAGTCAGCATTCGCCAAGTGCTGGATCCCACGAAGCACGTGGTGACATTCTCTGCCTCCCGGGATCTGCCCGCCTTAGGTGCACCTACACTTGCTTGAATATTGGGCTGTGCCAAGGAAACTCCCTAAGCTTGTGCCTGTTGTTTTTATTATAGATGTAAATTACTGTAAGTGAACGGAGCCATCCTTTGAATCAACTACATCCTTAGTATTTTATTTTAGCCCAGCTGCTGACCGGTAACCCATGAATGAATGAATGAATGAATGAATGAATGAATGCATATTTGTTTGCTGTTACAGATTCGCTGTCCTGCTACACATAAACCAAAGGAAAAAAAATATTTCCCCGTACCCCCTAAAGCGGCTCTACTCCGTTTTGTTGGAGGTAGCCATTTATAGACCTATCTACACATTAATTTCTAAAACGCAAGTATTCGGGAAGAGCAGATGGAGTTGCATACTGCACACACTAGCCATATATTTTGGAATATATTTCATTTTTTGAGCAGTTTGGTGCTGCTTTATTTAGCAAACGCTGTCAAAGGTTTTAAAGGCAGTGCTGTGGGGATGGTGAGCCGCTGAGATGAGAGGACAGCCCTCGGGCGCACTGCGATGCCTCTCAGATTCTGCTCTGCAGACCCAGCAGGGTCCCGTAGCCTCCCCTCCCCACCCCACCCCACCCCCCCAACCCCCCGCCGCCCATAGGCGATGATCAGACCACGCTGTACTGGGGGCGAGGTTGGAGCCGGGTTGTCTGTGGCATTTGTCCTTTGAGTGATTCTGATACGCAAACAGGTGTGAGAATCAGCCGCCTATACCCATATCTGAGCGCTTCCCTTAGTACCTCATTTTCGTGAGACTCTTACTTATTTTCCTCATTAAATTACTACAGAAGTAGAGGGAGGAAAATTCCATTCCTCTTCTGTTTTCTCAAAGTCATCGGGGAAGCAAATAGGCGTTGAGCACCTCCTACATTGCCGGGAACGTTGGCTCAGGGATCTCAGTTGATCTTCCCAGGAGCTCACGGTGTTTGAAGAATTAATTGGCCCTCGGACATGGAGTTGAGTTATACATTCTCCGCAGTTCATAGCTTCTTATCATCATCAGTCCACGCAGGACTCTCCTCTTCCTGCGTCATGGTCCCTCTTCGCCCCTGCTCCCCACACCGGCTCCCTTCCCCAGGGAGAGAACGACCTAAATGTGCCGGAATGAAGGCGTGCCTGCGTCCTTATTAAATATTTCTTCTCGCTTGAGTACGTGTATATCGTTAGTTACACAAATGATAAATCTGCGATGAAATAGACTATAAAAAGCGAGACCGTTTTTAATTGTTTTACTCAACATTAGGTTTTCAGGTATGTTCCTGGGTAGACGTCCAACTGCCGCCTCGTATTTCGCTGTCTGCATCCCCTGTTTAGCTGGTATCTCCCCCGGTTGATGTGCGCGCACGTTCCTGCAGATCCCACTGTCACAAGAAGTTCTGTCACTGACGCCCTCACTCGCAGGCCTTGGGGACCTGTGTGAGGACTGCTTCTGGGAAGCGTGCCCAGGGATTGGATCCCGGAGTCATATGCTACATGCATATTTCGCTTCAGCTAGACTTTCAGATTGGAAACAACACAGCAGCATTGTCGTCTTCCTGTATCCCCACCAACATAGGGTATGATCCAACTTGAGTGTTTTTTCATCCTCACCCAAGGATATGTTTTTTATTTACTTGGGAGAAAGAGAGAGGAGAGAGAGAGAGAGAGAGAGAGAGAGAGAGAGAGAGAGAGAGAGAGAGAGAGAAACATGGATGTGAGAGAAAACCATCCATTGGTTGCCTACTGCACATGCCCCGACCAGGGATCAAACCCAAACTGAGGCATGTGCCCTGACTGGGAGTCAACCCTGCAGCTTTTTGATGCATGAGATGAGGCTTCAACTGAGCCAAGCCAGGGCAATCATTTCCTTTTTGAGCAAACATCCTTGTTATTTCATGTAGGTAAATCCAACCACTTTTCATCTTACCGATAGTGCTTTTAGGGGATTATTTTATGAAATACGTCCCACGCAGAATAAGGAAACAGGATCCTAGAATTGTTGCCCAAAGTCACACTATCCATTAGCAGCGAGATGTGAGATGATGAAAAAGTAACTCTTTATAAATTGAGCCGAGGTACGCACGACACTCAAGGCAGTCAGTACTGTGTGTACCAGAGGCTCTGTGAGTGCCACTCAGCGTCTCTCGGGACCTCAGCCTGCAGCTTCTGGTCGGATTCACTGCATTTTCCTTTCTGCCTGAAATCTGTGCAGAGTGCCTCCATTGGCCCCACCTCCGGGCTGGCAGTAATTACTGTTTGGCCATCATTACACTCATTTCCACTCCTGCTCAGAGAGCCTCTGGCTCAGTAACCCTGGAAGCCAGTCCTCCCCCTGCGATGTGTCTGCCTCTCCCAGGAGAGCACAGGGCTGGTGTTTGAGCCGTGTGTCCCCGGGCCTGGGATCTCAGGCCGCCCTCTCCCAGGGGCTCTGGGGTCAGTCTGGTGTCTCTCAGGCGGTGGACGAGGTATGAGGGGAGTCAGACGAGATTGGGGGAGGCTCAGCTCAGGGCCCCTCCTCCAACTGCACGCAGACATAGTCTGCCTCTGTCTGCTGTGTGTATGGGGTAACATGTATGCTTTACTTGAAAGAGCATTCGACTGCTAACAGGGCGGGGGGGCGGGCACTGCCTTAGAGAACTAGACTACGTCATATAAACGGATGTTCCCGCCTCCCTGCTCGTGTTACGTTTGATCATGCTTTACATTTGGGTGAACACTTTTACATCGTCTGCATTTATAGGACCTTGTAAGGTGGGCATATCTGAATAGCTGCGGCAGAATTTCCCCAGAATCACAGCTCAGACGGGCTGGGGGTCATATGTCAAGAGGTGGTAGAGTGGTAGAGGTCCCCAGTGCTTCAGGCTGGAACTAGATGACCCCTGACCCCTGTTCCTGCAGAGATGTTACGATGGGAAATGGTTAAGATGAAAGTAAAATTAGCCCTGGCCGGTGTGGCTCAGTGGGCTGCAGCATCATCCCCCATACCAAAAGGTTGTGGGTTTGATTCCCAGTCAGGGTACATACCCAGGTGGCAGGTTCAACCCTGGTCGGGTTGAGTATGGGAGGCAACCAATCCATGCTTCACTCTCGCATTGATGTTTCTCTCTTGCTCTCTCTCCCCCTCCCTCCCTCGTTCTTTTTCTCCCTCTCCCTCCCTCTCCCTCTCCCTTCCTCTCTTTCTAAAATCAATTTTTTTCAAAGCCATATCCTTGGGTGAGGATTTAAGAAAAGAAGTAAAATCAGAGCCTCGTCTGTTGGGAGATAGGAGGAGGGACTTCACGCGTGTATTGAGCACCTGTCACTGGTCACTGCTGGGCGCCTCGTTTTATTCCATCTCCACAGCCTCTCTCCCCGGGGGGAGGGAGGCATTCCTGTGGCCGTTTGAAAGGCGGTGAACTGGACCATGGCAAGTGGCAAAGCTGAGAGCTCTCCAGCTCCAAAGCCAGGGCTCTTTCCGCTGCTGAAGGGTGCGGCCACGGAAACGCGGCCTGTTCTGTGAATTCGCCTCCCAGCCCTTCAGGAAGCAGTTGTTAGCCTTGGGAGGAAGCTCTTCCGAAGAAGCCCTCACACTGGGCGTCACCTGGGCATCTCGGTCCTCCCTCCCTCCCTCCCGCCGGGCCCCACCTCCCGCTGTTGGATCTGCCACGTCATCTGTCACTTGCCGTGACTCAGCCGTGAGCATCCATTGCTTCGATTTGCTGGGTTCCCGACAGGAGCCCGTGCTATTTGGGTTGTGCCTCGAGACAGGAGGGTTGGAAGGCAGCGCCGGCCTCTGGCTCTGCAGGTGGGCTTCGTGTCCTTCCTCGAGAATCTGTGCCGCGCTGAGGGGCTTGGCGGGATCCAGCGGCTCCTCTCTGCTCCCGAGGGCGCACATCTGGGACACGCCAGGGGCTGAGTGTGGTGCCAGCCTCGCTCATCTCTGCTTTCCCTCTTCCAGCGCATCCTCAACTCTGAAATCATTCCCCCCTCCTGTTTCCCAGGATAAAATTAAACATGTCGAGTCATGTTGTTGAGCAGTTTTCTTTCAAGTGCACACGTAATAGGACTGGTGTCTTGAGCAGGACTGAACGATGACCAAAAAGAGGTGTATGTCACCTGAGCCTGTTATTACCAGGCATTTTAGGGAGACGTCTCTGGTTTGTACAGCACCTTCCAGTTCACAGGCGTTGCTGTTTTACTTTCATTTCTCTATGGGTTTTATCATCCCTGTTTCACAAAAGCAAGTTCAAATGCAAAAGGCCTTGAACTTTTTTTAAAATATATTTTTATTGATTTCAGAGAGGCAGAGAGAGCTAGAAACATCAATGATGAGAGAGAATCACTGATCGGCTGCCTCCTGCAGGACCCACACTGGGGATTGACCCCCCAACCTGGGCATGTGCCCTGACTGGGAATCGAACCCGAACCGTGACCTCCTGGTTCATAGGTCAACGCTCAACCACTGAGCCACACCGGCCGGGTGAAAGGACCGGTTTTAAAGGACACTAAGCTAAGTTGTGGGAACGGTGTGCGAGAGGGCTGATGGGACACGTCTAGGAGAAAACGTTCCGTAGAGGCCTCAGCATGTAGCCCCAAGCTGGAAATGCAGACTCTGCTCTGGTAACATGGTTCTCTTTCTCATGCTGCCCCTTTCAGTCAGTGGTCGCTATGGCTTCCTCGAGACCAACTTGTAGAACCTGGTGAAAGCCACGGCTTCCCCGGGTGTGGAAAAACACTCATGTACATGTTCACAAACCGTGACACAATTCCAGGTAATTTGAAAAGCACCGAGTTAATAATCCCTGCTTTAAACAGGACATGGGGCTTTAAAACTCCATCCAGATCTCTAATCTGCCGGGTCAGACGCTGAGCAACCATCGAGGCTCCCTAGTACTGTGTTACTTACGACTGGAGGAGTCAACTCGCAACCACACGACTTACTGTCTGCACAAGTCAGCAGGAGGCCAGCAAGCGACAGCAGTACCCACACACACACAGGCTCCTTTAAAAAAAAAAAAAGATTTTTAAATTGATTTTTAGAGAGAGAGAAAAATATTGATGTGAGAGCGAAACACAGATTGGCTGCCTCAAACTGGCAATGACACCCAACTAACCGAGCCACACCAGCCCAGGCCGCAGGCTCCTTTTAATATTTCTATTCACTAAAAGTATTTTTCTCATGATCCCATTCTTTGTCTGTCTCACAAACTCCACCCCCACCCAGACTTTTCTCCAAGGCAGAACTAATAGCACACATGTTGTTTAGACTCTGTTACTATTTATTGGCCTGTATGTGGTCTTATTTGTCCCAATTCTTTATCATCATGGGGGGGGGGGCATGGTGAGGACAACCACACTTCATCTCCCACAGTACCCTCTGCTCAGGTTGGTCACACGCTCTCTGTACCCAGGACTCAACTCTTTGTGCTTCCCCAAGAGTAGAAACATACCGCAGTTTTCACCCTCATCTTTGGGCTCTTTGGTCACCAAAAGCTCTATAAGAATCCCCCTGAAATAAATGTTTTCACACTTTTCTTTCTCCTGCTGAGCCTTGTTGACATTTCTCTTCTCTGATGCAGTCAGTTTCAGTCTTTAACATCAACAGAGCCCCCCAAACAGATACAAAGGTCCATTGAAGTATTCTGTCATTTAATATTTATTGAGTACTTGCTATGACCAGGGTCTCCCTTGAGGAAGCCACTCTAACGAATGAGGCAAATGTGGATTTATAAATTACCCACAGTGTGATCACTGTGTTAATAGAGCTGTGGGAACCAGCAGGTCATATTTTACATGCTGTGCTATCCCTTGTCTGATGAGTTGAGTCCTTCAGACACGTGTTCATGGAGCATTTGTTGCCCCCCTTGCTGAGCAGACTGCATGGTGCTGTGGAGGCAGACACGTGGGCAAATCTTGAATTTGAGAAGCTTTCACAGCTTAACAAAGTCTACAGAGGAAGCTACAACAGAAGGCAGAAGTGATACATGCCTTAAATGTGTAGAAAAACAAAGGGAAACTATTTATTGAGTACCCACTACATGTCAGGAATTGTTTTAGGTGCTGTCCTTTGCATTTTCTGACTGAATACTCCTAACTATGTTTTAAGTATTAACCCCATTGTACAGAGGAGGAAATTAAAGCTCAGAGATGATTAGTAAGTTACCATAGATCTCCTTGTTTCTAAAGCTCATGTATTTCTGCTATATATTGCTAAAGAACCTTGGGAAATATAGCAAAATAATAAAGTGAGAAAGAATATGACCCATTTAGTTACTACCCAGTGTTCCAGTTTTCTCTCAACTTCATTTATCCTTTTCCCCTTGTCTGTTGTGGGTATGTATACACCCTGGAACATCCTTAGGGTTTGTCCCTTACCAGTTCTATTATTAATATTCTTGTAATTTCAAAAAAGCCCTTTGGATGTGGTTCAGTAACTTTCTCCTGTCTTTCCCCTGTGATTTACCCAATCTCTGCTAACATTAATCTTACAGATAATTAAATTTGCTACTTTCACAGGACAATTTTCTATTGGCATGTCACTTTTTTTGTAAAGCGTGTTTGAATAAAACATAGACATGTCGGGCACCTTTTCCTGTAACCCAGGGCCTTTCGCATACTTTTTAACAAACCTACCAACAAACCTACGCGTATGGTTTCCTTTAGTGAATAAGAATTCTTGCAGCTTAGCTACATCTAGCCAATGTTGTTGGATGTACCCACTAAACAACCCAAACTTTATCCCTCTTACAATTTATCACTTTAAATAAATGCTAGCAAGCTTCACTGCATTGGAAAATTACTTTGTATCTGAAACATTCCGGATGTACAGATTTGTCATGCCTCCTTCCTAGGTGTGCCGTCTGAGGCAATGCTCATTCGGCTGACTCGCATTCTCTGCGCGGTGTTTACCCAATAGTCATCCCTCACGCGGTTCATTAGGTGTTGGGTGATGAGCCAAGCCGCTGTGTTCTCAGCTGGGGCTGGAGCCTGTTTAGTTTGGCACTGATTTATGGTGTGCGGGGAGTGAGCAGTCCGCAGACCCATCTTAGAAACCCAGTTAGCCAAAGACAAATAGCTGAAGGTTGGCTGGTAGGAGCTGGGAAGGTGGGCTCTTGAGAAAGGGGAGTCCTTTAGAAACACCAGTATGACTTCGGTATCCTAACTAAGGAAGAGCCGGGTTCTGCACTAGAGAATGCTTTCCGGTCTGGTTTCTTGGTATCCACCAGGGTCAGGTGTAAGGCATGTTCTTGACCTCTTCATACACTGCATCATCTCCCTGTGCTTTGGTTCTCACCATTGATAACCATGCATGTGCAGCCCACCTGCTTCCTGGTCAGGCAAAATGCACGTGTAACAGTATGGTAGCCCGAGACATTCCTTTTGAAGGTATTATGTCAAGAGAGCAAGCATTTATAGCTTCCCTTTTCCTTTCCCAAGTGAATTTTACACTGAGAAGGGTTTTAAGTGTAATATTTATCTTGCGTTGTGTACTTCCCATCTCTTGTTTTCCTTCTCATTCCGTTCCCCTAGTGCACCGTGTTGGTTTGGCATCCTTTTTGCTCTGTCTGTTCTCTGGGTGGGCCAGTGAGGAAGAGACACCTTGATCTTGAAGTTGTAGAGAAAATGCCCTGGCTCTAATTGGGGTGTTGTCCTTTTGTGGCATGCCAAAACTTGCACACAAGTTCACACACTGCAAGGACTTGGGCTGGTCCTCAAAGACATTTCATTAGGGGGCACTGGGACTTTTAAGAAAATCTAATCCAAAATTATTGAAAGGTCGAATATGTGTTAGGTAAGATTTTCTATTGCTCACCGACATGGGTTCCTTCAGAGACGGAGGATGGGTGCCCTTGTGAATCCCAAACTCAACTGATTGGTGGTGGCTGCATGCAGGAGTCCCTGGCTCATCAGGAAAAAAAAACGTGCCGTGATGGATTAGTGATGCCTGCCACTGGCAAGGAATAGAGGAATGAAGGTATATATGCCGTATAATTGCCATCTATGCTGTTTCTTCCCACGGACCCATCATGAGGGGAAGGGACCACATTCAGATGAAAGCACACAGACCCAGTGGATCTCTGGAAACTGGGGGAACAGCTGCCTTCATCCAGCTGTGAGGGGTGTAGTGAATGAGCAGAGAGGAAGAGGCATTGAGTGGAAAAACACGGGAACCATTTCAGACCTTGGGCACGTCAGCTCTAAACCACGAAGTAACTGTCGGGATTTTGCAGAATCAGAGCCTTTAATTGTCTGGGCTTGTGGCTCCAGTGGTTGTCAGGTTCTCCTTTAAAGATAACAAATGGCTCGCAGTTACTTTAGCTCAGAACGTGTGCTGCTGCCCTGGGACAGTAATAACCGACCATGGCCAAGAGGAGCCTGGGATTTATGAGGTGTCCCAGTTTACAGCCACCGGGGAGGGATCAGCAGGCGCTGCTGGAGCAGTGCGCTAACCAGAGTTCATCCATCATTGCTCCCTCTGCCAGCCCTCTCTTTCCCGCCGCTGAAAATTATCACAGGCATTTGACCCCCGCCATTATAAGACTCCCCAGAAACCATATTTTAACATGTAACTTGAAAATAAAATCTCGTTGACCTTCCGTTTACTGGACTGAGGGGGACATTTTCCAGGTACGAGACACCATAAAATCCACCAGTGATAAAAAGATAAGGCATAGTCTCTTCTGTCAAAGGACTCAAGTGCCTACTGGGAGCCGGTAGTGATTACATAATTTCAGTGCACTGTGAGGAGCGCAGTCGTTGAAGCAATGGGGTAGGACTAGAACTATATCTGTATGCATAAAAATCCGTGCTGTGCTTAATAATCACTTTGTTTTCCCTGTCCTCAAGTTATATTGGCAGTCATGCCCATAAAAGCACTTATTAAGATCTAGTGTTATTGTTTGTTTACGACCTCCTCCCCCTCACTGACCTTGAGCTTCCTGAGAGTGAGCTCCGGGTCTGGCTCTTTGTGTTGCCAGCATTTACCCAGTGACGAGCGCCTATGAGATGCCTAATCCATGTGAGCTGAGCTCATGCAGGCTTGAATATGTACTTCTAACACATCGAAGGCAATACCAGGCATTGGCAACTTCTTAGATCAAATTTAAAAAATCAAAACATAGTTACCCTTAAGATAGTCGGTTGATTGTGAGTTGATTTAGAAATTAAAATGCATACCACGATGCCAAATTTCTCAACACAGCGTTCTCCATTTCAAGTACCACAATGCTGGTTGGAGAACTACTCAATGGAAAATATTTGGAGGAGAGCGGCAAGAACAGTCCTTCCCTGTGTATATCAGAGCGTAGAGCAGTGGACTCTGCTAAATGTTAAGTCCCACTGTGGCCATCTCCCTGCCCAGTCTGTCTGCTAAACACCATCACCAACGAGTTCATGTTGGCGGCCCTGTCCTTCCGCAGTGACCTGCTACAGCAATGATTCTAATTTCTCCTGAGTTGTCTAGTCTGGCGGTAGAGCTAATTTCTAGGAGCCAGATCTTGCCTCTCCCACCCGAATTCCCCCTGGTCTTGCCTGAGCAGTCTGCTTAGGAGAAGTTTATCCAGCCTCTCTTCCACGGAGGCAGGTTGTCTCATTTCATTTGTCACTATTTAATAGCTTATGCAAAGCATGCTGGGAGACCTAAATGTGTGGGTTTAGGGTTTCCCCTTCCATGTGAAACAATAGACATTTCATTTATTTCTTAATAGTGACTAATTTTAGAGTAATTTGAGGGTGATTTACCTGTGCTCACTGATATTTTTCTGTCCATTTTCCTTTTAGTTCAGTTGTTCACTCTACAAATACGTATGAAACTGGTATTAAATGCTGGACACATAGAGAGATGAATTGGGTAAAATCCCACCATCCATAGAGGTTGAGACACACTGGGAGAGATCAAATGTGAGCAGATAGTTACCATTCACTGGTGTTTTCAAGTCTTACCAATGAAGGCATGAGGCGGGGCATTGAGTCGATCTCAGCCTTGTTGGTAAACAGCCCGCAATGTTTAAGGAAATCTGTGGATGTCATTCGCCCATCAACAGAGACAGTAGGGGACTTCGAATCCTTCAGCACCGTATTTTTTGGCATCATGATTGTATCTCTTAAAAAACAGAAATCCTTTCAGGCTGTTACTTCTCCAGTGAAATTCCTCCCCTGCTTTTGGGGACCTCCCCCAAGAGTCAGTCCACCCCCCACCTCCACCCCATGTGGTCAGCCATAGCTGCAGGAGAACAGCATCTCCATGATGACCCCAGTTTGGGGGATTTGCCCAGCAAGAAGCTCCTTCTTTATAACTTTCAGAGAATTTGCAAAGGACGTGGCTTTCCTCGCCCATGCTTGGCAAAGTATGGCTAAGTTTGATGAACTAGCTTTAGAAAACCAACAGTGGCATAATGATTAAACATTTGTAGCCATTTCCCCCCAATCCTACTGAGCCCTATTGGAAGAGTTTTCAACTTCTTTGCAACAAAACCAGCCCTGTGTGTGTCTGCCTCTCTCACCACACACGCTCACATATTTGGATTGACTTGCTTGACCTGTTGGTTATTCCAAGCTGTGGATTAAATGCCAACCACTAGTGTGATCTGCCCAGATTTCGCCTGCTGGAGTCCGGCTTCTTCAGACACTGAGAGAGGCGCTTCCTGTGGTCGCCCAGGGCCTTCTATGAACTCACCAGTGAGCCTAGGGCCTAGGCCAGTGGTCGGCAAACTCCTTAGTCAACAGAGCCAAATATCAACAGTACAACGATTGAAATTTCTTTTGAGAGCCACATTTTTTACACTTAAACTTCTTCTAACGCCACTTCTTCAAAATAGAAGGCCATGGTATTTGTGGAAGAGCCACAGTCAAGGGGCCAAAGAGCCGCATGTGGCTCGCGAGCCGCAGTTTGCCGACCACGGGCCTAGGCTGATGGCTGTGTCAGTTAGGCTGCCTGTTCGGTGGGAAAGGAAGCTTGGTCAGACCGCTCTTGGCCTCTCCCCTCAAGGGCGGGCTGCAGAGAGAGGGTAGGGAACCCAAACCTCACCTTTCCCAACTCCTCTCCGGGGCTGACCTCCCTGCAGATGCTGAAGACAGTGAGAGGGATATTGTCTCCTTACCCATCGATCTTCAGCAGTCCCGGCCCTAATTGATTTTAAGATGAATTGCTGGTGGACAGGTTTTTGGGTTTTTTATTGGCCATAAAGATGCCTTGAACCTTAAATTAAAATGCCTGGTGAGGAGCAGGCAGCTGTAGCAGGCTGCAGAGAGAAGGCAGGGAGCCCAAACCTCACCTTTCCCGTCTCCTCTCCGGGCCTGACCTCCTCCCCGCGGATGCTGAAGGCAGTGAGAGGGCTGTTGTCTCCCTACCCATCGATCTTCACCCAGCCAGCCCGCGAACCACTGGGTCAGGCGTTGTATGATGAGCTACTTGGGGGGCTGCGCCCTCAAAGCTCTCCATGTGGATTATGATCAGATTGTCAAGATGCTCAAAGCCCCCTGGGCACCACTCCCTCCGCCATCTGATTCCATCAGCCGCTAAAATCCAGGGGACGGCCTCCAGCAAGGAGTGGCGGTGCTGAGCAGCTCCTTCCTTCCTAGCTGCTGCAGGGCCGTCTGCTCTGCCCTCAGGCTCCGTTTGAAGTCGCCTTTCATACTCTCTCTAATGATCCTCTTCGGGCTCCCCGGGCCCGTCTGGATGCCGCCACACCCAGGCTCGCCCACTCAGCCCTGGCATGTCGGCTGCAGGCCTGTGTCTGGGAGCAGCGATGCTGATTGTGGCCCAAGGCATTGGGGCTCAATGGGAAGATGGTGCTGGCTTTGCTAAAGCAGGTCCCTACCCAAGGACGTCCAGGTAGGCAGATGTCCTCACCGTAGTGACTGCCTTGGTGGGAAGCAGCTTAGGGAAAGTGGTCTGGCCCCCAGGGGCAGTGGCTTCTCAGGGACCTGGCCAACATGCTTCGAGTGGACACAGTCTCCTGGCCTTCTTTCTGACTGTCCCAGATGAGACAGGCATCCTGTCCAGGCCACCACTGGTACGTGGGGGTCTGAGGGTGGTGTCAAGCTGAGGTCTCAGCTCTCCGATCCCAAGCTGCACTGGGTTTTGGGGAAGGGAGCGTGTCCCTTCTCTCTCTTCCTGGAGTGGAGCAGATACTACTCCTTCCTACCTTCTGGTGCCTCCTCATGTAGACCGGGCGCCCTCAGGCCCAGCTTCAGGTCAGTGTTCCCTGGAGGGCTTTGTGAAACATGGTCAGCATCCAGAACCCATTCCAGACCACAGGGATCACAGTCTCTAGGGGTGAAGCCAAGCAAAGGCACATTTTCAAGTTTATTGTAGACAGGGGGTTGAGAATAACTGATTTCTGAGGCTGTTTTTTCAATCATGTGATGAGTCCACCACTCACATGGATGTTTTCTCACTAACTAGGGCATGACTGGATTGTACATACTCTATATCTCATCGTAAACAAGAGGACACCATGCGTGACGTTGTGGTACAATCCTATGATGGGATGGTAGGTGGCAATAACACCAACTTTGGGGTGGGCAGCAGGTCAGGGAAGGATGTCTCAACTTGAAGAATGAGCAGGTATTATAAGGAGGGTGTCAGTCACAGGCGGAAGGAAGAGCACAAAGAGAGAAACAGGGCAGAGTTCAGATCATTGATCATCTTCGTGTGGTCAGATCATGGAGCGTCAGGGGCAGGGCCGAGGGGGAGGCAGTGCTAGAGGGGGAGGTGGAAAGCCGCCTCCAGGGCCCAGGTGGTCACAGTAGAGAGGCTGGTCTTTACCTGTAGGCAGTGCTGGACCACCGTGGGGTCTTTTAACTTAAGTGTGTTGGGTTGACATTGGTCAATAAGGTTATATAGGTTTCAAGTGTACAGCTCTAGGATACATCATCTGTATATTGCATTGTGTGTGTACTCACCACCCAGACTCTAGTCTCCCTCTGTCACCATGTATTTGACGCCCTTTACCCTCTTCATCCTCCCCCAACCCTCCTCCCCTCTTGTAATCAAGACACTGTTGTCTGTGTCTATAAGTTTGGTTCATTCATTTGTTGCTTTCTGCTTTATATCCCACATAGGAAAGAAATCATATAATTCTTGTTCTTTTCCATCTGACTTGTTTCACTTAGCATGATGCTCTCAAAGATCTGTCCATGTTGGCACAAAGACAGTATTCCAACCTTTCTTATGGCTGAGTATATTCCATTATGTATATGTGCCGCATTTCCTTTATCCGGTCATCAGTCAAAGGACACGTGAGTTGTTTCCATGTCTTGGCCACCATGAATAATGTTGCAGTGAACATATGGATACGTGTTTGGGGGCTGAGCAAGTGAATGATGTGATGAGATTTGCATTTTGAAGATAACCCAGCCTCTCTGAGGAGGGGCTCCAGAGGGTGGAGTTGAAGTCAGAAACTGTTGGGTGACCAGGACAAGTGGAGGAGCAGGGGGTCCAGAGAGGGGTCAGTGACAATGACAGGAAGTAGGTGGGAGAAACAGATATTCCAAAAGGGAGTCCACATCACACCACCCTGAAAACTAAGACCCTCGGGACAAAATCCCCAACTTTGATGAGCACGCAGGTCCCCAAGCCCACGTGGCTCCATGATTTTGATCATTGATACATAGTTTTCCAAAGGCCTGATATAACTGCGAGTTACAATCATCAGCGATCTGGTGCCCAGAGAACAGGCCGTGAGATCAGCAGTTGGCATTCTAGACGCTAAGCCTGCGTGACCTGTTGTCCTGTCAGCTCCTGGGCAATCTTGGCTTGGATGAGATGCATAAGCTAGATTTTCTGGGTTCAGAAATGCCATCTTAGAGAGGAACGGTTACAGTGGCCTCCCTGCCCACATCACAGGCAGCACTGGCCTTTGGCTCTGAGTGAGCTCATCATTACCCCCTCCGACAGATGCCCTGGGGAGCTCGGGGCTCAGAAGGCTATGAGAGACCCGCCAGAGAAACACAGGCAGAGCAGTTAAGTGGCTGAGAGTTCTCCTTATAACTGCACACTGTGTCCAGACTCTATCCTTTGTGAAACACAGAGGAGCTCTTTTGCATTTGTTAATAAACAAAACGTTTCGAATGCATCTGTGCCTTGAGGACACGCTGAAATGGAGAGGGGGCTGGAGGTTGCACCCTGCTGAGCTGAGCCTCTGTGATTTCCCAACAGTTTCAGTTCCTTTACATTCAGCCTGACCCCATGGGGCCCTGGAGAGCCGGGCCCTCTCCCAGGGTGGGCACTGATCACACACACACACACACCCACCCCAGCAGCAGGAGGTATGGCAGGAGGGAGCAGGGAAGTACCTGCAAGGCCCTGCAGCCATCGCTGAGAATGCTGCTTCATAAAAAATAACGCTTCCCTCTGTTGGAATCAGTTCTGCTCAGTGCACCTTAAATACAATTGTGACTTGCCCTGCGCCTGTTCTGAGCACCTCCGTGGTCATGAGGGTGTTTTCATGCTGCAAGAAGGACTTTTGTCCTTAGACAGCTGTCCTTAGGACAGTGGTTCACAGGGAGCCTCCTGATGGTGGGTATGATGCGATGCGTCGGGTAATGCTCTGCATCTCCGAGTCCTGACTGAAGGTGGTCACTTCGCTTTGGAGCGAAGGACAGGTTCCCAGAAGCTGGACAGGGTGCCCAGCTGAGGGACGGAGGGACTTTGACGTGAGTGTTGCCCAACCCTAAAGCCAGGCCTGTCTCCTCCACAGCGGGGGTTGGCACACCACCCCAGCAGGCCAAGTCCAGCCCCCCACCTGCTTCTTTAAATCAAGTTTAATTGGAACACAGCACGTCCGTTCGATGCCCTGTCTGTAGCCACCTTCCCGCCACCGCGGCAGAGCGGAGCCATGGCAGCAGACACCGGATGGCCCGTGAAGGAGTGTGCCCGCCTCTGCTCTGTGCTGCCCGCCCCACAGTAAACACAGAAGACCTAGATGCTGCTCCTCGGGCCCGCGGAGCCCTTTCATTTTTCTCTCCTTTTCATTTAACACACTGGACACCACTCAGCAAAGTCTCTCCCTTACAGGGACTGGCCTTAGCAGCTGACACCCCAACTGTGGCAAGACTACAAAGTAAAACCATCTTTAGTTCCCAGAAGTTGTCCTAATTTTTAAAAATAGACTTTTATTGATTTCAGAGAGGAAGGGAGAGGGAGCGAGAGATAGAAACATCAATGATGAGAGAGAACCATTGACTGGCTGCCTCCTGCATGCCCCCTACTAGGGATCAAGCCCACAACCTGGGCATGTGCCCTGACCGGGAATCTAACTGTGACCTCCTGGTCTATAGGTGGACATTCAACCACTGAGCCACACTGACCACGCAAGTTGTCCTAATTGTTAAGTCCTCTGGGCGGGAAGCGGGTGGGGGATGCCAACAGCTGCATCTGGGACAATAACTGTCCCTGGCAGATGAGTCATCAGTTTTTACCTGAACTTCTCCTGCTTTTGCTGGGCAAGGCCCATCTCCCCACTCCTAACCTTGGAGAGGAGCCCCCCGAAGTACTCCTGGCCTCCGGAAAGTGATCCTGCCTACGCGTGAGCACTCAGGCTCTCTTCCCAGGCCCACTCTCCAGGCGGGATCCCTCCAATGTTTTGGTCCTCAGGAGCTGTCAGTCATTTTGGTTTGTCTAAGGAACATTCCTGGGAAGAAAAATGGCCCAGTCCTGGAGCCCAGCAGTGAAATCTCTCCCGCAGGCCTCCCCTCTAAGCTGGCTGTGCTGGTATCAGTCTTCCCCAGGACAGCCTTTCTTCTGCTTTAGGAAGACAAATCTGTTTCCTGGGCACCACGGATTGGGTACATTGAAATCCCCGTTAATGGACATGCTCAGCAGCGGCTGCTGCGGTGGCTTCTCCAGACCCTCCGCTCAGCTTCAGACTACCCCCTGCTGGGGAGGGAAGCCCAACGACCACTGGATCCCTGAGACACCACATGGAGGCTTTGTAAACCAATCAGATGATTCTGTAATGATGTATTTGTTTATTCTAGAGATGCTAAGTGGGAGCCACGGCATCTTTGGCATTGAACATATCCATCATTATTACAGTCTGGAAGATTCTATATTAAGCACTATGGTCCACAAAAAAGAAATAGTTCCTGCCCTCTGGGGGTTTACAACCGAGGGAGGGTGACAGGTACGCTAATAACAACCCTGACTTCTCTCTGGTGATGTGACAAGAGTCACTGAGATGCTCAGTCACTGAGGGCTCAGAGGTGCTGCTGGACGTTGGCTGGGATCGGGGGTTCTCCCACTTGAGTATGCATCCAAATCCCCTGGACAGGCTGTTGAAACACAGATGTGGAGCGCTGCCTGCATGCACTCTACGCCATTCTCTATAAGGCACTTGAGCATCCTGACCGATGCCCCGTGGACCAGCATGCTTGATGCTATTCAGGGATCCCCGCACTTACACCTTTAACCCTGTCTTCTAAGGAGACCGGAGGTTTTCTCCATTTAAAGCACAAGGTCCTGTGGGACTCTGACTCCTTTTGTAACATGTGATGTTAACTCAGAGAACACGTGCTCGGAGAGCCCCAGAAACACACCACAGGCACCGTGCAGATGTTGATGAAATGATCGGTCAATTCCAACAATGAGTGCAAAGCTTAAGAGCACAGATTCTTTGATGTCTGTGGCGAAGCACACGCTGTACTAAGACCTTTCAAGTTCATTGATTTGCTGATGCCTCTGCAACATCGTCCGTCCATGGGCTTTGCAAACAATGATAAAAGGTCTGGTATTTTCCAAAGAGGACAGAGTTCAGGACGGTGGGTGTGAGAGTCTTGGTTTATTAGTACATCACACAGGTGGAGCATTAACAGAGGTCTCATGCCATTAACTGTAGCTCTTGTAGAAGATGCTTTGCAAAGGAATAGAAGAATGTTTGACCTAGATAACTGTTTGGTCTTCTTAAAAAAATCAGTGACATCTCTTGCTGGGGTCATTTTCCTTCTCACACCGGGTGACCATCGAGCTTCTTGGGGCCACAGCCAAGCAGAACTGTAAATAAAGTCGATGAAGCCAGTCTTGGTTCTAGTAAACCTCTGTTCTGTGCTGCGCACTCACCATTGGCATCCCTTCCCCTGGGGCCAGGGGCCCTCGTGGCATCTTCCGCCTTATCCTGTCAAACTGCTCTGAGGAAATTGTCTCTATTGTCTTCAAACTGAAGTATAGGAGATTGTGGGGGATTTAAAGGATTGTCCCGCTTACGGATCCTTGCACATAGCAGGGATCAACGCATAAAGCTAGAGGAAGGACGTTCTTACAGTGGATTTTAAGCACCAGCTGGAAGTAGGAGCGGCCTGGGGGATTGTCATCATTTCCATGCAAAGGGACAACCACGAGAATAGAACGATGAGTTTCTGAAGTTATTTCTCACTGCAGTCGCAGTGATCTTTCTGCCCAGCTTCCTTCTCGTTCTCCTGGGTCTGGGCAACCACAGCCCCACAAGCTTGTGTCCTCTTGGCCTTCCCGGTATTTGTAGGGACTTCTTATTGCAAGTGATAAGAATCCTGTTCAAACCACCCAATGCCAGGGTTGGACCGACATTGTGGATGAATGTAGCTTCACCGTTACGAACACTCGTACACGCACGTCTACCTTTCCTCTGGCTGATTCTCTTGACAGCCATCATTATCTCCCGCTGTCCCGCAGATTAAGGGATACCTAGTTCTCAGTTTGAGGGGAAAGAGCTTGCTTCAGCTCCGCCTCCAGCCCAGTCAGAAAAGCCTGGGAAAGGATGCTGATTGGTCAGTGGTGGGACCATGGTGGCTAATGGGAGGTGGTCTGGTGATTGTCATTTCTGTGACAGTCCCTTAAGGAAACACATTAAGTAGGGGATCACCTGGCGATTTGAGCTTCCATTTCCCCATCTGGAAAATGTGGGAAGTGGATGCCTTTAAAGCTCTCCCAACTTTAACCTGATTCTATTTAAAAATCACTTCTTTGTTTCTGGTATTCTAACCACTGGATCTTTACTTCCATGATATGTCCTACCTCCCACCAGGAAGTCAAATGACATGGGGGGACGATAATCATGTCATGTCCTTGGCCCAACTCTGAGTTTCTCTGATGGGAAAATGGGCAGTGCCTGAGGTGCCCTGCACAGGAAACAGCGAAGGGTCATAGATCAGCCTGGAGTAGATTAGCCCACCATATAAAGCGCATGATCTAAGATGGTCACAATTTCAGACTTTGTGACGTGTCCCAAACTTAGCGTTCTGCTTGAGTGAAAAAAAAGAAACCGATCGGTGGAAGGTCAGCTGGAAGTGTTCCTCATGCCGTTGTGCTGGGGACATGATACGATGATTATGTAAATGGTTCCAGATGCAGCCCAGGTTCGACGTGGCTAATGTGTAGACGTGTCCAGATGATGCATCTGTTTCCATATCGTTGGACATTCGTTCTTTCTGTAAAACCAGATGATGTCTTTTTCCCCAAAAGCCACCCCACCTGCCGAGCGAGGCTGTCAGTCCGTCTTATCCATCACGCCCTCGCTCCTGCTGTAATGAGCTTTGCCTCTGTCTGGCTCACTTGTTAGACCACGAGTTCCCAGAAGGCAGGGGCCATACTCCAGTCATCTTTGAATTCCCAGTCTAGATGCATGAAAAGGACTCAGTAATGTCTACGGGGTCCTCAAACTACGGCCCGCGGGCCACAGGCGGCCCGCCGAGGACATTTATCCAGCCCGCCGGGTGCCGCTGCCTGTCCTGCTTAACAGCCGACGTGTCCCGGGCCTGCAGTGCGCATAGGAATTTGTTCATAGTTTTTTTTTTAAACTGTAGTCCGGCCCTCCAATGGTCTGAGGGACAGTGAACTGGCCCCCTGTTTAAAAAGTTTGAGGACCCCTGGTCTACGGTGTTGGCTTCAGAAATAAAGCTTCTCAAGAAAATTTTTGTGAAGAGTTTCTATCAGTACCGCTCAATTCATGTAAGCTGTTGACCAGCTGTGTTAGGCTCAGGCAGGGAGCCAGCCATGGCCTGGAAACTCAGGAGGCAGGTCTGGAGGCGAGCTGCCTTGATGCCCTCCCTGCACGGCTGTCCCAGCAGCCATGGCACAGGACAGGCGTGGCATGCAGCTCCCACCCGCGGTGGGAAAGCCGCCGCGAGTGAGTGAGACAGGCCTGTCAGCTCTCAAGTTGTCTTCTGTAGCTTCCTGGGGTTTCTGCCATTAGGTTCATTTTGGGGATAAGCTATCACCTCCCAGAAAGCCCCTATGGAAGTGCCTGTTACTTTGTGGAGGGCTTTCTTATTATGGCCTTGGATTCCTAAAGACTATAAGGCCAAATGAGGGCTGATAGCACTGGAAAATTGTTTGTTTTTTTTTTTTATCCTTTTAGATACCTATGACTCATCTTACCCTCAGTAGAGCCCTTTTCAGTTGACAAGGAATTCCTGGGAGTGGGGGAGGGGAGGGGCATGTTAGCAATGGGTATGCAGATGACGAAAGAGTACAGATCCCTGGCACCCCTGGGTTAGGGGACTCATGGGCCTGTGGGCATACTTTGGCCTGATGGGTAATAGGTTTTAGTGTTGCTGCCAAGGAAGATTCACTTTCCTGGTCTGCCTCCCAGTGCCCCTTACCCCCCTTCAGACCACTGGACGGTCCTTGGGTGAATAGGAGAGGTGTACACTTAGAGAAAGAAAGCTAGCAGCCAGCTAGCCACCTGCACCATTACAGAGGGGAGGGGTGAGGAGCTGTCAGTGTGGGGAGCGCGTTTCAGCTGCCCGCTGTGTGCTGAGGGCGGGGGGCGGGGGGATGTTGCCATCACCTAGCGGCCAGGCAGATTGGAAGTTCCGCTTTGCCACAGTATCTGCGTGCTAGAAATGGTCACCTCTGTGACAGTCAGACTTCATGCAGATGGCATCTCGGTGGGACTGTCAGTGGGCAGTGACGGGGTCATTACCATACATGAATTAGTGAATGAACAGTGAGCATCAGGAGTGGGCTGGGGTCGCATTTATAGTGACAGAAGGTGAATGCTACCCCGGGGACGGTTCACGTGATGAAGTTTGTGCTGTGTCCCCACATTGGGCTACTGGTGTCTTAGAATGCAGCTAGGTATGCGCGACCTTGGACAAGTCCTCCATCTTTCTCCCTATCGGTTTCTTTGCCTTTAAAATGCGGTAATAACACCGCCTCTCAGTGAGGCGGTGAGCAGCACAGTGCCTGGCACGGAATCCAGCATGTAGTGGACCTGCACTTGGGATTTTGTCTTTTACGAAGGCACGAAGCCACCGGGGCAGCAGGATGGTGGAGCATGGACCAGCCTGGGTCTACATCCCAGCGCACCCACCTCCCAACCAGCTGTATGATTTTGAACTAGTCACTTCATGTTTCTTTGGAAGCCTCCATTTCTTTATATGTAAATGGAATCATGATAATAACTACCTCCTGGACCGCAGTGGATTTAAAGAGGGAACATACATAAAGCACCTACCACCATATACGGTGCATAGCAGTTCCTTTACCAACAGTAACAGTTGTTCTCAGCTGTAGTGGAGAGTTAAAAAAAAAAAAAAAAAAAGCAGGCCATCATGCAGACTTTGCCTGTGTGTCTGCTGGCCTTGCCCGCTGCATACACCTTAGGAAGGTGGATCCACATGAACAGAGGCAGTGGGTCATCGGGTCATTGCCTCTGTATGGGCCGGGTCTGTCCTGAGGCACAAATTACCAGGTAATCCTCTTTTTCTTCAGGCTTCTACTGGGATATGTCTATTCTAATAGAATAGACCTCAAAGAGGCATTTGTATGATCCCAACGCATCATTTGTATGAACACTCAGGCCTTAAGTACATGGGGATAACATCTGGGAGGGGCGGGGTGGTGGGTATCAGCTCATATTCATATGAATTTACGCCAACCGAACTTCCAGTCCACTGTGTCTCCGCGATTTTTTCCTGGAGAAAAAATAATGTTCGTGCAGGCGTCTGGCTGTTGCTTGGACCTCGTTCATTCTTGAACGTGTGTTGTGTGTAGTGTTGGTGCAGTAGCGGTCACATCGTGTGTGGATCCGGTGAAGTGCTCCTCCCACACCAAGCCCCTCTGCCCCCAGCTCCAGCCCATGTCCTCCCCGTGGTTCCAACGATACAGGAGAGAACAGGAGCTGTGCACAACGGGAGTTGATTCTGGAAAAGCGTGCTCACGGTCTGGGCTGAGAGTGCACGCAAACGAGTTCACAGAGGCAGGGAGCTGTTAGCTGGAGACTTTTCTGAATAGACAGGGTCAACCCTAGAACATCACGGTCTTCCTTTAACCTCCAGGTAATGCAGGTGGTGAAGGAGCAGGTAATGAGAGCTCTTACAACCAAGCCTAGCTCCCTGGACCAGTTCAAGAGCAAACTGCAGAACCTGAGCTACACCGAGATCCTGAAAATCCGCCAGTCCGAGAGGATGAACCAGGAGGACTTCCAGTCTCGCCCGATTTTGTAAGTTACCCACCACCTCCCCCTCCACCTCTTCCAGGGCTCTGACAGGCCACCTCCCCCTCCACCTCCTCCAGGGCTCTGACAGGCCACCTCCCCCTCCACCTCCTCCGGGGCTCTGACGGGCCGTTTCTGGAGTGGAAGTCTCTCACCCAGCCGGGCTGCGGGCTGCGCTGGGAGCTCTCTGTGGGAGGCCAACGAGAGGCGTTCCGAAAGGTCTCAGTCCAGCCGCAGAGTCCGAGCAGCCCCCTGGGCAGGCTGGGCAGGGTGGGCTGAGCCGGAGGTGGGCAGGTGCTGGTCGAAGGATCTAAACCAGGAAGTGGCCCAGTGACGGATGAGCCCTCTAAGGACTGGGAACAAACTTGGTTGCCCAGGAAGCTACGTTCTTTGGAGGTGCCTTTGAGTGGCAAGATGCGCTGGCCCAGCCAGTGAGGCCCATGCTAATCAAAGCAATGTCACTCAAGCAGCGCGCGTGGGAGGGCTGGGGAGCCGGAGAGGCGAGATCCACCTCCTCCCTGCCTGTTGGCGCCGCTCGGCATCACTTCTTATTTCCCTGTGACTGGCAGCCACAGGCCGAGGCAGAGAGGCAGGGCCCCTCTTTACAGGGCTGGGCACCCAAGCCCACCAGCAGCAGTCGCTTCACTTCAGGAGTCTCCATCCGTAAGATGTGCCGAATCTTGGACGCGGAGGCTGTCTGGTTGGCTTTGTCTTTCCTGAGAACTGGCCCGCGTGTCTTCCCTTGTCCCTTTCTGAGAGCCAGGCAAGGTTTGGGTGCCTTGTCGTTTGTAGGGAAAGGAAAGGGGCAGGGGGAGTGGAAGGAAGTGCTTGATGCTTGTGCTCACTCTGCTGGACACAGCTGCTTCTAAGCTTTGTGTGAAGCCAGCTCATAGCATAGGTGTCACTGCGAAGCCTGTCTTAAACCTCTCTCTCTCTCTCTCTCTCTCTCTCTCTCTCTCTTTCTCTCTCTCTCTCTCTCTCTCTCTTTCTCTCTCTCTCTCTGTCTCTCTCTCTGTCTCTGTCTCTCTCTGTCTCTCTCTCTCTCTCTCTGTCTCTGTCTCTCTCTCTCTCTCTCTCTCTCTCTCTCTCTCCGTTTCTGATTCTTGTTCTTCCTGCCTCTTTCTGTTACTGGCTCTTCTATATCTGACATGTCTAATGCTTGGCAAGTCACAAAGCACCTCTGTTTTGTTGGCTCACGTCCCTGTGAGATAAGCAGGTCTTGAACCATCCGAGGACCAGGATGTGGTCTCGGCAGCTGAGGCCTTTCTTAGCAAGCAGGGCGCCAGGACTTGAAGCCCAGCCCACTGATCCCTCAGCTCATGCTCGTCTACCTCACCGAGTCCCTTTGCCAAGTGCAAGATTAAGATGCAGTTTAAAAGGTGCACAGGTCTGAAAAGACAGTAGCCAAGCCATGGCGTCCCTTTTCAAACCCCAAGTCACCGTTAGGAGTTTGGGAAACCTCAGTGACACCCGCCCACTGCTTTCCCTTGACCTCGCAGGTAAGTCCAGTAGCTGCACCGACAGGATGTGGCCACGAAGCTGCAGGATTTACTCTCTGGCCTTTGACAGAGCAAGTTTGCCAACCTCTGCTCTCGATGAACACTGGGGAGCAGCTCAAGGGCAGACCCGGGTCCAGGAGAGAATCCCACCAGCCTGGGGGTGCCGTCTGTCTGTCTGTCCGCCTCCTTGGGCCTGGGCCTGGAATTGTCACAGTGCTAGACTTGGAATTGCTCTTCACACTCTCATTTGCCTACCTCTTTTCTAAAAAAAAATATCTTTTTATTGATTTCAGAGAGGAAGGGAGAGGGAGAGAGAGATGGAAACATCAGTGATGGAGAGAATCATTGACTGGCTGCCTCCTGCACACGCGCTCCTGAGGATCGAGCCCGCAACCTGGGCGTGTGTCCTGACCGGGAGTGGAACCATGACCTTCTGGTTCATAGGTCAATACTCAACCACTGAGCCACACCAGCCAGGCCCTTCCTCTTTTACTCCTCCTGCTTTTATTGATTTACGAGGCCTTTCGATAGAACGAGAGGAATATCTGTCAAAACCAGAGCCAGGGAAACTGCACCCTCCCTGCCTGGGAAGGGAGCACCACAGCAGACCGGTCACCCGCGGTTCAGAGCAAGCCCAGGGTCACGGTGTGTGAGCCCCAGCTCCTGTCGAACACAGAGGGTTTGGAGAACATAATCTAAGCAAACTCAGTGCTACCTTGCACGCACACTGTCTCCTTTGGGAGTCACGGCAGTTTCCAAGGAAAGGCACTCATATCCCCATTTTACAGATGAGGAAACTGAGGCTTAGATGGGCTACATGACAGGCCCACCTCGGGCAGAGCCTAGATTGAAGGCCCAGCCTTCTGAGTTCTAGGTCTGCGTTCTAATCGCTACTTTCAGCAGCCCCGAGGGCTGGGCTCTGGTCTCCCTGCCCAGTTTCCACTAGGGCAGCTCCGTGAACTTCCCCCTGATAAGAAGATCTCTGCTCTTAAAAAATAGATTTAAAAATCCATTGAACTCTGTCACGATATCCTCACAGCCCAGTGCATGTAGAAGGAAATGACATTATGTTGGCCAGAGACAGGGTGCAGATACCCCTTAATTCATGTCCTCGCCATCCCGTCTCCCTGGGCCAGAGCCCTGGACAATGCATCGTTCCCATTCGCCAGTGACACAACCGAAAGCAAAACATGGTTCCGAGTCTGCCCCGGACTCAGCGTTTGCTGTGGTTCAGTCATCGGGCCGTGGCCGATGTCCCTGTTGGGTCAGAACGCAAATGTCGTCTCCGAGACCGACTTGGGGCGAGGGCGGATGTGACCGGAGATTTATATGCCCAGCAGAGCTGCGCGCTTTTTGCAGAAGTTTATGTGTGTCTTTGTAAAACAAGAGGAGAAATTCCTCGGGACACTGTGGTCTAGGAAAATATCACTCAAGTGGCTAGCGCTGGGGGTTCTGTAAATGTCAGAGGGTCCGTAGGGTCATAGTAACAGATAGGCCTTCACGGATGAGTCTCGGAAGCCCAGCTTGGGGGGCATTGGGACGCTCATGAAAAGATGCAGCTGCCGCCCTCCCGCCCGCCTCCGCCGCCTCCCCACCCACAAAGCCCTGTCCCCCAGGCCCGCTGTGGACCGTGTTTATTTTCACAGGGAGCTCAAGGAGAAGATCCAGCCAGAAATCTTGGAGCTGATCAAGCAGCAGCGCCTGAACCGCCTCGTGGAAGGGACCTGCTTCAGGAAACTCAACTCCAGGCGAAGGCAAGGTACGGTGCCTGGGGCTGCTCCACGCCAGGACCTGCCCCGTGGGAGTCCCGGGGCGTGGCGCTGGTTTAAGGGGAGGCCATGCAGCACCGAACTCGGACAGGAATCGCAGTCCCTGTGCGTTCTGATACCCTGTGCACCCCCAAGGAGAACCGAGGTCCAGAACTCCAGAGGGTCCGTGGAGCTGAAGAGCCCTTCTGGGCCACGAAATACCATGAGTTTGCTGCTGTGGTTCAGCAACAGCTACCGTGTGTTGACTGAGGGATTACCACGTGCCGGCTGTGGTGTAACTTACACTCGTGAATTTCACCCTCACAGTAACCCTATGAAGGAGCCACTGGGGTTGCACCCGGTTTACAGATGAGGGAACCAAGGCACTGAGGTGTAAGCACGTCGCCCAGTCACAGAAGAGCAAGGATGCCCATCAGCTCCATGGCCCTTACTTTGTTTTTATATGTGTTTTTACTGACTTCAGAGAGGACGGGAGAGGGAGAGAGGGATAGGAACATCAATGATGAGAGAGAATCATGGATCGGCTGCCTCCTGCACGCCCCACAGTGGGGATCAAGCCCGCAGCCCAGGCCTGTGCCCTGACCAGGATTCGAACTGTGACCTCCTGGTTCGTAGTTCAGTGCTCACCACTGAGCCACACAGCCGGGCCCGAAGGTTGTTATAATCTGTATGAAACCATAGCTGGTGTGTCAGGGCTCAGTGTGTCCCCCAGGCCTGTGGGACTCCAAAGTATTGGTGCGGCCAAACCGCCTGGAGAAGGACTGGGGGTTCTGGGGTCATCTTCTGTGAAGGGAGACAGCAGCCTCCAGGGAGGCAGGATTCTGAACGAAAGCACAGGACTCGCCCTCTGAAGAATGGCCGGTGACGCGAGGAGGACCTGCAGGCAGGGTGACCTTCCCGCGGCCTGCCCCTCAGCTGTCGTCTCCGTCACTGCGCGCAGAGGGAAACCTGTATCTCATCACCTGAAAGGTGACAGCTCCCTTGGAAACAGCGCTGGGGCCCTCCCGCTGTGTGACTTGGAAAGGTTCGGCCTTAGGCAGCCAGTAGACCATCTGCTGAAGACTCCACATTTTCAGCTAACCCAGTGGTCGGCCAACTGCGGCTCGCGAGCCGCGGTTTGCAACTCTGTTGACTAATGAGTTTGCCGACCACTGAGCTAACGTATGAGGGATCCAAAATCCGAGTAAAAGTGTCCACTCTGCCTCCCACACTCGCAGGGCCCCGGGGCCAGCAGCCAGCAGCCAGCAGCCAGCGGTGGCCTCCGCACCCAAGACTGAAATGTTGGCTGAGTCCACGGCAGAGGGGATCAGGACTCAGTTCTTGTTGGGCCCCGGGCCTCCCTGAGCTGGCCAGCCTGTCGCACTCAACAGTGGTAGCTCTCCTTCCCTGTGGTCATCTCCCCTGAGGACCTGGAGCCAGCCCCAAACTGTCTCAGCCTGGATGGTGAAGACAGACAGTAAACGGCCCTGTTCATAGAGCCGCCTTTGGCCAAGTTCATTAACATTCAATAAAGTGTAGTTTCTTTTCATCCCCTTGATGGAGCAGACACAGAGTATTTCCATCCTCGCAGGAAGGTCTGTGGCACGTGACCGCAGGAATTAGGATCATAGTGGTGATTAGCTCCATAATGAGCCACGTGACTCTGAGAACAGCTTTAATCAGCCCTGGAGACCTTCTTCCCAGGCTTGTGTGTTTTAAAACCAGCTTTTCCCTCTGATCCTTCAGAGAGATGGAGATGGAGATGGGATAGGGGTAGGGAGAGAGAGAGAGATAGGGAGAGAGAGAGAGAGAAATAGGAATAGAGATAGAGATAGGGATAGAGACAGGGATAGAGAGAAGGAGAGATATGAATAGAGACAGAGAGAGAGGGGGCGGGAATGGAAGAGAGAATTGTCTCCATATTTTAGCTTTGGCGTTTGGGGAATGAAGAGATAGCTATTAAGGCACTAAATTCCTAGTTGATGGGGAGGCCTCTGCAGCGCTCCTGGTTTCCTTTTAAATGCCAGTAAACAGCCTTTGGCAGTGTTCTCACTGCTTCTTCTCGTTGCTTTCAGTGACCACAGTTCACTCGTTCATTGCCCAGAGGGACTGAGGAACTGGTAACATCAGGCTGGGTTTTGAAAAGAAAACACACATTTGTCTTACCATCAAAGAAACTGCAAATCAAGCTGCCACTGGCGGCTGACACTGACACTGTCTCCCCACGAGTGGGCGCTGTGCTGGTCGGAGCTGGCGCCTCTGCCTTTCCTTAGAGCCGCTCCACGTTAGGGTGCCACCCGTCTCCCCAGAGCGCAGGACGCCAGCCGTTACCCCGCGGAAGACCCTGGCTGAGTACCAGCATTTGATTCTCAGGAGTCAAAGCAACCTCCAAGCCTTCTCAGTCCCCTTTGCCATCCGTCCAACTTCCTCTTCGATGGGGAGGCGCAGGCATATCACTAACAGCCGTGATGCAGGGTGCTTTCCGCTCTCCGGCATTTTAGTGGCAGCCAGAGAGGGGAGCTTACATGGGACAAGAGAAGGGCTGGGCTGGGCTGCGAGGTTAGGTCAAGAGCACGTGCGCCTCCGGCCGGAGGAAGTCCATCAGCTGTACGTCAGATATTGCTAAGGTCGAGCTCAGTAGCCTTCTGCCTGTTCTTGAAACAAACATCGACGGCAGCTTTGCAAGGAGGATGGTTGTCTTGCCTCCCGGAGCCTGAAAAACAGCCCCTCTTCTCTAGTGGTTTCTGAGCGTAAGAAGACGCTGCCCCAGGGACCTGCTCTGTTCCTGCTTTTCCCTGCAGTGAGTCCCCGTCCCTGCTTCTCCGCTGGGGACCAGTTGTTCCCACCGCCCCTCCTGGTCGCCAGCAGGAACTTAGCATCCGTTCCTTTCCGAAGCGTCCCAATCGGATGAGTCGCATGTCCTCCAGGCAGTGCTGTTAGGAAATGAGTGTTTTGTCAGGGACCCGGGCCCCTTACCGGTGCCTCTTTGTGTCTCCCCCTCAGACAAGTTCTGGTATTGCCGGCTGTCCCCCAACCACAAGGTCCTGCACTACGGAGACCTGGAGGAGAGTCCACAGGGGGAGGTGCCCCACGACTCGCTGCAGGACAAGCGTAAGTGCCCGCCCGCGGGCGGCCGGAGGGGGGTGCTTGCTTGTTTCCTGGTCACTAAATATCACGCAGAAAAGCCAGCCATCCACCCACATAAACCACCCTAAGTCCTGGCCTGGGCGTCCTCATGAAGCACAAGACCTCCGTGGATTCAGGCTGGGGTCCAGTTGTCCACTTTCACATGACTTACCCAGGTGCTGTTTCAGGGAGCAGGAACGGTATGAACCCGATTCTGTCCGTTGTCCTTTCCTGATGATCGGAAATAATCATGACGCCGCCCACCTTTACTTATTATAGTTCAGTGTATCCCATAATCTGATGCAAAGCTAATGGCAGACCCAAGTATGCTGCAGTAATCAAAGAGGGCTTCCCGGAGGAGGCCGCACCTAAGCACAGCCTTGAGACTGCACAAAGATGGCTGTCGCATTTCAGCTCCTTGTCTAGAAAAGGTACTCTCTGCCTGTTTCCCAACTTCTCCAAAGACGTAACACAGACACTTAGGGAATTTACAGTGATCTGCATGCTACTGTTTTCGAAATACTCCCTGAAATGCATATTATTTGTATTTATTTGCTATTTCTGTAAGACGACTGTTTTAATGTATGCCTTTTGAATAACTAGTACTTTGATAGATTATTTTAGCCCGACACCAAACCAGGTTACAGGTTTTTTTAAGCACTATTAAGTATACACATTAAAGGGAGGACTATAGAAACATTAAAGTGTACAAGCCAATGAATTAATTTGAAAGAGAAATGAGACGAAATGAACACAGCCTCAGAAGGTATCCCAGGAAGAGAAATCAAAGAATGAGAAAAACAAAGACACTTTATTAAGCCTTTCTAAGTCACACTGGGCCTGCAGTGAGTCCTGTCCGTGGGTCCCAGATGGAGGGCTGACCCCAAGTCCCTGCACCTAACCTCTCCTCATCCCGGGGCCCACGGAGGTCAGATCTGTCTGGCCTCCCTTGGAGCCCATGGCATCGCAGGCAAAAATAGCCCCGGACCGGGAAATCCCTGGCCAGTCGGACTCCGCTGGCGTATCAGACAGGCAGCCTGGGGCCTCCTCTCTCCTCCAGCTCCGATGTGGGGCAGCCTGGGTGTCGTAGTGTCATTTGGCTCAGAACGCAGCCTCCTTTCCTAGGCGCTCTGCCTCCCAGCGCTGTTGTCGGCGCTGTTCGTGGGAAGAGAAGGAAATGGAAGCCTTTCGCTGCAGCGCCTGGGGCAGTGTCTGTGTGCCCTGCAGCGGGGCACCCGGCCTCTGTCTGTAATGAGGACCCCCCTTCAGGTCTCAGGAAACACTCCCTACCCCGCTGTGGACAAGCTGGACCCGTGGCTCTGAGGATGGATCTGGGACCAGCATCCCTGGGGAACTTACTAGAATGCAGAGTCTAGGCCTCACTCTCAGACCTGCTGAATCAGACACTCTAGGGATGAGGACCCATCCACTGCCGTCTAAACCAAGAACCCATAGGTGTGCAGGGGTGTGTGTGTGTGTGTGTGTGTGTGCGCGCGCGCGCACTGGAGACAGCACATCTGTGTGCACATCTGTCCAGAGAGGGGGTGTAGTCATGTAAGGACATCGAGTGAAGCTGTGATGTGCCTGAGCTGGGAAGGCCCGGCCTCGGACACTGAGTTTGCCACCTCGGCCTGCTCCCTGGTTTGCATGATTCCAATTCCACAGGCTGCCTGGCGCCAAATGGCCTTTCTCTCGGAGCCTTAAAAGTCAGCCACTTCATCCCGCCGAAGAATGAGTCAGGTCTTCAGTTAATGTCCAGCGCCCTTGCTCATGCCTGGGGACCTGGCCCTGCCTTGAGACCCAGGGGGAAATTGCCTTCCGCCCCTGAAGTTAATCAGTGCTGGATATTGAGGTACCGATGCACCGAAGTGTCACAGAATCCTCTCCTGCAGAGCATGGGTGAGGATGGGAGACTCTCCGTAGCTGTCTCCATCCCTTAAGGCAAGGGTCCTCAAACTTTTTAAACAGGGGCCAGTTCACTGTCCCTCAGACCGTTGGAGGGCCGGACTAGAGTTTAAAAAAAAAACTATGAACGAATTCCTATGCGCACTGCGGGCCCGGGACGAGTCGGCTGCTAAGGACAGGCAGCGGCACCCGGCGGGCCGGATAAATGTCCTCGGTGGGCCGCATGTGGCCCGCGGGCCATAGTTTGAGGACGCCTGCCTTAAGGTTTAGGAAATCAGGTACTCTTAACATATTTGTTTTGTTCGACAGGAAATAGGGCCCTTAAAAATCCCTATCTCCCTCCATCCCCTTGGCCCACATCCCCCCACCAGGTTGACAGGCCCTCATCGCCCCACGAACACTAGACTGCACTGCTTTTCAGCCCCCGGCCCCTCCGTGCCTCCCTCTGAGAGAATCTAGGCCATCGCTCTGCACTCCCACATCACAGGGGCCGGGAGGAGGAGGCGCCCCCCACACAAGGCGATGAAGCCGATTACAGAAGACAGAGGAGCGGCTGAGACAGCAAAGCCAAGTGGGCGAGTGGGTCCCTGATGCACGGCGGAAATTCCCGTCCCCACTCTACAGAGAGAATGAACTTTGATTATTGATCATGAAAACAACTCCAAATAACACTTCTTGGGGGCTTACTATACGGCAGGCTCGGTGCTGAGAACTTTACGTAAATTACCCTCCTGACAACCTGACGAGGTAGATCCCATTGCCCTTGTTGTACAGATAAGGAAACGGGGGTACAGGAAAATGAGGTGCTTGTTCAGGGTCACACGGCTACTAAATGGTAGACAAAGATCTGAGTGCCGTCACCCAACACGGTGGCCCAGCCGTGACCCGCTGCTCTGCCCGCCAGATTAAAAGCCAGCGGTGATTGCAGCTCCAACATCAGCGCGACCCTCTGAGATGGGTGATGTCATCGTTTCACACTGCAGGCGAGGACGCTCAGGCTCCCAGGCGTCAGCCCGAAGTGGGTAGCCAGTGGGTGGGTCTAGATTTCACACCCAGGCCCTGCAAGTCCACAGGCACAGCCCTTCCCACCACTCCATGCTGCCGGCTTAGAGACCGGATTCTTTACAGGCTGCGCTGGGCCCGGCCTGTCCCTCCTCCTCCGGGACTCCGCCCACAGAGGCTGTGTCCACCACAAGGGCTCACTCACCAGCTGCCTCCTGGGTGATTTCTGCCTCCGCCGGCTCCCAGTGGGGAAAACTAACACTGCGTTTGTCACGGTGGCCATATTTACCTGTGCAGTGGTACTTTTGTTTTAAGTCACCATTAAAGTTCCTCCTACAGGTGTTAGCACCCAAAGCGTGTGCTGAACATATCTGAAGTGATAACCACATCAGGGCTGTTCTTGGTGTGAGCGGGGTGCTGACACCTTCCAAACATGGGGAGAAATCATGGCCCCCCAAGGGAGCATGGAGGGGAAGAGAGGGCAGTCGTCCCAGCTCTGACCCCCACTGGCTATGTGACTTCACATCTTTATGTCCTCGCCTTCGGTCTCAGTCTTCCCATCTCTACAATGGGAGTGTCGCATTAGATCATCTCCATCCAGCGCAGAGTGAAGAAAGCACAGAAAGAAATGAAGCCAGTGCCCCAGGGATTTAGAGTTGAGGGTTGGGTGCCAGTAGTGACCATCCTGTTCTCGTATCTCTTGGCCCCACTTCTCTGTGCTTCACCCCCACAAAAAAAAGACCTCATAGAAACTCCTGCCTGGCTTTGACCTCGTCCAGAGCCCTCTGCTGCCCTCTTAGAGTGCAGGTGCCAGAGCCGTGAGTCCGGTTCTGCTCATCGCAATAGGGAGGGCCTAATTCTCCAGTGCCTCTCGAGGCAACGAGGCGAAGAACAACCTTTAAAAGCCACGGGGTCTCTTCAGAATTAACGTTTTCCTCTTAGCCGTCATCCTGTAACAGGCAGTTTGTCTCCGCGACAGGGACAGTGCCTGTAGGAAACCTGAAGTCTGTCCTACCACAGCAAGTGGGAAAGTGCCTTTGCTCCCTGAGCCTTCTCCTTCGAGGCCCTAAGGCTGCTCCCACAACAGCCTTCATGCGCATCGTGTTCCCTTCCACACGATGGGCCTCAAAGCCACGGGCAGCTGACTATTTATAGATTGTAGACTCTCTAGTTCACTGACCACGTTACAGATTATGCAACAAAAGACTTTCCCCATCTGAGGTACTCATGACTCATCTGCCATCTGACGCTCGAGAAGGTTTTCTGAATCGGTGTGTTCATTGTGTCAAATTCACTTCCGTGGTGGCTTCTCCACTGAACAGTAAACCTGACTTCCCCAAATGCCCTCCCCTCTAGGATCATAAATAGGCAGGCAGGCAGGCCACCGAGAGGAACAGGGCTGATGGCCGGTTATGAAGGTGGATTTGAGGAGGGCTGAAGTTCGCGGTTGTAGTCAGCAGTGGGTTCAGGAATCACAGGGACCGACTACAGGAAATGCCAATGCGAGGGAGAGAGGCAAAGGCAGGAGCGGGCCCCAGGGTGAAGGGTTATGCCACTCAGGATAGACTGCACTGCTACGCTCTGCTGCAGCAACACACAACCCCCAAATCTCAGTGGCTCACAGAGTCCGTGCCTCCCTCCCCACATTACGTAACTGACATGGGTCACTTACTCAGGGGCACGGGCCAGTGGCTGCTTTGCCATCCCATAGCCGAGCCATCTGAATGCAACATGTGGCCTCTTCAGTTTCTCAGGGGGAGAGGCTGGTGGGCATGGACTTTTCCCTCCTCCATCAGTTAAAGAGACTGGCCATTTCCTCTCACACTTCATTGGCCAGAACTAACCACATGGCCCAAAGGATGCTGGGAAGTGTAGTCATGCATACGCCTGGAAAGAAAGGAAAGCCAGATATTAGTGAGTGCAAGTAATGGGGTGTAGAATCAGGACTGCACGATGAAGGAGCAGACATCACATCGTGGGACAGATGGCTGGGGGGTGCAGAGATTCCCCAAAGGGTTCATGGCAGCCCCAATCTTCTCTAGGGTTGGAGAAAACATGTCAGCAGATTTGCACAAAGTTCTGAGCTGTTTCAGGGCACCTGGAGAATGTTAGCTTTAAGGGGTCTTCCTGTTGTATCATTTTGATAGTCTATATATGTTATAATTCTATCGTCCTCTAAGTATGACCCTCGCAACTCAATTCCCCAATAAAAGTATGTGAACTTTAATTGTGAAATTTCTCGTCATCTTCGCCATTAAGGGAATGATTACTAAGGAAATTACTGGGTGATTACTTAGGAATTCAGTACTCAAAGTGACCGCAGATACAAAGTGAGACTCACTTATGGGACAAAAGATTAGCAATTGGAGAGGGACAGGTGACTTTGAATTTTTTTTTAAGGTTCCATACCTTCTCCCCCCCCCCCCCCTCTCTACTTTAACAAAACGTTTTAAATGCAAACACCTTTCCATCTCTTTTTATCTCCTTCCAAGTCCCGAGTAAGACCCGAGATAGCATCTTTTCATCTAACTGCGCGAGAAATACCAGCTCCCATTTCCCTATCAGAAAAGAACATTCCCTTCCTTGCAGTTCAGTTTCATTGTCTGTGAAACAGGGATAAAGAACCCCGCCTTGCAGAATTGTTGTGGGAATAATGAGCTGGGGATGGGGAGAACGACAGTGGGGGCCCAGGACTGTTTAGTCCAATAAATGTTTTATGATAGGGCTGCTTTTCCTCACACCCAAAACTCCGAGACTAAATAGAAGCAGATACTTCAGCAGGAGACCCTGACATACTCGAAGCACTGGGCCTTGTTTTTGGCGCTCAGTGTCTTCCACCATGCCAGTAGTAGTACCACTGTTGCTGTTATCGTTACTGCTTCCCCTAATTCTGTCACTTTTCGCATGACTGCGGTGGGGTGATTTTAGGTATTTGTCTTGACGAACTGAATTCTGCTCATCAACATAGGTTTTTCTCCCCAGGATGCCTTTTGCCGGGATGTAAGGACACATATTCGTTTCCAAGCCCTGGGCACTGCCTGACTTCTCCTCCTCTCTGCAACTCTTCTTTCTCCTTGCTGTGGTTTCCGGGGCGGCCGCTGGGCTGGCAGGCGCCATGCTCAGTCCTGCCCCTCTGCTGGCACCTCGGCTTGTACACGGTGGCGTCACTCTCGTTTCTTTTATGAATTGCAGTGCCGGTGGCAGACATCAAGGCGGTGGTGACGGGGAAGGACTGCCCTCATATGAAAGAGAAAGGGGCCCTCAAACAAAACAAGGTATGGCTTCCACGTTATTGCATATAGTTCTGTCCGAGCAATGCAGCCGCCTTGGGCCCAGCCTGCATTCTTTAGCAGCAGTGCGCATGTGCGTGCCTGCCTGCCTGCCTGTGTGCGTCCGTGTGTGTGTGTGTGTGTGTGTGTGTGTGTGTGTGTGTGTATGTGTGTGTGCGTCTGTGTGTGTGTGTGCGTCCGTGTGTGTGCGTCCGTGTGTGTGTGTGTGTGTGTGCGCGCACGTCCGTGTGGGGGTGTGTGTGTGTGCGCGTCCGTGTGTGTGGGTGTGTGTGTGTGTGTGTGTGTGTGTGCGCGCACATCCGTGTGTGTGTTGCGGTTGCGCATCTTTCTCCTTTCCTGCTTTCTTCTACATCTGCAGCTTATTCTCCCTCCCCCCAATCATGTGTTGAATCCGTTCTCTCCCTCCCGATGTCCAGCCCTAGGACTTGCCCTCTCACTGTTGTCCCTGGCTTCTCTCCAGCCTTGTCCGCTCACCCCCTCCCCCCCCTCCGCCCCCTCTCCCCTGGGCCTCTCCTAACCTCCCATTGATGTTTATATTATCCCTTACCCAACTCCACTCCCCAGTCTCTTTCATTTTCTCCTGCTGTTATCACCTTAGTAGGCGCTCTGGGGTCTCAGAGAGCCTGGGAAAGGCAGAAACCAAACGACTCAGAACATCGTAGACAATGTTTGAGGCCTGATCTCCTTCCGGATGGTGGGGAGGGCTGTGACGTAGGCCAAACCCAGCTTCAGGCAGACACTTTCCCCGGAGCTGGATGTCGCTTCAGTCCTGTTCACATTACAACAGCTTTCCCCCGCCCCTTCCAGTTGACCAGCTGGCTGTTCACCAGGACAGCTCACAGCCCTGCCAGAGAGTATGCCAGGGGCATTATCTGGAAAGATGCGAGATTTCCTTTGCCCCAGTTTGGAGGTGTTTGATCTTGGAGGGGCCACAAGGAAGGCCATTCCTTGTTTATACCTCTTGGCATCTTGTGATACAGAGTACCCATCCATGCATGAAATTACCCAGATCCATCAGGGTGCTCCCGCCACCTTGGTACCAAAAATTACCATATAGATCGATACGTTGCTCTTCAATTGCTCACGTTTGGTATCTATGAGGAATATAAACATGATATGCATTTTATCAGTCAGGATTGAAGTGAATAATCCCTGCTCTGTAATGTCTAACACAGCCGTGGGCAAACTACGGCCCACGGGCTGGATCCGGCCCGTTCGGCTGTTCTATCCGGCCCGCAGAGCCGAAAGAGCGGAGGGTTCTCTTGCTCTCCCCTCCGCTCCTTTACTTTGAATTTATATTAGTTCACACAAACACTCCATCCATGCTTTTGTTCCGGCCCTCCGGTCCAGTTTAAGAACCCATTGTGGCCCTCGAGTCAAAAAGTTTGCCCACCCCTGGACACAAAAAGACGGGGGGGAATCCCGGTCTGCATTGGATGACCCTGTCTATGGTTGAGGAAAAACAAAAGTACATGTGCACGCGCGCACACACACACACACATACACACACACCAAGTTCTATCCTCAAGGTCACCTGGATAGATGGGACAGAACCCACAGAGTTAAAGTGATTGCTGGCCAAAGTGGCCAAATGAGGCGAGTCACCCCAAAACAAGATGAGGAGTGGCAGCCAGTACTGTGTACTGAAAATACGTTGTGTACGTCCCTGCTCTTGTGTTCATTCAGTCCATTGTTTGGCCCCTGGAAGATGACAGTCCCAAAACCAAGGCGCCATCGTGCCCAGAACTTCTCTGAGCATCCCCTGACCCAACGTGCCTCGTCCCTGGTTCCAGGGCCAGAGGGTAGAGCGCGAGGTCGGAGGCCCTGGGCAAGGCGGGATCTTCAGGTCCTCCTGCTCCTCTGTCCCCAGAACTCACCCTCCTGGGCCTCCCGGCGCACGGTGAGGGGCCTGGTGAACCAGGGGGATAAGGATGGCCATGAGCTGCTCCTGGACGTCAGTTTTCACTGAATTAAATTCACTGGGAATAAAAGATTTTAGGCGGGGAGCTCAGACGGCTGAGTGAGTGCCGTGGGGTGTGACAAGGAGCCCCTGAGGGGGGACACTGCTCCATATCCATGACAGCGTACCCCCCACCTCCTGGCGCCTCTCTCCCTCCATAAGGTTTGGACAGGTGGCAGCTCCTGGAGTGTTAGCCCGAGAGGTGTCATTGCTCCCAGCTCTGCAGCCGCCCTGCGCCACGTGCGGAAGCGCTGACCTCCACTGACAACTCAATGACGACAAGCCAGAGACATCAATAAAACTCATTATAAGTGATAGCAGCCTCTGAGACAGACATGCGGCTCGGAGAATGAATTCCTCCCTCTTCCTCCCCTCCCAGGCAGCTTCGGCGAAATTAGAGTGGGGACTGGCATGCTCCTGACTTTCCCATTTCCTGCCCGTTGTATCAGGAATCTGGGTCATGACAGTGCCCCTCATTCACGTCCTCACGGTGTATGCCTCGGGAGGGCCAAGACCCAAGTCTGCAGCGCCCCTTGTCAGTGACCTCTTCTCTTGTAAGGTCACACCCTGCCGACGGCTCAGGCCAGTAGAATGCTCAGTGCGATCAATATCGTACAGTGCAGACAACTTGAGAAGTGCATGTGGACATCCATATCGGACGGGACACCAAGTGTCTCACCCCAGGCCACTCGGCTACAGTGAAATGACAGTGTCCCTTAGTCCTTGGTCCTTTGTGTCTGGCCCCTCCTGTCTGCACTCGGTAGACACTCATCAATGAACGAACCTTCATTCATTCATTCTCTGACACTGGGCCCAGGCTCCTGCTTTGGCTGCTGCGGTATAAATCTAGGGTTTGGGTAGCCTTTGCTCTACAGTAGTTCAAAGATCAAGGGGCAGACATGGTCCCTAAAGATAATGGCTTCACCCAAAAGCGTCATCACCTACCGTGTTTTAGGACATTGACACCCCTACGAACATCTGTCTGGTTGAGGTGCTCAAAGGTAGAGTGGCCCTTCGTGCTGCTGACGGGGAGGGGTTTACAGCTTTGGGGTGCCCCTGGAAGAGAGAGCCACAGCTTCGGGTGGCGTGGCCCTGGCCCGCTCATTGGTCCGCCACTTCTCAGGACGCACCGGGGGCCCTACTCCGTGTTCAGTCTGCAAAACGAACGCGCCCTTCCCTGAACGGAGTGTTTTTGCCGATCTCTTGCAGGAGGTGCTTGAACTCGCTTTCTCCATCTTGTACGACTCGAACTGCCAACTGAACTTCATCGCTCCTGACAAGCATGAGGTAAGGGTCTTGGTGGGGTGAACCGATGAGAGGATGTCACACTTTCTCTAGAAAAACCAGCAGAAGGGAAATAGGGGAAAGAAAGAAATTTCATTTAAAAAAAAAAAAGGCAAAATCATGAACAAAGGAGCATCTTGTAGACTTGGGATAGAATGGAAACCTCTTGAGAACCTGCCGGCTTCTCCCTAGCTCGCTAAGGGTCCATGTAAAGCAGAAGAGGCTGCAGATGCCAGAACCTCGCTGCGACCCCAGGGGAGGACCGCTGGGTACCGCTGTGGAGGCTACATGGAATACTTCCTTTTGGGTCAGGATTTTCCCAAGACAAACTTGTCTCTATTCTTTAAAATACTGTATACACCCTGCCCGGCCCACTTGGCTCCGTGGTTGAGCGTCGACCTATGAACCAGGAGGTCACGGTTCGATTCCCGGTCAGGCCACAGGCCTGGGTTGCGGGCTCAGTCCCCAGTGTAGGGTGGGCAGGAGGCAGCCAATCAATGATTCTCTCTCATCATGGAGGTTCCTATCTCTCTCTCCCTCTCCCTTCCTCTCTGAAAATTAATAGAAATATAGTTTTTAAAAAATAAAGTACTATATACACCCAAAACTAACATAAAATAATACTGAAAAATAAAATTTAGAAACGCATTTGATAAGGGAGGTTTTCTTTAAGTTATTTGAGAGGTTTAGGGCTGTCTCCACTGCCAGGATTTATTTCTGAAATGCTTTTGTTCCTTTTTGACATCCTGTTATATGTGTGATTTGTTTCTCTTCTTGAGGCACGCTGTCAGCTATATTTAAAATATTTAGCATGAAGCTAAGAAAGTGCATTTGGAAGGGAAAGTATAGCGATGGTTGATTTAACTTCTTCTCTTGTAAGCTCGAATCCAGCATCATGCTGGAGACTTATTTTTAGACGGCACCATTCAGATTTGGTCGGCGTGTGGCCGCATAAACAGCTCTCAGAAAGGAAGGACGTGTCCGTAAAGCCCCACTGTGTTCCCCAGGCCCTCCAGGAGCTGCGCTCATTTGGAAGTTATTCAGAATCCGGCTTTCACTGGTTTGAAGCTTTTGAATAAAATTGTACATCCCGGAGCGAGAGGAGAGATTAGATGCAAATCCTGCATTTAGAATGGTGCCTGCATATCATTCCGGGCTGCTGACATTTAGTGTGCAGAAGGCTCTGACTTCGTCCTCGTCGTCCTGAAAATAGGTTCTGCGTCCTACTGTTTCCCCTTTGAAATGAAACTGTGGTTGCGCGCGGGCCAGCGGGGACCTGGAATAGGAGACGGGGTGCTGTGTAAACGGTGGGAGGCCTTCCCCTGGGGCGTTCATTCCCGTGGCGCTCAGGCGGGGCTGCCAGGTCCGGTGTGTGTCTGCCTGGGCTGTGGGAGGAGAGAGCCGCTGTGTGTGTGTGAGCACTTTTCACCTCTTCCGACCACTTGCCCGTCTGCTCCCTCGTTTGAGTGGCATCAGGTCGGAAGCGATGAGCTGGGATTGGAGCGGGAACCCCCTGCTCTCTGGCTCCTGCTCTCTGTGGCAGAGAGAAAGAAGGCGGGACCTAACTCACAGCTTCCTGCCTGTGCCCAGCACCCAGCCTCAGCCGTTATCAGCTCCAGGCCAGTCTGGTTCCATCTGCACCACCCCCACCCACACCTACACCCAGCACCACCCACACCCAGTGGCCACCCACACCTAGCACCACCCACACCCAGCACCACCCACACCCACACACCCAGCACCACCCCCACCCAGCGGCCACCCACACCCAGCGGCCACCCACACCCAGCACCACCCACACCCAGCACCACCCACACCCAGTGGCCACCCACACCCAGCACCACCCACACCCACACACCCAGCACCACCCCCACCCAGCGGCCACCCACACCCAGCACCACCCACACCCAGCACCACCCACACCCACACACCCAGCACCACCCCCACCCAGCGGCCACCCACACCCAGCACCACCCACACCCAGCACCACCCACACCCAGCACCAGCACCACCCCCACCCAGCGGCCACCCATACCCAGCATTACCCCCACCCAGCACCACCCACACCCAGTGGCCACCCACACCCAGCATCACCCACACCCAGCGGCCACCCATACCCAGCATCACCCACACCCAGTGGCCACCCCCACCCAGCGGCCACCCACACCCAATAGCCACCCCCCAGATTATGTTCGAAGCCCATCCAGATGCCACGTAGTTTTATTTGTAGGAATTCTCATGTGCATCTCTAAGTCATTAACAGTCGGCTTTGAAACCTAACTACAATGCTGTTATCACACCCACTTTCATAACAATGTTCTGTACGGAAACCAGTTTTATGAGTTACTTCCCTGCGCGTAGCTGTGACCATGCTCTCGGCCTCACCTGCTTCTCCGGCCCAGCCCCGGCCGGCGCAGAGGCGAGCTGCCAATCAGCAAGTAGGCAGCCGCTCTGCACACCAGCAGCATGGGCTGCAGCATCGCTAACACTGCGGGCGGGCGCAGCGGGGGGAGGTTGCCGCCCGGGGAGGACTCCTGGGGCAGGACCCCTCTGGAAGGGCCGGCCGGGGGCTGCCCAGCTCCGGAGAGGATGCTCCTGCACCGGGTGACAGGTCATCCTGCAAACCCACCCCCAACATCTCAGACAAAACACCATCTATCCCTGTAGCTCCCAGCCTTAGAAGTTAGTTATGTAAAAAGTCCTGTCCCAGAAGTCCCCGCCCCTCCAGGGGCCTCCCTGAGGGCTCCGCCGTCCTCCTGGCTGGAGCAGGGGAGGAGGAGATGCGTGGCAGGTGGATCAGGCTCAGATGTGAAAATGAAGTCACTACTAGAAATATGGGGCCAGGGGCAGGGACCCCTGCTCTGCCACATGCTGAGTCCTGTCCCCCAGGGAGCGGCTCCTCCAGTTCTCTCAGCCCACGGGAGCGCTGAGCGGGCAGGCCGGCATGGCCATGAGCTGCCGGCCGCCCCACTGCCTGCAGGACCACTGCTCCTGCTCAGCCTGCTGGGCCGCCTGCCGCTGCCCTCCCGGTCCCCTTCTTCCCCACCCCCTTCCGCGTCATCCACATCCTCCCTAGTGGCAGCCGTGGGACACTCCTCCTCCTCCATCCTCTGCATCCCCTTAGAGACTTCTGGTCACTGGGTCCACCTTAGTGCTGTCCGATCCTGTCCATTGCTCCCGATCCTCACTGACAGCCGCCAGGAAACCTCCCAGGACCCGATGCTGGACAGTCACCCAGATCAGCCAGCGCGTTCCTCTGCCAAGCAATTCCGTCTTCGGATTGCTGTCCTCTGCCGAGTGGTTCTGCTGATTTTCACCGCAGCCTTAATGTCCTGCGGCCTTTGGTTCAGGGCGGTAGCTAATAAAGTTCTGACTTTTCTGTGTGTCACTGCGTGTTCAAGACAAACGCTGGCGAACGGGTAAGGGTCTGTGCATTCGCTCCTAGAGCTTGTAAACGTTGATGGCCATTCCCATTGCTTTCCGGAGACCGCTGGAGGCTAAGTACCACCCATGAGACCTCCTAACAGGCTGGGCCACGAGATGCAAGCGTGCGGCCTCCCGCAGTGGGTTATTGCTTCCTGGACTCCGCCCCTGTTCCTTGGTAGCAACCCTTGCACACTAGTCCCGTCCAATTTGACGATTTTTAGTACCACCGTACGCAGTCAGAGATGGAAGCAGAAGTACCAGCTTTATGCAGCTTTGTGCATGTTTTATTTTATTTTTTTTTCAGAGTTTTTATCTGGTTAATTTTATTTTCTTTTTTTTTTTATAAATCTTTATTGTTCAGATTATTACAGGTGTTCCTCTTTTTTTTCCCCCATAGCTCCCCTCCACCTGATTCCCCATTCCACCCCATGCATTACCCCCCGCCACTGTCTTCATCCATAGGTGTACAATTTTTGTCCAGTCTCTTCCCGCACCCCTCACACCCCCTCCCCCCTGAGAACTGTCAGTCCACTCCCTTTCTATGTCCCTGATTCTATTATATTCACCAGTCCATTCTGTTCTTCAGATTTTTTATTCACTTGATTTTTAGATTCACTTGTTGGTAGGTATGTGTTTGATGTCATTTTGTTGTTCATAATTTTTATCTTTACTTTTTCTTCTTCTTCCTCTTCTTAAAGAATACCCTTCAGCATTTCATGTAATCCTGGTTTGGTGGTGATGAACTCCTTTAGCTTTTTCTTGTCTGTGAAGCTCTTTATCTGACCTTCAATTCTGAATGATAGCTTTGCTGGGTAGAGTAATCTTGGTTGTAGGTTCTTGCTGTTCATCACTTTGAATATTTCTTGCCACTCCTGTCTGGCCTGCATAGTTTCTGCCGAGAAATCAGCTGACAGTCGTATGGGTGCTCCTTTGTAGGTAACTAACCGTTTTTCTCTTGCTGCTTTCAAGATTCTCTCTTTGTCTTTTGCCCTTGGCATTTTAATTATGATGTGTCTTGGTGTGGTCCTCTTTGGATTCCTCTTGTATGGGGTTCTGTGCGCTTCCTGGACTTGTAAGTCTATTTCTTTCACCAGGTAGGGAAAGTTTTCTGTCATTATTTCTTCTAATAAGTTTTCAATATTTTGCTCTCTGTCTTCTTCTGGCACCCCCATAATTCGGATGTTGGTATGCTTGAAGTTGTCCCAGAGGCTCCTTACACTATCTTCATATTTTTGGATTCTTTTTTCTTTTTGTTTTTCTGGTTGGATGCTTTTTGTGAGTGATGCAGGCAAAGCGCTGAGCACGGCCTAGCGCCGGTGGAGTAGTCAGAAAAAAAAAAAAAAGAAGTTACTATTGTTGCTGCCCTAGGGCGTCCTCAGTGGTTGTCATTGTCACCTCCTCTCCCACCAGTACTGCATCTGGACCGACGGGCTGAACGCACTGCTGGGGAAGGACATGCTGAGCGAGCTGACGCGGAACGACCTGGACACCCTGCTCAGCATGGAAATCAAGCTCCGCCTGCTGGACCTGGAGAACATTCAGATCCCCGACGCGCCCCCACCCATTCCCAAGGAGCCCAGCAACTATGACTTTGTCTATGACTGCAACTGAGGCGGCCGGCCCGAGCCCCCCCCCACAACTGGAAACGGCGGCCCGCAGGAGAGAAGTGGGAACACGGGCCACGCCTTGGGCTCCGCGTGGCAAAGGGAAGCGTGGCCCACACTTCCTCCGGCCTCGCCTCCAGTCCCACCGTCTTTCTGCCCCCACCTGGCATCTAGCTCACCGCCCTGATTGTGTTTCTAGACGCCATTGCTTTAGGTCGCCTCCCGTTGCTGCAGCCTATGGGGGGACAAGAGCAACCCGCCCCCAGTAAGAGCCAAAGGGCCCCTCCATCCTCACCCCAGCAGGCACGCCCTCCCCTCCTGGCGTCTGAGAGCCAGCAGCCCATGCCTGCCCCCAGCCAGCCCGCCAGACCTAGGGAGGCCCCACGCAAGGCTTGTGTCTTGAAGAAACAGCCCAACTACTTGAGAAGACCCAACACCGCCTCCTCATCCCCTTCTCTAGAGTCAGCTCACACCGCCCATTCTGTATGAACTGAAATCTGCTTTCCACCCCGCTCCTTCCTCCGTCCCAGCCTTTGCCTTGCCCTGTTCCTCTTTGGTCCCAAGAGCAGCAGCCGCCGCCTCATCCTAGTTCTCACCGGCCTTGGGTCCCCAGACACAGTCCCCAGGTCCCAGGCCCACTCCACATCTGCACTGTGACCTTGACCAGCCTCCTTTCCTCACCAGCTAGTCTTGGGTCCCCTCCCCCTGCCCCAGCCGCACCTGCCTTCTCCGTGTCCACATGCCCTCCCGGCCCCTTAGCTGGAAGCACAAAAGGTGAAGTCAGTTGTCATGCTCCATCCCTAACAGCCACGACCCACAGGCCTCTGCGCCCCACCGGCCTCTGCGACAGGCGGCTACTGCTTGCGTGTCTGGTGTCACCGTCTCCCGGGGGTGGGGGGGGGCGGGTCCTGCTGCCACGGGGGTTCCACAAGATGCTCGAGGTGTCGGACATCAAGTTTACATCACTGTAGTTATTACAGGTGTTGACAGTTTGCAAGGGTTTGGGTTGGCTGGTTATTTTTGTTTTGTTTTGTTTTGCTTTGTTTTTGTACAAAAGAGTCTAACATTTTTTTGCCAAACAGATATATATTTAATGAAAAGAAGAGATACATAAATGTGTGTACTTTCCAGTCTTTTTAATTATTTTCCTCCTAAACATCTTCCTGAGAATAACATTCCCTTAAACACGCTGTGGAATAAAATTAATTGTGATGAGTTGGGGAGCTGGTGTGTTGATGTGATGACTTACATTCTTGCTGTTCAATTGTCAGGGTCGCCTGGGAGCCCATCAGAAATGCAGCCCCTTTGGCCCCACCCCAGACCCACAGAATCGGGGGGTTCGTGTGCATGTTCACTCCAAGGAGCACCGGCTTAGGGGCCTTGGGAGCATCACTCAGTCACCACAGGGTCTGAGCGTCCGTAAAGGGTGTTCCTTCTACGAGGACCATCTCAACTCATGGGAACATCAGACCCACTGTGTGAAAATGTGACCTGTTCATTCGACCCTGTGGCCTCCTGCCCATGGCACTCTCTGACCCCACCTTCCCCTGTGGTCGTGCTGGAGATGGAACAACTGGGCCAGACCCTGGGTGTTACCTGGAAACCCAGGATCAGCCGTCCAACCTGCAGGAGAAGAGCTAAACGTGGAAACTGAGTCAACACGCAGGAGTCAGGCACCACCCACAGGCACGCGGGAGCAAGGTCGGAGCTGAGGGGTGCTCCCTGTAGCGCCGGGAATGAGGGAAAATCTCTGTAACTGGCTTTTATTGGGGTCCCTGTGTGGTCCTGGCTGCCACTGCCTGGCCACCTGGTGGCGGGCAGTGAGCTCAGTGTCCCCGTTCATGATAGCATTTCCCTCTCCAGGAGGCTGCTTGTCTTAACCATTTCACAGGTGAGAAGTTCCAAGCTCAGAGAATTCAGGTCACTCTCCAAGGTCACGCCATAAGGATAGGATCGGGGCCTGAGGAGACCTTTCTCTGACTCCCCGGGCAACACTGACTCAGAAGGACCCTTAGTGGTGGCCCTGCACCTGATACTTACGCTAATCATCTTTGTGATCCAGGCGTGGTCTTCACATGTGGATCCAGGGGAGCAGGCCATCACATGTTGCTAATGGATTCCATCATCTCCGAAAATACGCTTCTCTGTGAGCCCTGTGGCTGTGCCCTGTACCCCGCCTTCCCGGGGTCCTCAGTCCCTGCTGTGGCCCTGCCCATGGCCCCCTGCTGGGCTGCACACCTGAGCAGTCTCCTCGGCTGTCTCAGTTCTAGCTTTTCCACCCAGATCCCTAAGGCCTCCTCCAGGTCACCAGGTCTAAGAGAACTCTGCCCTCAAAGTGCCCTGCAAACCTGATTGATCCACCCGGGAGTCCTCCAGCTTTTCGTGGTCTGTCTGTCCTGTATATTTGCTCTCCGTTAACGTCTGTGGCTACCTCCTCATTTGGGGGATCATTGTGGTCCTCAAAAGCTGCCAGGATAGCTCCTGGAGAAGGTTAGACACTGAAGCGCATGCCTAGAACTTGGGAGGCGATGCTCCAAGTGCAACAAAGAGCCGCCCGCTCACCTCGTCAGCGGGTGCCATTGGGTCAGGAGCCCCCACGACTTTTCCCATCAACAGCTTCGCAGCACTTCCCCCTCACAGACGGGTGGCTCTCTGAGGAGTGAGGCCATTGCTTCTGAGACTGCCCCTTGCATTTTTCTGCGCACACTGAGAAAAGAGCGACGGGCTCTCCCGCAGAATCAAAGCAGGGGAGTAGGAGCCGGGCCAGGCCCGCGGACCTGGCTGGGGGGCGGGCAGACTGCCTCTGAGACCAGGGCCCGTCTGTCATTACCTCTGCCCGATGCGGGCTATTCCCTGCACCTACTGGGAGTGACTGAGGAGAAATAAACAGGCCTGCGTGCGATTGCATTGGGCTCAAGTCATTTCAAAAGCAACCAAGAATTCATCCATCCCCAAATACAGTCATCACTGGAGCAGCTGTTCCTGGCCTGGCCCTCAGCTGGGGCCTCTGGGCGTGTTTATCTGAGCGGCAGCTTGCCAACGTCTCCCTTGCAATGCACGGAGGAGAAATCCGCAGGGTACGCGGTTCAGGCAGACGTGCCCAGATGGCTCTTTAAATTCTCCTTTAAATAATGCGTATTGCTTTGTTTTTCCGTTTATGAAATACGCATAGAAAATGTGGGAAATTCAGAAGTATGTGCACAGGAAGAAAATGTTTCCTAATTTAGATAACCATCATTAATATTTTATTTTTTTATATATTTTATTGATTTTTTTACAGAGAGGAAGGAAGAGGGATAGAGAGTTAGAAACATCGATAAGAGAGAAACATCGATCAGCTGCCTCTTGCACACCTCCTACTGGGGATGTGCCCGCAACCAAGTTACATGCCCTTGACCGGAATCGAACCTGGGACCTTTCAGTCTGCAGGCCGACGCTCTATCCACTGAGCCAAACTGGTTTTGGCAATCATTAATATTTTAATGTCTTCTCCTCCCAGGCATTTCTCCACTTACCTGATAGATAGGTAGATGGATAGGTAGATGGCTAGATACTAGGTGGATGTAGATGATAAAGAGATGTAGGTGATAGATAGGATAGATGTGTAGATATTATGTAATTGAGAATATCCCGTATATGACACGTATTTGTGTCACCAGATGAATGGAACCAGCCAGGGAAAACGAGTCTATTCCTATGACTCGCCCTCGGGGTAGCCAGGTTTCTTCGGGAGTCTCAGCCAGTGGTTCTGTTTAGCTTCTAGTCCAGCCGTGGGCAAACTACGGCCCGCGGGCCGGATCCGGCCCGTTCGGCTGTTCTATCCGGCCTGTGGAGCCGAAAGAGTGGAGGGTTCTCTTGCTCTCTCCTCCGCTCCTTTACTTTGAATTTATATTAGTTCACACAAACACTCCATCCATGCTTTTGTTCCGGCCCTCCGGTCCAGTTTAAGAACCCATTGTGGCCCTCGAGTCAAAAAGTTTGCCCACCCCTGTTTGGCATCTTATTTCATGAGGCCACTCTCCATGACTTCCGGAGAAGTCCCCTGGCCGGTCACACAGCAGGGTACCTCTATGAGTACGTTTCTCTGTGTCCATGTTAGTCGATGAGAAAGATAAAAAACGTAAGTAAATCCCATCTATCCAGTGGGGCAAACCTGAAGGCAATGCTTCCAGTGACAGAGGAAGAAAAGGAGGCCGTGCAGGGTGTCAGGGAGATGTTAAGGGCCCAACTTGAGACCTGAGACAAAGGAAGATGTGCCAGGCCAAGTGGAACGGAGACCTGGCTTCCCTCCCACTGTGATTCGAGTGCTCCCCCTGCTTGTGCTCCCAGCCCTCCCTCACCCCCCTTATGAGAAAGGGAGGCGTACAAGGCACATTCCGCACCTGCCAAGAACTCGGGTGAGAAGAAAAGCCTCCTCTGGGGCTGGAGCTGGGGCTCTCAGCCTTGGCACTACCGACTTAGGGCCGGTAAGTGGGGGTCTGTCCTGTGCTTTGTGACATGTTGACCACCATCCCCGGAATCTGCCCCTTAGAGTCCAGTAGTACCTGTCCCCTACCCCATCCCAGGCAAGTTGTGACAATCAGACACGTCTCCAGTCCTCCTGGTGGAGAATCGCTGAACTGGAGGTATAGGGGGTAGGGACAGAGGGATGGGAGTCTGCCTGCTGGCATCAAACACAGTGGTCCTCTGGGCATATCCTTAAGCCATTTCAGCAGCCATGTCCCCTGGGGCATGGGGGTGAAGGGCACCCGTAGCCATTTGGGTTTGGGAAGAAGAAAGGAAATAAAAACGGATTTGCATATTTTATTTGCCTTCAACATCGTGATGGTCTTTCAAGGTGGGCCTTGCTTCCCTCCTGTTGCAAGTGGAGGCTCGGAGGGAAACTTTCCCAGGACCACAGAGCAGCTGCACAGCGGGCTCCCCACCCCCCAAGGCCATATCCAGCCACAAAATGAGAGCTCCTGGCGTTTGGAGAAAGCACATCTCTGCACCCTAAATGTGTAAATGCTCACTCGGAAAGCTGGAGCGTGAGGAGGCGGGCGGGCCTGAACGGAGACAGGCTTCAGTGACCCCCAAAACCGAGCAATTCCACGGGGAAGATGTTCACCCTTCGAATTACTTTGTCAGCAAAACTGTCACTGGAGTATTTTGTCTCCTGATTGGGCTCTGCAATTAAAGCCTCTTTGATGCCGGCACGTTTGGGCTAATTTTAAATCCGATTACCGTCCGCATGACATCCACTCGAAGCTGTTTTTCAAACCAGCGGCAGCGATTTTCCTGGGGATGTGAGTTGTCAGAGTTTGTGGCCAGAAGTCCCTGCAGCCACGTCTTCCTCTCCTTCCCCTGTGGGCACCCCCAGACACGGTCAGATCCCAGCAGGTGCATCTCCAAGCGCCTCCGTGCCGGGAAGCCCCGTACCCTCTGGGAGCCCCGCAGAGCCACGCTGTCTGCATGCGGCCTGAATCAGATCTAAGAGAAAGCTGGGCCTCTAATCACACCGACATCCTGCGGTCCCTCGGCTTGAACCCTCCCGCGTCAACAGTAGTAATACGTGGCCTGGGCAGCCTGGGCTCCGCTGTGGAGGGACCGAGGCTGAGAGGGTTTGACACGGATTATTAAAAGGCCTCTTGGCCCAAAGCCTTCCACTGTCTCTCAGACCTTCCCATCTTCCTTTGAGTAAAACACATGTTCAGCAAGATAGGAGCTCTGAGGACCATCTCCCCAGACCCTGTTCAGCCCGGGGAGAAGCAGACAGAAGGTGGCACCCTGCCAAGAAGAGTGGTCACATGGGCCACATCAGACAGGCCCAGGGCCAAGGTGCTCACGCCGGGGTGTGCACCTGCATGGACGGGTCCAGCGCTAGCCATCCTTGCTCTGACTCTCAGTTTTCCCAGATCCTCTCCATCCTCCGCCTTTGAGATAGTAAACATGTCTTAAGTGACCGTCTCCATGAACTCCCAGCACCAAGACAACATAAAGCCCTCGTATCCCGGCCCTGGCTGTTCTCCGCAGACCCACCTCTCTCAGAGAGGGGGCTGGGAAATGCAGGGGAGAGGAGAGGGAAGAGAGGTTTGGGCGGTAGGACAGGCAGCACCCGCTCGTTTCTAAAAGCTGCTCTTTTGGTGCAAACATGAGCCCGGATTGAGAACCGCTACGTGGAGGCAGTTGGAGGGAAGAAGTCGGCCAATCTCCAGTGTCATCACGAGTTAAATAATGGAGGTGGCTTGACATCCTAATTAACCCGTCAGCTTTTGAAAGCTACTGGATCTCAGTGGGAGAACCTCTGGACCCAGTCTCACAAATAGGTCTTAGGTTCAACTTCCTTCTCCCTGGTCATTTGTCCTCTCTGAACCTCAGGCTCTTCTTCTGTTGAGCAAGATGGTTGGACTAGATGTGCTCTGAGGACCTGGGGATGTGAGTCCTCTCTGAAAGGCACCTGTTGTGTTATTACAAAATACTTCATACCACTTTACACTGACAAGTGTTAAACATCGGCTGTTAAGCGGGGTATTGGCCTCTGATTTCCACTGGGAAAAGTAAAATAAAATCTGGTTCAGTCGCATATCAGTGTGTACCCTTTGTGGAGGTGGAGTCCATGTCTCCATTTCCACCACTGACTCCTTAGCCCTTAGCATAGTGTCTGGCACACAAGGGCACTCAAAAGGATTTGTTGACCATCTGATGACTCTTTACATGAAGAACATCCCAGTGCAGATTAACCTACCCCTCTCCCATCTAGGCCAGTAGGAAAGCAAAGGCCAATAACAAAAATGGGATCTGATATTTTAAAAACAGCTGGTTTGGCTCTGTGGATAGAGCGTCGGCCTGGGACTGAAGGGTCCAGGTTCAATTCTGATCAAGGTCACATGCCCGGGGTTACAGGCTCGATCCCCAGTAGGGGGTGTGCAGAAGGCAGCCAATCAATGATTCTCTCTCATCATTGATGTCTCATGTCTCTCTCCATCTCCCTTCCTCTCTGAAATCAATAAAAATATATTTTTAAAACAACAATTAATTAGTTAGTTAGTTAATTAATTAATTAATTAATTAAAAACCGTAAGTTCTGGTTTTTCCTCCGACCACCTGGAAGGGTAGAAGTTTAGTTCATTCTCTGAACCTCAGTGCTCTCATCTATAAAATGGGGGTGATACTACTTCCCTAGGGAACAAGCAATGTGAATAGGTAATATAAATGTTTCATAGCATGGTGGTTAGCAGTATAACGAATTGTTTATGTAGATATACTTACGTGGCCTAATCACTGAAATTAAAAAACAACAACAAACTCTTGGTGGCCATGAGAAGGTCTATGTCTAACTTTGGCCAGAGAATTATGGTATTGTTAACTAAAGGCCTTCTTATGGCGTTAATGTTTAGTACGGTTAACGTTTGAAATCAAAATAATGTTCTATCTAGCCCTGGCCAGTGTGGCTTAGTTAGTTGAGCATCGTTCCATACACCAAGCGGTCAAAAGGTCGTTAGTTGGATTCCCTGTCAGGGCACATGCCTGGGCTATGGGCTCCCTCCCCATAGGGGGCGTGCAGGAGGCAAGGAGGGGGCGGGGTGTCCCAGTTTCTCTTCCTTTCCACTTAGCTTCTATGCGTCTGCAGCCCAGGAATCAAACACTTTGGCAGAGAATTCATTGGTGCGAATGAGCGAGGATGTACTTGTTTTAACACTGCGACTACTTTCATTGTCTCTCTCTCCCTCTCCCTTCCTCTCTTTCTAAAATCAATAAAAACATACATATATATTTAAAAAGGCCTCAGCTAATCCCATGGAAAGCTCTAGAACTGAAATGCCTCTTTAGATTCATCCTGAAGTGGGTCCAGGCCTTGGAACCCCCACATGGAACAGTCCCGAGGTGTGAACTGACCCTAGTGGGGGAGCTCCCTTTGGTGGAGGCAGTGCCTGGACAGGGCCCCTAGTGCCAGCCCTCGGCACCCACACTCCCTGTATAAAAACACTGAAGTTGTTATGATGAATTGGTACCTCTGGGAAGTGAGATAGGGTGGCAGAGGCAAATATCACGTTGTAAACCATAAACATGCTACATTTCTAACAATAGTTTTAACACGGCGATTTTAAAAATATGATTACACATCATTTTGGGTGTCGTCTTACGCTGTCGGAATCTCTTTTGACTTTAGGGTGGAAAGTAGAACAAGTTACAGGAACACAGCCTGTAAATACTGACGCTGTCTCCTGCCCCATTAAGACAGAGCTAGAATTCCATGGAGTGCCGCCACAGGAAGTCCGCCTGCTCTGGCCCCACCCCGTTCCTCTTGAAAGGATTGGGAGCCAATCAAGGAGGGGGCGAGGTGTCCCAGTTTCTCTTCCTTTCCACTTAGCCTCCACCTGCAGCCCAGGGATCAAACACTTTGGCAGAGAATTCATTGGTGCGAATGAGTGAGGATGTACTTGTTCTAACACTGCGACTGCTTTCACTGTCCTACTTCCCAGCACTTATGTACACAGCCTCATGCCAACTCTGGAGACATTGCCAGGTCAAAGCCCCCCAACCGATGTTAACTGGCCAAGGCCAAAAGCTTATCAGTGTTGTCTCCAGGGGCATTAGCTGGGGTCAGGCCCTGAGCAACTGGGTTAAGAGGCCTGGAGAGGACAGAAGGGGAGGAGACAGAGGAACCTGCACTCACATGCTTGGTGGGCCACATGGATGAGTGCCTTGGGCATAGTGGGCTTGGTGTTTATGATATCCCATTATCAACATTCCTCTATTCTCTAGGAAGGGGGAGGGGTTGACTCGGTGGGCCAGTAGATCCTCTCAGACTCTGCGCCCAGAATCAATGTTGTTCTTCCCTTATTAGTAAGTACCTCGACCTCTTTAAGAAAGATTCCTAGAAATAGGCAATCTAGGTCAAAGGGTAAGAGCAATGTTGTGAACCTGATTCCTGTCCGTTCATTAGGTCACCTTTGGCTTCTCCCCACTGGATGGCCTGTTATAGATGAACGTTCTATAACTACACATGTTTACAGGCACATGAGTTGTTAGAAATAGCCGGGTTTAATGCACTTCCAAGGGCCTAACATTTCACCTCTCCCAATCTCCCAATCTACTGCTTTGACTTGCAATATTTAAAACTCTTTCAATGGTAATGCCATGCTGTGTGTGAAAGAGAAGTCTCGGATTCCTGACCCTGGGCAGTCAAACCATTATGGGGTCTATAGTTAAACTGACCCAGGCAGATGGATCCAGAAACTGAAGGACACACACATCTTGACAGTTTCAGAAAGCTGGACCCGGGCATGCATATGTAACAGGTTTCGGCTCTTGCTAATGTGCCTCTCTGAATTCTTATACATGTCTCCCCATGAATCTATGTACACATTTCTGTCGAACACACATCTAGGAATTGAGTGGCTGGCTCACAGGATGTACCCTGGTTCAGTTTTAATTAATAGATAGCATAAAATTGTTTTCCAAAATCTCATACCAAGTTACTGTCTCACCCTCGGCGTGGAGATGTTATGGTTGCTTCCCGTCCCTGCCAACACGGAGTATTATCTGTCCATTTCATTTTAGCCGTTCCGATGGAGGTGTGGCGATACACTGGTATCACATTGTAGTTTTAAATTACTTCCCTAATGACTAGTGAAGTGCAGCACCTTTTCATATAGTTATTGGCTATTTAAACCCCTCTTTGAAAAAGTGGTTTTTCACCCTAGCCGGTTTGGCTCAGTGTATAGAGCAGGGGTGGGCAAACTTTTTGACTCGAGGGCCACAATGGGTTCTTAAACTGCACCGGAGGGCTGGAACAAAAGCATGGATGGAGTGTTTGTGTGAACTAATATAAATTCAAAGTAAAGGAGCGGAGGGGAGAGCAAGAGAACCCTCCGCTCTTTCGGCTCCACGGGCCGGATAGAACAGCCAAACGGGCTGGATCCGGCCCGCGGGCCGTAGTTTGTCCACGGCTGGTACAGAACGTTGGTCTGCGGACGCAAGGGTTCAGTTCCGGCCAGGGGCACATGCCCAGGTTGCAGGCTCAATCCCCAGTAGAGGGCATGCAGGAGGCAGCCAATCAGTGATTCCCCCTCACCATTGATGTTTCTATCTCTCTCTCCCTTCCTCTCTGAAATCAATAAAATTATTTTTTTAAAAATAAAAAGTGGTTTTTCAGTGCTTTCCCCTATGTTTCTGTTGGCTTGTCTGCTTTTTCTCTAATTAATTCGTAGGAATTCTTTACAGAGTCGGGATTGGCTCTTTTGTCGGATATAGGGATTGCAGACACCGTCTACACTGTGGCCTGCCGTTTCACTCTTTTAATGGTGTCTTTTGATAAACAGTGTTTAATTTTAATGTCATCCCGATTAGGAATGTTTTCATTTATGCTTAGTAACTTTCTTAAACATCATGTTTAAGCCAACTTTTCCTACCCCGGGGTCGTGAGAGGAGGTTTTGATATGTTTGATACCGGTATGTTTGCTATGGCAATGTTTACTACTGATCAATTCTGAGTGGTGAATACAGGGGGAGGCAAAGTGGGTTTACAGTTATGAGTACAGGAAACACAGAGTTTATTCTTGTGTTATTTTTTATTAATTTTTGTAGTATTTCCCATATGAACAACCATAAACCTACTTCCCCCCACCCTGTAGGTCTCTGTAATGGCCCATCTGGGGGAATACACAGACGGGTTGGGAGGCGTTCTGAATGGAAGCAAGAACAAAAGGACAAATCCCAGCACACGATCTGCTAACACCCAGCGGAGATCCACACAAAAGCTTCCATGTCTGTCAGCCTTTAAAGGACCCCGATTCAGGGCTGCCTGTCGACCTAACATTCCCTGTTGTATCTCTAATTATTTTCCAACTTGCACATCAATCCTCAATTAGCTTTGACTCATTAAGCTTTGCTTTGTCTAAATATAAACCACACTCTCTCCATTTATAAAGACAGATTGTTTCTGATCATAACTGGATAGACCAGGCAGGAGAAAGGAAATTTCTGGGAAGGGCAGCTCAGCGATGTCCCAGTAGATTTCTCCCTCCGTCTGCACCCTTCTCGAAAATGCCAAGTGCTCTTCCCATTACTCACCTGGTGACACTTGGAGCATCACTACAATTTATGTCACAGGGAGTCTAGGGGGCAAGGCGGAGAAATCAGCCAGATTTTTAATGGCATTGCCCTGTCGCCTGAAACAGAAGGACTGTACACAGCTTGTGGCGGTTTGTGTAATCCCAGCCTTTGTCTGAGAACAGACTGGGGAGGTCACGTAAGTCCACCAATCATATTTATATCCCGCAGTTACACGGTGACAGGCCCTTCCAAAGAGGTTGTTAAAGATGTCGCTGGGTTGAAATTAAATGGTGTAGTGTTAATTCCTGAGAGAGCAGGATGCCATGTATAGGAGTCATTGGTGTCATAAAATTCCTCAGTGTTTACCTGAAAATTAAACATGTAAACAATATGTTTGTTTGTGTGTCTATGTATGTGTGTTTTGTGGTGTTTGTATGCTTGTGTGTTTGTGTGTATCTAAGGGTGTTGTATGTGCATGTGTGTTTGTGTGCAAATGTGAATCAAGGTTCAAGGACTCCTAATAAGATATTTGTCTTAGCCCTAACCGGTTTGGCTCAGTGGATAGAGCGTTGGCCTGTGGACTGAAAGGTCCTGGGTTCGATTCCGGTCAAGGGCATGTACCTGGGTTGCGGGCACATCCCCAGTAGGGGGCGTGCAGGAGGCAGCTGATCGATGTTTCTCTCTCATTGATGTTTCTCACTCTCTATCCCTCTCCCTTCCGCTCTGTAAAAAATCAATAAAATATATTTTTTTAAAAAAAAAGATATTTGTCTTAGCCAGCCAGGCCCTACAAAAAATAGAAGTCTCCACTTAGAGGATAAGAAGGACTCAGGCCAGGCTGGTGTGGCTCAGTGGTTGAGTCAACCCAGGAACCAAGAGGTGGCTGGTTTGATTCCCGGTCAGGGCACAGGCCCCTGGTTTCTGGCTCAATCCCCAAGAGGGGGCGTGCAAGAAGCAGCCTATCCATGATTCTCTCTCACTGATGTTTCTAACTCTGAGATCAATAACAATTTATTTAAAAATATGTTTTTAAAAAACAGATTTTTCCCATTATTAATCTTGACTTTGAGCGAGTCACTGCAACGTGAAGAGGTTGAGCAGACCCACCCATTTCCATGGGTACCGTCCCTCCAGGAGCAGAAGGAGCCAAGGCAGATGATTCATAGAGGATCCCGGTCCAGAGGAAGGACATCGATCCCACCGATGAGGTTACGGCGTAGTAAACGCCCCCATAAATGTGCCAGCCGACACCCCAGCGACTGTGCTGCCTTCCCGGCCGTGTGTCTGGGAAGCCGGGCCTGCAGGAAGGCGGCAGATAATTCAGGCGGATGCTTTTATCACTTGGGATCTCTAAGTCATGATTCCTGGGGGACACAGGCGCGCCGCTCCGCTGAGCACCGATGATCGCCAGGCCCCTGAGAAGCCAGGCTCTCCTGCCTGTTCGCTGTTCGCAGCGGCAGCTTTGAGAAAGCCAGGCCATGGCGCTGACTGCATCTCGGGCTCTGCTTAGCCCTCCTGTGGCCACGGCTGCTGGAGGGGGCGGCCAGCTTCCCTCCCCTGCCCGGAACCTGAGCCCTGGAGCGGTGGCGCCGCGGTGTCCTCGTTCCTGCGCCTCCGTGGCTCCCCTGCCATTGTCAGCTCTGCCTTTCAGAACGTGAGCTGGTGAAGTGGGACACTGGCCGTTCCGGCTTGAACTCTGGCTCCAGCGAGCGGCCACACCCCGCAGAGAGCGGCCTCGGACCATAACTGAGGGACGAGGCGGGGGGCCTGGGTCCCAGGGGACAGTGAGAGGCAGGCCACGCTGTGGAGCAAAGAACCCTCAGCCCGGGGGCGACAGAGGAAGCCGGGTCTCCTCGCCCAGGAGCCTGAGCCCACGGGTCTCGGCTGACACGCGGGCCCGGGGGCCACGGAGCCCAGGTCCTGCGGCTGCCGTCTGTGGCACAGTCCTGGCTGCCGGGCCTGGCAGGTGCGGGCATCACTGGCCCCCTGCATTCGAGGTGAGGATGCGACCATACGTGGCTTCCGTTTCTCAGTTTCAAATAAGGTTTGTCTGCTTCTTTGTTTAAATCTGCATAGTTGTTTTTAGGGGCCACAACGTCCTTGGAGAAGCTGTGAAACATCTGAGGCCCACTTCACAGGTGGGGTCATGCGCACCCCGTCCCCCCCGGTGCGTTTTCTATGCAAACCACACATCAATGACGTCCCGCAGCCCATGTAACCCCCGCTTTCCAGTCAACCACACCCATTACCCCAGTTCACGGATGAGGACATTGAGGTCCTGAGGAATTCAATGTCGTGTCCAAGTTCACACAGAGTCAGAACCGGAACCAGAAGATACTCCAATTCCCAAGCCTTTCACGTTACTACAAAACACCGATGTCTATAAGGTGGCGACGGAACGAACCTACTGTGCGACATCATACACAGCTAACCTACTGTGCGACATCATTCACAGCTAACCTACTGTGCGACATGATACACAGCTAACCTACTGTGCGACATGATACACAGCTAACCTACTGTGCGACATCATTCACAGCTAACCTACTGTGCGACATCATACACAGCTAACCTACTGTGCGACATCATACACAGCTAACCTACTGTGCGACATCATTCACAGCTAACCTACTGTGCGACATGACTCACAGCTAACCTACTGTGCGACATGATACACAGCTAACCTACTGTGCGACATCATTCACAGCTAACCTACTGTGCGACATCATACACAGCTAACCTACTGTGCGACATCATACACAGCTAACCTACTGTGCGACATCATTCACAGCTAACCTACTGTGCGACATGATACACAGCTAACCTACTGTGCGACATGATACACAGCTAACCTACTGTGCGACATCATACACAGCTAACCTACTGTGCGACATCATACACAGCTAACCTACTGTGCGACATGATACACAGCTAACCTACTGTGCGACATCATTCACAGCTAACCTACTGTGCGACATCATACACTTGCACTACCCCCGCCCACCTGCTTGGCCTCTGAATGAGGGGAGCGGGAGAGCTGAAGAAGCAATGGCATGGCCTCCAAGATCACCAGAGAGGGGGCGGGGGGCACGCAAGCCCATCCCTGCCCGCAGCCTGCATCAGGCAGCTCCGAATGAAGAAGCCTGCTCTGTGATTTCTGATCTAGAACGTTCACCAGAGCCCTCCCTCCTCGAGCAGGCCCTGCCTCTCTCTCTCCTCTCCGCACTGCTCGCTCCCACTCACCATGCTGGGCCCACCGTGCACCCAGCGCCTCCGCTTCTCATGAAGGCCCTGGGAGCGCAGTGTGTGAAGCCCCTCCAACAGCTCATTAAATTCTTTGCTTTTGTGCCTGCCTCCCGTCCCCGTGTCCCCGGTCCTTACTTGTGCCTTTTCTTTAAAGCCAACCAAGAGCCCAGAAAACTGCCTCATGTGGAATTCTAAATGCCAGCCGTGTGCTTTGCTCCGGGGCGTGAGTATAAGAAGGCGTACCTGTTCTCTGCTTCTGGCTTTTCGGAGTGGGCCATTCAGCGGAGCAGCGAGCAGAAGCAAAGGCAGCAGACCTCACTGGACGAGTGACCGACACAGAGCGATCCCTGTTGAGATGCTATAGACAGTACCAATGCTCCAGAAAGGACCAATTGCCTCAAGGGCTGTGCCCACCACCAGATCGACTTGTGAATCCAAACAAAGCTCAGCGAGGCAAACACCCTGGGCCTAATGTCTGGAACACAGCGATTGGTTACAACCGTATCTGTTGCGTGAATACACAATCCTCATCCCCAGCCCCCTTGCCATTCATTCATTCTCTGCCCTCCACCCTCTTCTGCCAGCCCCTACCCTGCCCCCTGGGGACGACGTTCCCCCCACCCCTCGCTTTCCTGCTGGGTGGCTGCCCATTGGCTGCAGGGATAGGGGGGTGGAAGGTAGAAAGAGACACATTACCTACCTCTTCCCACTCGCCTCTCCCTCTGAGCGTGGCTTCTGGCATGGCTGTGCCTGCACAACATCGGCTCCCGTGGGGTGGCCTCTCCTCCGTGGCACCCGTGCTCACGGGGCTCCAGCAGTGTTATTCCCTCCTCTTGCCCCTTGAGGTCCTGAGGAATTCAATGTCGTGTCCAAGTTCACACAGAGTCAGAACCGGAACCAGAAGATACTCCAATTCCCAAGCCTTTCATGTTCACTACAAAACACCGATGTCTATAAGGTGGCGACGGAACTAACCTACTGTGCTACATGATACACAGTTAACCTACTGTGCAACATCATACACAGCTAACCTACTGTGCGACATCATTCATAGCTAACCTACTGTGCGACATCATACACAGCTAACCTACTGTGCGACATCATACACAGCTAACCTACTGTGCGACATCATACACAGCTAACCTACTGTGCGACATCATTCACAGCTAACCTACTGTGCGACATGATTCACAGCTAACCTACTGTGCGACATGATACACAGCTAACCTACTGTGCAACATCATACACAGCTAACCTACTGTGCGACATCATACACAGCTAACCTACTGTGCGACATCATACACAGCTGTGTATCATGATAGCTGTGTATCATGTCGCACAGCAGGAGGAGGACACGTACGAGGGAGCTGTTGCCTCCCATACGTGCTCCATGAAAACGAAACGCATCTGCAGGAAATGAATGGGGTCCAAAACCAGAAAGAGGCGGGGCTGAGAAATGGCCTAATGACATCTCCGAGCCCTCAGACCCAGCAGTGCCCGGCACCGCTTGTTCCCCATCCTTCTCGGACACGAGCCAATCTATCTTTTTCAAAGGGGATTTCTGCCGCTGGGAATTGAAAGAGCCCTGGCAAGTACACGGGGTCCTTGCGAAAACGCTGTCAAAAGAGACCTCAGAGAGACCTGCCCAGAGATGGGCAAGACTGGGACGGGAAGAAAGCAGGGTGGATAAGGCAAGCAGTAGGGCAATCTGGGGGAGACCGGGACCCAGAGTCAGAACACCAGGGTTTGTGTCCCAGCTCTCTGTCATTTACCAGTGACTTAGGTAAGGTGCGACCTTGGGTGGCAGCCCACGTTTCCATGTAATGGTCTGCAGCATGGACCACTATGATATAACTGCGTGTAGAACACGGTACTGAGGGAGGCTCACCTGAAATAATGGATGTGAGTGCTCTTTGTAAATGTTAAGTGCTTGCAAATGGCACTTATTACGCGGAAAGCATCAGATTTTAAAAGGCTATAGATTAAAACAGAGACTAGAACGAGGAAGGCTGTAAGTAGCTGAACTCTTGAGGGAGAAATATGGAAACCAATTAATGCTTGAATCTCCTCTAAAGTATCTAAAGGGCAGATTTAATGCTGAATGTCACTGATTTGAGTAGGAACATATGCAGAGTCTATGCAAAAACTAAAAAAAGCTTTCTAAGACTGTGTGCCATAGGAGTGGGCAGAGAGGAGCAGAGAACCAATTCTGTGAGCTGCCCACAACATCTCAGCTGTGTACCACCCGCGCTCTTACTTGACCCGTGAAGCAACACTTCAAAAATCTGGTATTACTGTCCCCGTTTTATATTTGAGGAAAATTAGGCTCAAGGCCTACATCCCATCCCAGGTCTTAGTGAATCTGTAACTGGTCATTGGGCCGCACCATTGCCCAGATCAGCCTTGGGCAAACTACGGCCCGCGGGCCGGATCCGGCTGTTCTATCTGGTTCTCTTGCTCTCCCCTCCGCTCCTTTACTTTGAATTTATATTAGTTCACACAGACACTCCATCCATGCTTTTGTTCCGGCCCTCCGGTCCAGTTTAAGAACCCATTGTGGCCCTCGAGTCAAAAAGTTTGCCCACCCCTGGCCCAGATAATGTGTTTGAACCTAGACTTTGGGGATTCGATGAGGATATGCTTAGTTTTCTTTCCAGGTTATAAGAGCCAGCCAACCAATATTTCAAAAAAGGCTAGAATTTAATCTTTAAGAATGGAGTTGGGATTGGTTTTCTGCTAGTTTTAACGTTTAGCGCTTGCAGTAGTTATTAGAGACGCATTTCTCCTCACCTACGTGTCAAGAATGGGGAAGGGTTGGGGCTTTACTCTACTTAGAAGTGAAGAAGCTGGTCTGTTACTGTCTGACGGATGCTGCCCAGAGGCATAAGACCCCGCTCAGAGACGAAGAGCTTTATTACTCAGGGCACAAGCAGTCTCCCTTGGCTCCCAACCCCCAGCCTCCACCATGGAGTCCCACGAGGGTGACAAAGAAGGTCCCTGGGAGGTGTGCGCACATCCTGCGGGTTCCATGAGAAGAGACAGACACTTCATAGCAAGTAGCGTCGTCACCTGTTTCCTTTGCCCTTGGCTCCTGATGCAGCTTCACAGACTCCCTGGACGCCTCTGTGGACCCTCAGCCAAAGCACAGCCAGACCTTCCCCTTGCCCAGCTACCTGTCTCCCTGACGGACAGTCACCCAGCTTCTGGACCATGCTCCTGTCTCGCTAATTCTGCTTCACCTCTCCTGATCCCACGACCTTCACACTCCTGAATCTCAGTAACATCATGTCCGAAGACCAAAGCTCAGCAGGCCAGGGGATCTGGTGATCATTCTCACTGATGCCAAGTCAGTGCCACGTTACTGCAGAATCATGGTGCATAAAGTACCCTGCAATAAAGAGCAGCAGGACATCGGTGCCAACAGGAAAAAAACATCGCCTTCTTCCCCAGACAAGACTTTCTGGCAATTGTTTTAGTCTTGGCGAAAGCTTGTATGTTTTTGGCATGATGTTTACTTTATGGCCAGTCACCAAAGCCTGCTGTGGCTGTGAATAAAGGTTATGTAGAATATGAAGAGCGCAATACGGGGATGGCGTGGAAGCCTGGCAGATTGTACTGGAATGTGTGCCAGGCTGAGAGAACTCTGTGGCAGATACTTCCCTTGGAAGAGAGGGCCTGGGGTAAGTACCTACTGATGCTTGGGTAAGTATCAGCCTTCTGCTTCTCTGGTGAAGTCATTGATGATACATTTACATCAAACCACGTCCTTTGGAGGCACATGGATGGCTTCGGTTTGTTTAAACATTTGTTTCAGTTGGGTATGAATTGATTCCAGTAATTTCAGAAGTTGGCTTGATACGTTCACTGTATCCATTACCCTAGTCAGTACAGCAGTCACTCCCTACACACTTTATTAGTTCAGTGGCATGAGGGGCCTGAAAATGGCCTGGGAGTACAGTCAGCTCCCACTTCGCTGAACTATGACTGTTTTCTGGTAGAACATTCCTTCTCAGAGGATGGGTCTCCAGATGGGGATGACATCCAGCCACTCTCATTTCTCTTGGTTCCTAAGCCCATGAATTCTGGCTGCAGGGAAGATGGCACCAGATATTGGCTGCTGGTGTAAAGCACCTGGTTGTAAGGCACCATCTTCATCAGGCCATTCCAATAATCTATCAAGCCATCTGCTTCTGGTGACAGGAAAGAGTAGTGAATGCCAAAGGCCAGAGCTCATTGCCCACACATACTTCACCCCCAATCATCATCTTAGCGGCGACATTTTGTGAGATGCCATGTCAATAGATAAGCACTTGTAGGCTCACAAATGGGAAAGCCAGCAGAAGAATTCTGAGAGAGGAAGGCAAATGTGTGTTGGGATATGCATCTACTCCTGTGAGGATAAGTCACTGTCCACGTGGCGCCTTATAGGACTCAGAGTTCTTTGCAGTGGCTCTGGCAAAACCAGCCTTGAGGATGGGAGGTCCAGGTTCAGCCTCCATCCTTGTCTCTATTGCCACTCTCCACAACATGGACTCACTGCACGAGCATTAGCGTAGCCGAGGAAGGGCGTGCTGGACAGCCACCTTTCCCATCTGTCTGTGGAGAGCATTTGCACATGAGTAGGTGAAAATCGGGTGCCAGGAGTGGCTATTAAATTGCTCCAATAAAGATCCCACCTCCAATCCCTCAGCTCTGCTTGTCACAACCACCTGGCTAAGTCTGGGATCACCTCTAATTATTCTCTAAGACCCATCTGGCTTTTGCCCCTGCTAGCAGACTCGATACATGGCAAGGTGGTAGGAATAATCATGCTGCATCTCCCAAGTCTCTGACAACGGCATTCATCTTCCCACTTCCTCCAGGGACACCACATCGCTTGGAGCTTATGACGTTGGGGCCTGTACTTGGCTTTTCCTGGCAATATAATCTGTATTCCACACAATAGGGAACGCGTGTGAGTGTCCTGTCACTGGGCTGCAGGGGGAGGAGAAGTAGAGAGGCAGAAGGAGGGACCACAGGAGAAGCACAAGGCCAGGGCGGGCCTCCATGTGTGCACCGGGCAGGCGACCGCGGTGTTGGCCATCGGGGGATGTGGTGAGGGGAGGGTAATTCAGACATGATGGACCCTTGGCATTGAGACCAGGAAAGAGACACTTCATTCATTTCTTTAATACCCCAAAAGGTGCTTATATTTTACCACATAGAATTAAGGAAAAAACCTCAAAACAACCTAACTATCTATCAATAGCGTTGGATAATTAGGATTACAATATACACTGGAATGCTTTGCATTGACAGGAGAATCCATATAGATCTGTGGGAAGTTACAAAAGCTCCTGACAGCACCTACAGAATGCTACCATTTTGGAAAACAGTAATCAAAACAGCACATGCGTGTGTGTGTGTGTGTGTGTGTGTGCGTGCGCACAAGTGCCCTGCATATAGGAATCCCTATGGATGTGAACTGCCTGGAACGAGTCCAGAAAGAACTTCACAGAAACCTTCGCCGTGGCTCTGCTTGAGGGTTCCTAGACGGGAAATTTCGAGCTTCTCCACACCTGTATCATTTTCATTTTTAACTGCAAATATATTTTATTCTTATAGCAGAAAGAAAGCAGAGAAATTGTTTCCGCTCTGGAATGACTACCCAGCCCACTTCAGTAAGGGCACTGCACACATTTCTGAGCAGAAACTGAGGATAAAGCCCCCGTGGACGCCACAGCGAAGATTGCTACGGACTGAGACCCAGCAGACACCAAAATCACCTGGGACAGACCGACCGTTCTCCTGGGGATGCCAGACCAGGCTTTTGCCAAGTTCGTGGGTGAAAGTCACCTCAGAACCCACGAGTGGCCTTTCGGGAGACACGGGGCGTGAGAGAGGTCTGGAAGGGAGGTGGTGGCGTCGCTAGTGTCCTTTAGCCCTGCACGCTGTGCGGCCTTCCAGGGACTAGGGGACAGCAGCCCTGATGAGGGTGCGGAGCGGAGCGTGAAGAGGCTTAGCGGTGTGAAGCTCCCCCTTTACCCTGTGCGGAGAAGAGCCATTTAGTGCTGAGAGGTGCTGTTAGAGAAAGGCTCTTTTCTCATACGATCGCTGATAACCTCCTGCCTGTTACTCGGCTCAATAAGGGACATATTTGTGCGGGAACGCGCAGCGCTTGCTCTCAGGAAGCCCAGCGAACAGCGCGGTAGATCAATTGATTTGTCCAGCGCTGGCAGACACAAGCCATTTCCTTGGCTGGACTTGGTTAATGCAGACGGCTGGCTCCTTCCCCCGCCGCCGAATCCGCCACACCCCGGCCCTGGATCCCGTTTCCAGGAGACGGCACAGTCTCCCTGGAAGGCGCCGGCTCTTCCTCGAGGCCCTGGGAAGAGGACAGGAGCGAGCGCAGCCGGAGCCTGGGAAAGCCACTGGCACGAGGTGGGGCGCCTGACCTCAGCTCGCAACGTGCCGCTGGCTGTCCCCTGCACACCTGACCCCGCCTCCATTTCTGGTGTCCGGTCACCCTGGACCCAAAAGGCTCGCGTACACCCGAGGCCCTTGAGGGGAAGGACAAAGGACAAAGGAGGCGCCAGCCAAATGCCAGTTGTTTTCCCTGCAGCGTCTCCTCCTGTCTCTGCCCGAGGGACTGAGGCAGCAGGCGGCCCGGCAGCCCGTGGCGCACGCAGCCCAGCAGCTCGGAAACTAAGCAGACCCACGTCTGACCACCCAGCTGCCGCCGGCCCTCTGCGCCCACTCAGGTATGACGGATGTGCTGCGGTGAAGGAAGGGAGAGGAGAGAGACCCTCCCACCCATTCTCTACAAATAGCCATTGCTCTCTTCGCTTTGAATGACCCAGCCGTCTCTAGTCCTATGCACGGTCCAGGGAGAGGGAGGGCTGGGCACTGTACCAAAGGCATCCCATCTCTGCCCTCCTCCTTCCGCCGATATGCTGACAGCCACGGTGGCTCGTAGTTCCCTGCTCACCACAGCATTTCCCCGCTCCGGGCCTTAATTGTGCTGTCCCCTCGGTTGTAATGCCTTTCTTACTTCTTTTTTTTTTTTAATATATTTTATTGATTTTTTACAGAGAGGAAGGGAGAGGGATAGAGAGCTAGAAACATCGATGAGAGAGAAACATCGATCAGCTGCCTCCTGCATACCTCCCCCTGGGGATGTGCCCGCAACCAAGGTACATGCCCTTGACCGGAATCGAACCCGGGACCCCTCAGTCCGCAGGCCGGCGCTCTATCCACTGAGACAAACCGGCCTCGGCGCTTTCTTACTTCTTGACGGCGTTCATCAGAATCATTTTCTCTTCTTCCTGGGTACACAAGTAAGACTACATTTCCCAGACTCCCTAGATATTGGTCAGAACCATGTGACTGGGTCCTAGCCAATAGAATGTGAGCAAAAGTATATCCCTTCCAGTCCTGACCTATTAGAACCTCTTTCCCTTCCACAGAGGAATGCAGAGGACCAGGACACCAGGAGAGCTGAGTGGTAAAGGTGATGGGACCACAAGAAGGAAGCAATCCAGGTCCCTTAGCTCCACTTAGAGGACGGCCAGCCACCTGCTGACCAACAGGAACACCTGTTTGGGAAAGTGAGAAGTGAATTATGTGTATTACGCTTTCAGGTCGTTTCAGCAGCCGGGAGTTACTGTAACTAACACAACTGGCTTCTAATAATATTTTCCCTCTTCCTGGGGATTTCGGCACACTTGTAACCCGATGGTCACTGCTCAGATGTCCTCTAGACAGCTGGAGACTCTGATACTTGATATTCAATTTTAAAGGCTGAAATTCCTTCAAACTTAGGGGAAAATTGAGATGCCTTCTCCTCCCACCTTCATTTCCCCCAACATCTCCTGGGTCTTCTGAAAGACACTTCTCCAGGTCACATCTTGCTCTGAGATCTCTCAAGTGAAAAAGGACACGGCAAGGTTCTTTGGTCTTTCGTGTTTCTTAGAGCACCGTTGCCTTCCTCCCGTGTTCAAAGTATGTTCCGGTTTGGATGGAGCGTGTGGCTACGTGGGGCTGTCAGTTGCAGGCATGTTCTCACTTGGAGTCTTGCTGAATTTCCACGCATGGGAGCCGGGGGCAGGAATCCTGGGCGGATGGGTTACTGCAAATGCTGTGTGTGGATGGGGAGGCAGGGGCTCTGGACGTCCCCTGACACCTATCTCTTGACAGGAGTTCAAGTGTAATAACCAGATTTTATTCAGTAACTACCGACAGTAGAGGAAAGAGCTGAGTCCCATTCTGTTTTGTGCAGATGTGACTAAGTGTTTGAAAGGGGGATGAAGGAGTAGGGAGGGGGCAGGTAGGAGCTCAGTAGAGTCAGGGAAGTGACAGTGACAAAGGGTCGGTCAGTTCAGCGTGTTGCTAATTACCCAAGTTAGGGTTCTGTCCTCCCACAGCGATGGGGACAGGGGCCCCGCCCTTCCCGGGGTTACATTTCCAAACATTGGCGTTCAGGTCCCCGAGAAGGATGCCTCTGAGTAGGAGATCCGTGGTACAGTTGTGAGGTCTCTGGGGCACATAGTCGGGTAAGGCAGTCTCTGGTTGCAGCCTTCCATGCCTGAGGCCTGGACCATGTCCTCGCCCAGAGCTAGGGGGCCCGCACACCTGTGCAGCGCTCACCACCCGGTGTGGGCGTATCTGTCTCCTTTTAGGCTCAGTGGAGCTCCTTTGTTCTGGGTAAGCCTCCCCGGGCGATGGCAACAGGGGGTCCATGAAACAGAAGGGGTTTTCCCTAAATTAGATTCTGGGTTTAAATAAAAGGATACCATTCTTTTACTCCTGGAAATACTTTTCAGACCTTAAAATATGCTCTGTGGCCATCCAAATCGGAGATAGACATTTCAGCTTTTCCCAGACTTAGTTTCCCACTCAAGTAGTTTTTAAGGAATATCTGTTATTATATCAAAATGTTCCACACAGCACAGGTTCATCAATCTACCCCATACCTTTTTTTTTAATATATTTTATTGATTTTTTACAGAGAGGGAGGGAGAGGGATAGAGAGTTAGAAACATCGATGAGAGAGAAACATCGATCAGCTGCCTCCTGCATGCCCCCTACTGGGGATGTGCCCACAACCAAGGTACATGCCCTTGACCGGAATCAAACCTGGGACCTTTCAGTCCATGGGTCGATGCTCTATCCACTGAGCAAAACCGGTCAGGGCACTACTCCATACCTTTAATATCAAAAAATCGCTTCTCATCTGGAGCAATACACCCCGCTTGTGAGTGAAGGCCCCTCCATCACTCACAGCCCCCTCCGGACACAGGGAGTTCCTGTGGGTTCTTCATGCCGCCACCCCTCACTGCGGACACCCTCACTCTCTCACTCCCCATCTGCCATCTCATTCCCCTTCCCACACACACATCCCCCCTCACAGACACGGGGTGGGGACAGGAATTCTCAGGATGTACGTTATAACCCAGCAGGGTTCACGAAATCGATTTAGAGGGTCAGTGACCAGCATTTCTTTTAAAAATAATAAAAGAGAATAAAAACTATGAGTGCTTCCCAGTAGAACTTGGTGAAAGTTTTGTCTGGGCCTGAGTCAAGGCATACAATGGATTTCTTACTTTAGGTCATGGTCAAAAGCGTTAGAAAGCCACTGTGCTGAGGGGCAAACAAAATCAAAGGGCCAGCAAAGTCCGGAAGCTAACACGGATTAGCAACACTGTAGTATAGCCCCCCATTAATTCTTCTCGCGTGCTTCCACTCCAGCGGTCCATTTTATTTTATTTTATTTCATTTTGTGATTCATTATAGCATTTTATTTTATTTTTTTAACATATTTTTTATTAAAGTATTATATGTGTACATATCTTACCATTGCCCCCCCCCACCCAACTCCCATACATGCCCTCACCCCCCAATGTTTTGCATCCGTTGGTTATTCTTATATGCATGCATATAAGTCCTTCAGTCCAGCGGTCCATTTTAAATCGCAGACACGAGCACTTCCTCTTTGATTGACCTCTGCGTCTCCTACCCTCACTGACTGCGACTCACTTCCCCAGGGAGGCTGCATAAATATTTGATGTTGATAATGAAACGGGATTAAAAGTTAATCGAATGAGCTCTCTGGTGCCTGCGGGCACCGTCTGGTAAAGGAAGTGGCCTCTCTGCCATATCCACCTGTGCATGGCCTTCTCGAGCCCGCTCGCCACCCAGCCTGAGGGGACCCCGCTCCCCGCCCAGCCTGAGGGGACCCCGCTCGCCACCCAGCCTGAGGGGACCCCGCAGGCTCTCTCCTTTCAGCAGATGCAAGCACGTGGCTTCAGCCCCTGCCCCAGCCGCAGCCCTTTTTCTTTCTTTTTACTTTTTAAAAACTTAATTTTTCAATTACACATTACACTCAATATTACTTTATATTAGTTTTAGGTGTATGGGATAGTGGTTAGACAATCACCTACTTTACACAGGGCTCCCCCTGATATTCCCAGTAGCCACCTGGCAACATACAGAGTTCTTAGAATATCATTAACTGCGTTCCCTTCGCTGTGCTTTCTATCCTCACGGCTGACTGTCCTGCAACACACTTTTAATCTACATATGTCTTCATACGTCTAGTGTATTTCTTTTAGACAATAGATGTTTGAGTGTTACTGTTTCTTTAATCTTTACTGTTAAAGTGTTACCCATGTCCCCGAGTCAGCGCCTCTGCTCACAGCTCCTCCCTCCACGCTGCCCTCCCGCTGGAAGGCCCCCGAGCTGCACGGCCCTTCTCACGGGGAAGCCCCAACACTCAGTCACTTGCAGCCGTTCCCATGGCCCCGGAGGACTTGGGCTGTGATCTGACGAGCAATACACTGAATGGTAGGTTTCCACGTGCCCATCGCCTCCCTGGGCGTTGGCTTCCTCAGAGCAAGGGCTGTGTTTTATTCACCTCTGAACCGTCCATGCCTGCATGGCGTGGCCCAAGGCAGGTGCCCGAGAATGTCTTAAGTGTGCGTGAAAAGAACAGAGGATGACATGTCAGCGGAAGGCAGCTTCCTCAGGGGGTGGGCCCCATTCCCCGCCCCCACCTCCCACCCCCTCAGCGCCCAGCACCAGGCTGCGGTCTTCGGACCTGTCCCTGGGACGGACGGATGGGGACAGCTGCTCACTGCACTCCAGGGACCTCAGGCATGGACACGGGCGCCCCCTCGAAGGGACCGGCCTCCCAAGATGCCCAGGCAGGCCCATCCACAGGCAAGCGAGACGGGCCATCGCTCCTGGCGCCCTGTTGGGATCGCAGGTCCAGTCCAGCGCCCAGTGGGTGACAATGGCTTGTAGAATGAGCCCGACTGCGAGCTTAGTAATAGCTGTGAATCCTGGGAACTGCGGCGTTAAGGAGTTTGTGTTCCGAATTTCATGCAGACTTTTCCGTTCAGATTCCTCCCTCTGATGCTCCCCTCTCCTTCACCCCCTGCCCCACCCCCGCCTTTGTTTTCCCCGGAGCCAGAGCCGCCCCCCTTAGGCACCTGCGGATTCTGGAGAGGCAGACCCAGACGATTAAGTTTGTTGTGAGGCTGCTGGCACCAGCATGAGGTCAAAAGGCACCGAAGAGAGAGCATCATCCTTGATAACCACTGACAGTGAATTCATTTCAGTGAAATTGACTGACGAGGCAATCAATTCACCGCGCCCCAGGGACCGGCCCTGGTGGGGGGCTCACCGTGTGGGCAGCTCCTGCAGAGGCAGCAGCTCCGATGCTCCCCGGCTTCTTCCCCGGAGGGCTTCCAGCGCGGGGCCGCACCCAGTTCCAGGCACCGCGCTCCACCTCCCGCCTCGGCCCAAGCCTGGGCCTTGTCCCTGTCACTTCGTCACTCTCACGTCCCCCACCTAGTAAGCTGAACCTGAAGATTTACTCCCCAGATGTTTTTAAATCCTCCCTCTGTAATAGAACCCCCTGGGTCCTTGGGTGAGCTGGCCGGTGCCTGGGGCTCCAGCTCGGCTGTCTCACAGCTCTCCCGGCTTTGCATCCTGTTTCGGGGGCTCTGCAGCTCGGACCTGCCGTGTCCCATCAGAACGGCAACAGGAAATGTCAAGTGGAACAGTATCTGTAACCTGTATGAAGCCCAAGCGTTACTATATAAACAGGCGTCACAGATCAATAAGAAAAACACGAACATAATTACAGCGGGAAGGTTAGGGAGAGGTGGGGGAAATAAGAGATCAACTGAAGGACTTGTATGCATGCATATAAGAGTAACCAACGGATGCAAGACATTGGGGGGTGAGGGCATGTATGGGAGTGGGGTGGGGGGGGCAATGGTAAGATATGTACACATATAATACCTTAATAAAAATTTGAAAAAATAAAAAAAAAAAAAGAAAAAAAAAAAAGAAAACCACGAACAGCCGAAACCGGTTTGGCTCAGTGGATAGAGCGTCGGCCTGTGGACTGAAGAGTCCCGGGTTCGATTCCGGTCAAGGGCATGTACCTTGGTTGCGGGCACATCCCCAGTGGGAGGTGTGCAGGAGGCAGCTGATCGATGTTTCTCTCTCATTGATGTTTCTAGCTCTCTATCTCTCTCCCTTCCTGTCCGTAAAATATCAATAAAATATATTAAAAAAAAAACAACGAACAGTCCAAAAAGAAAAAAATACATGGAGAGAAACAGGCTTTAAAAAGAAAAATGTAACACGTAGGGTGGATAAATATCACAAAATAGGGCCCGACTTCAAATAGTAACTGAAGAAATTCGAGTGCAAACAAGGATGACGTATTTTCTGTCTGTGTCGGTGAAGAAAGGAGAATTCAGACCTCTCCTGGGCAGCTGATGAAATACAAATTGGCAAAGACTTTCTCGTGGGAAATCTTGCTATCTATTAAAAAAGAAGTCTGTAAAAAATGTGCATAACATTGACTAAACAACTCCACAATGCACATGTATCCTAAGGAAACAATTAGTGGATTGGGAATTTCTTTTCATTTGGGAGATGTATAATATAATGTGGTTTTAAAATAGCAAATATATGGAAATAGTCCGAAGTCCAACAATAGGCTTTTTTACATTCCGTAAAATACACTCACCTATGTGTATCAATTTAAAAGGGAAGTCTGGGAGTATAACTGTTGACATGATTTTTATCTGTTTAAACTTTCCTGTACGTTTTACGGGAAAACAGTTTATAAAAACGCATGACAGTGTTTTATTTTTAAATTTTATGTGCATGAAAGGCAGCGAGCGTGCATACCAAACTGTAAACATTGGTTATCCTCATCAAGGCTAGAGCTACAGATGCGGAACTATGGGAGAAGCCTTTTCACATTCTTCCACCTTCGAACAATAAAAATGATTTACCTTTATAATAAAAAGTGCTTTTAAAATAAGTCAAACCAAATTGCCAAGCTTGGAGTTATATATTATTGAAGGCAAGGACTTGAGCAACTTAATTTTAAAAATAGAGTTCAAATTTACCTCAATCCATTCGACATTTGAGCATCTCCTAAGAGCAGGCACGGTTGTGCGCTCCGTGGCGGGGGCGCTGTATTAAAATGGTAATTCCCACAGCACCTTAAATAAACCTCGTGAAATTCCAAATTATAAGAATTGTTTGATTTATGCATCTTGACTATCGAGCCAGAGCTATCTGAGTGCTCATTAAGTCCAGGTAATGCAAAGAAACTCCATTTGAAATACAGTGACAGCTACACGCGCTTTGCCCACGTGGCAAGACTAATTGAACATTTAAGATCTGTGCGTTTGGCTGTGTGCAATCAATCACACCTCCCACGTGGAAAGGCAGAACAATAAAAACATCCATAAAGATGACACGAAATAGTTTACATTCTTCATCTTGAATTTTTAATGGATCTCAATATTGAATCAATTAAAAACCAAACACAGGAGTATTTCCACTTCTGATTGGGATGGCGTCACCGGGACCAAACCACCTCCCGCTGGAAGCATTCGAAGGCGTCCGAGGAAAGCCAGGGAGGCCAGGCGTCCTCGACAAGGCCAGGCTCCGCCGACACCGGGGCCACCCCGTGGAGGAGGGAGATGCGTCCCCGTGAGCTAGAGGATCTGCACACGGGCACCTCTTGGGCATCTCGGCACTGAGGCTGTGCTTGCGTGGAGCGAAGTTCTGAGAAGCAACTAAGAAAGAAACTCACCACCCACTGGTGTGGCTCAGTGGTTGAGCATCGACCTAGGAACCAGGAGGTCACAGTCCGATTCCCATCATGCCCGGGTTGCGGGCTCCATCCCCAGTGTGGGGCGATCAGGAAGCAGCCCATCAATGATTCTCTAATCATTGATGTTTCTGTCTCTCTCTCCCTCTCCTGTACTCTCTGAAATCAATAAAAATATATATTCAAAGAAAGAAAGAAACTCATTTTCCCAGATTCCCAGGCTAGGCCATGAATATTTTTGGTGGGCTGTTTTCTGGGCTAACACACTGAAAAATAAATGTCATAAACTAATTCTGAATTGTTATCACCATTTCAGTCCCTGAGATCATACTCTGATGGCTGGGGAAAGGGCGACCACCCACACCGGTTTCTCTTGAGTGACCAAGAGGGTGTGCAACGGATTTTGTAAAAGACAAAAGGGAGGATACAAACAGAAATAAAGGAGGTCATTCAAATACGTAAATAGACAAAGGAACGCTGGCTTTATTGCCACAAACTGAGGAGAAGAAATGAAAGCCAATGTAGGGTGACTGGCTTGGGGACAGCGGGACAGCCCTCGGGCTGGGGTTCCCAGCACATCGCCTCATGACAACAGCCAGACACCACAGGACGAGGTTCACCCCGATGCTCTTGCTCAACAGAGAGACTGTGTCACGGTGCTAATGTGGAAGTAGGTGAGCCCAAACTTTACACGATTTCTCAATCAAATTTCCTACATTTCAAGATGAAATCACCAGTTCAGGGGACATCCACACAGATGCAATACAGAATAAGCAGTTGAGAGAAGTCAGGCCTTCCAGACCTATGAATAAATAAATGAGTTTCAGGGGCCCAGGGTTTTTTAAAATTCATTGGGAATTAAAATACAAAATCCCTTTTCTAGAAGATACAGTCTTCATCAGAATGGCAAAGGGGTGTGAGACTCTATAAAATATCTATAATAATAAAAGCGTAATATGCTAATTAGGGTGGACAGCCGACGACCTTCCAGACATCCTTCTGGATGACCTTCCAGACATCCTTCTGGATGACCTTCCGGACAAAGCCAGGGCTGCGAGGGCTGAGCCCCTTGCACGAATTTCGTGCATCGGGCCTCTAGTATTTTATATGAAGTGATCAATGAGGATCAGATAAAAAAGCCTCAGGTCATTGATTTCCTGGCACAAGCAGTTTCATTATGTCTATGAAAGGCGCTTACCGTCAACACAGGAGTGTTGCAATCGCATGCCGCAAGCCCTAGAGCTCAGCCTCTGCACCCACTCGCAGGACGACGTGAAGCCAAGCTCGGTGGGCGTGGCGGGTTCTGGACTTACCCAAGGAGGGACCTGTCACACAGCTGCCTGCTCCAACCAGGTGCCTGAATAAGGACGGAAGCAGGAGCGCTGTAACCACATTCAAGTAGACGTATCAGAAGGCACAGCACGTCAGGTGTGACTCCACCGAATATAAACTCGGTGAGAGCAGAAGTCTTTGTTCTTAACTTCCATGCCCGCCACAGTGCCTGTCCCCAAGGTGACCACCAATAGTAGGTCATCAATAAATACGCACTGAATGAGTGACGTGATAAAAAGTTTTCTAGAACCTTGTGGAAGACTGGGGGTCCAATTAAATGAGGCTGATTTTTAAATTTATTTGATTTTAGTTTATTGGTTTATGTTAAAAGCCAAACATTGGTATTGAATAGAAAATTTAATGTTGTATTTGTAATTGTGTTCAGTTTGAAAGCTAGTCAATGAAACATTTTAATTCTCATCAATGCAGTATTTCCTTATACATATTTACTCACATTGTCTCTTTAATCCTCACAATTTTCCTGTAATATTGGCGTTATATACTCCATTTTATGTTAAATCAACTGATAGCCAAGGGCACACAGATATCGAATTATGAAGCCATAAAAAGATGGTTTCCAGATCCTAAGCCCAGACTCTTTTTATTTTATAGAGAAGAAGAAGAAGAAGAAGAGAGAGAGAGAGAGAGAGAGAGAGAGAGAGGAACATCTATGTGAGAGAGACACATCAGTCAGTTGCCTCTCACATGTGACCTGACCGGGGATTGAACCTGCAGCCTGGGCATGTGCCCTGACCAGGAATTGAACCTGCAACATTTTTGTATGTGGGACAATGCTCCAACCAACAGAGCCCCCGGCCAGGGCAGGTCCAGAACTCTTTTAATAAGCTGACACACACCCTTGTTGCGGACTGATTTACCATTTTCCTGGCAGAGAACAGAGAGAGGACTGAGTGAGCTGGAACAAATAAACTCTACCTGGGGAGGAGAGGCAGGTGTGAACTGATGACCACCGTGGAGCATCCTGGGAAGCCAGAAGCAGTGAGTGACGCTTGGTGTCGGAAACGGGAGAGAGTCAGAGAGAAGATCCCCCTTTTACAACAGGTCCTGTGACCCTGTGATTATTTCTAAGGAACTTGCTGTGGAGGAGACGGTTGAGGCCAATGCACAGAACAAGCCAGGACCTGGGGGAACGTTTGGGATTATAAACCCCAGCCCTCTGCTGCTGGGTGCGGGGTGGAGGGGGCGGGAAACCTGTGGTTTGAGTTGGGGCTGAGCGAAGTGAGTACCAAGGTGCTTCAAGGAGGAAATCTCATTCTCAGTGCAGGTTGGGAGAGAATAGGACGGGAGCATCTACCAGGCAGGGGTCCTCTGGGGACATGGAACGGGGTCCAACCCGGTTTATGTGAGCCGCAGGGAGGTCGGGCCAGGCCTTCAGCGAGTTGGGCAGAGATCCTCGGTCATCGGCACTCAGTGCTCAGTGGACAGAGACAGCCCTGTGGGGAAGGTGAGACCAGCCAGGCGGAGGGCCTCTTGTGCCAACGGGGGGAGCCCTCCACCTTGGGGACAGGAAGGAGGTTCTGTGGTGTGTGGGCACATGCACTGGCTTCAGCTCAGTTAGCAAAATCACTTCCTGATCTCTGGGTCCCTCTCTGACCCTGCAAAACTAAGAGGAAATGGAAAGGCTGGGGAGGGGGGGTGCTCTGAGGAGGGAGAGGCGCTGGGTCCACTGTCCTGAGGGTTTTAAGGGTGGAGAGTTCAGGGAGGTCCCAGGGGAAGGTCTCAACAGACTATGCAGCAGCTTTCCAGGTGTCCTTTCAGGGTCCAGGCCACACCTGATTGACTGGCCAGCACCAGGGCAGGGGGTCATTAGTCAATGCAGCTGGTCCTGAGGCAGCTGTGGCTGGTTTTACTGCTTTTCTGGGCCTGGAGCTGAAATACACCTGAGGATGTTATCACTAGGGAGGAAAGGGTATGCTGGGGAGGAAAGGTCACCCTGGGGGCCAGGTCACCCTGGGGTCACCCTACAATTGTGCTTTGCTAGGCCCTCAGGACTTTCTGCCCTGGTGACCTTCTGTGCCTGGCCTACCCGTCTTCCTTCCTCTGCTCACGTCTAACTGCCTATCACAGAAAGAATACAAGCCTAAAATTCAGCCTGCTACTCAAAATGCCATTTCTATGCCAAAGCTGGAGGATGGGGCGGGGGGGGGGGGGGGTGGTGTGATGGGGGGGTGGAGACCTCGACCGAGTTGGTTGCTTTCATAATATTTGGTGGAGTTTATAATAAGCTTCCTCGGAGCCCAAGCGGAGACTGCAGGTCGCATGAGCCACGCTTATCCAGATGGTGGCACTTTGGCCCCGCCCCCTCATCTCTCTGACAATGTGTATGACTTGCTGCGTCCTGTTTCAGAAAACAAAGCACCTCGGACAGGTCTTTTTTCTCTCCATGGTCTGGTTCCGTTCTGTGTGTTTGTTTTCCCGAGGAAAAAAAGAAAACGCATTTCCTTCTCAACTTCAAAACAGAGAATCAGTCCCGTAGAAAGGCAGAAATCACCGCCAGGTGGGGGTTGCGAACACACTTGGAAAAGCTGGCGAGAAGGGCCGCGCGGTGCCCTCCCGGGGAAGTGCGCGGTGGGCCATGCGGCCCCGGGCTTCCTGCCGAGGCTCAGCATCGCACCCCGCCCCCTGCCCCTTCCCGGCGCGTGTTCTGCACATCACGGGGGCCTGGAGGAGGCCTGGCCCTTTGGGGACTAATCCAACTTCTTTAGAGCAAATAACTCCAGCAACGCAGTAAGGAGGCCACCTCCTCATAAGCTGTTTGCAGCAAAACTTAACAACTTCTGGGCGGACAGACGGCCGTCTCTGCGGGCTGTGGGCACCGCTGATCCAGTCGCTACAGGGCGGTGTGTTTGCGGTTTTGTGGGTTTTTCCTGCAGTTTTAGTTTTAATTTAGTTTTGCAAGAAGAAAAGGGGAAGCGCCTCCTGCCCACCCCGGGGCTCCGGGGGTTTGGGCCGCTGACCTCGGCGGAAAGCGCAGACGTGCCCGCTCCTGCCCCGGCTGCACCTCGGCTGCTTCCTTCTGGGCAGTTTGCAGCGCAGAGGGCTGCCTGCCGGCCCTCCGCCCGCTCTCCCGGCCCGGGGCTCTCTCCGGATCTGCAGTAGCGACCAGTGACGTGTGAGTGTGTGTGCGCCTGGATTGGTCTCCTACTTCATGAACGGTGTGTGTGTGAGCGTGGGGTGCATGTAGTGTGTGTTGGAGGACGGAAGAGAAGGGGTGAGACTGCTCCGTTCTGCGCCTCGAGGTCAGCCTCACTCAGCCAGCGGCTCTGCGGCCCCGCTGGCCCCTCTGGCGCGGAGCCCCGACATGAAGTCCCCCCGGAAGGTGCTTCTGGCGGCTCCGCTGCTCCTCCTCCTGCCCTTTCACACCTCGGCCTCTGCGGCCCACGATGACCAGCCCGGCGCCAGGCCCCCCCGCGGGCACACCTGCGTGGGTACGTACCTCATTTGCATATTTGTATGTGGGCATAGCATAGCGATGTGGTCAGATAACGTGGCTTGCATAGATTGTCACCTATTGAATGACATCCATCGCCGTGAGATGCCAAGCGAGACACCAAGGACCTCCCGACAGGCAAAAGCTTTGGGTCTGAGCGCGGTCCCACGGCTTGCCCCTGGCATGGGGAGACGTGCTCCGTGCGATGGCGGCTGCGGGGAGGAGTCCTCCATCCGCCGCGCTGGATTTGGATGGGCATTGCCCCCTGGCTTGGCAACAGCAGGGCGGGAGCTCCGAGCGCCTTCCTGAGGGACCGTAGGCAGCATCACGCTTAGAAAGAAGGTGGGCTTGGACCTCAGACACACACACCTGGGTTTCCACGCCGCCCCCCCCACCCCCCCCCCCCATCCCTCCCTGTCCGTGAGACCTTGTGCGAGGTGCTTGGCCCTCCAGGACTCCGTGTTCTTACTGCTGACACAGCACCCGCCTCCCAGGGACGCTGGGAGCATGGGGATCGTGCGTGTACAGTGGGCGTGTTTGCACACACCGAGGACTCTGGGTGTCCGTTTCCTCCTCTCCCTCAGGGAGCCCGGAGCTGCCGGCCATAGCACCGCCACCGGGAAACATCGGACTTGGATTGAGATATGGCTCCTTCGTCTTGTATTGAAGTATTGTATTTCCAAGTTGTTGTTGCCTTGTTGTTTCTGGGGGTACTTTTAGAGAAGTACACGTAGGGTGAGACCGTTGATGTTTGTATTAACCCTGGAGTTTCCAGGGGTCCTCAAACTACGGCCCGCGGGCCACATGCGGCCCGCCGAGGACATGGATCCGGCCCGCCGGGTGCCACTGCCTGTCCTGCTTAGCAGCCGACGCGTCCCGGGCCCGCAGTGCGCATAGGAATTTGTTCACAGTTTTTTTAAAAAACTATAGTCCGGCCCTCCCACGGTCTGAGGGACAGTGAACTGGCCCCCTGTTTAAAAAGTTTGAGGACCCCTGTAACAGTGGCAGGTGTTTAACGGGTCAGTCCTTAGAACAGTGGTTCTCAACCTTCCTAATGCCGCGACCCTTTAACACAGTTCCTCATGTTGTGGTGACCCCAACCATAAAATTATTTTCGTTGCTACTTCATAACTGTCATTTTGTACTGTTATGAATCGTAATGTAAATATCTGTGTTTTCCGATGGTCTTAGGTGACCCTGCTAGCGGTTCTGCTGTAGAGCCTAAGACCATGTTTAGATTTAGGCGAGTTGTCTGAGATATTGGGCCTCCGCCGCTTTCAAGCAGACACGAGCCAAGCATTCCCCTCCCTGCCCCTTTCCCAGCGAGGTACTGAGAGTTCAAGGAGGTGTTGAGGGGACCCAGGATGGGGTTATCTGGTTGTCTGCTGCTGCACGACAAATTAAAACCGGCCACATTGCTGTATCATGATGTTGTGGGACAAGGATCTCTCAGAGCCTGGCTGGTGATTCTTCTGCTCCGTGTAGGGTTGACCAGGGTCACTAAGTGGGGTTCACATGGAAGATGGGTGGGTCTGGGGTGATCCAAGACAGCTTCACTCACATGTTTGGTGCGTTGTGGGAGGGAGGTGGCTAGAAGGTTGGCTCGGCTGGGAATGTCCATCGGAGCGTGTGTATTTGCTCTCCCCGGCAGGGCAGTCTCGGGGAAGTAGGACGTCTTTCCTGGCAGCTCGGGGACCCCAGAGAGAGAGTTCCAAAGCACAGGAACTAGGAGCTGCCAACCGGTCACGGATTGGGTCTGGGAACTGCCCCAGCCTCACTTCCTCCACCTTCTATCAGTCCAAACAGCCAAAGGTCCCTCCACTCAGACTCGGGGAGCAGACACAGACCCCTCCTTTTGATGGGGAGTGTCAAGGAATTTGTGGCCGTCTCTGCTAGCCACACAAGTTCGCTTTTCCCGTAAAAATGCTCCATGTCTGCATGGCTGCGGTGGCTCAGTGGTAGAGCATCGACCTATGAACCAGGAGGTCACGGTTTGATTGCCAGTCAGGGCACATGCCTGGGTTGTGGGCTGGATCCCCATGGAGGAGGCAGCCGATCAATGGTTCTCCCTCATCTTTGATGTTTCTATCTCTCCCTCCCCCTTCTCTGAAATCAATAAAAATATATTTAAAAATATATACTCCATGGCCCAAGAGCTCGGAGAGTCTGTTGCCGATTCGCTTAGATGATGATGTAACACCCAGTTCCCCAGCAACTCACAACGTCTGGCTAACCGCAGGGCTCATTATTCCCCTGTCATCACCACAACCAGCAAGGCGGGTACAAGAGCAGTCTGCAGTGTGATCAGCATTTACCGAGCACTGACTGTGGGCCGAGCCAGCTGCTGCAGGTGGTCCCAATTGGTGTCTTACTGTCTCTGAGCGGTTCCTCGGGGAACCAGACTCAGAAATTTGAGCCCATGGAGTTTATTGAGGAGTGCTGTTGGGGGAAACTCCTGGAGGGAATGAAGGCGTTGGAGCGGGCAAGAGAAGGCGGGCTGTACTGCAGCCATACAAGATGCTCTGGCCATTATGGATCAGGTGGTTGAGCATCGTCCCATGCACCGAGAGGTCACTGGTTCGATTCCCCAGTGAGGGCACATGTCTGGGTTGTGCGCTCGATCCCCAGTGAGGGGCATGCAGGAGGCAACCAACGGATGTTTCTCTCTCTCCCTCTCCCTTCCTCTCTTTCTAAAAACCAATAAAAATATTTTTTTAAAAAGGCCTCAGCCAATTCCACGCAAAGCTCTGGAATTAAAATGGCTTTTAAGAGTTGTCCTGAAGTGGTTCCAGGCCTTGAACCATCCCGGGATGTGAACTGACCCTAGTGGGAGGGCTCCCTTTGCTGGAGGCAGTGCCTGGAGAGGGCCCCCAGTGTGAGCCCGCAGCACCCACACTCCCTGCTTGGATGCACCCACATTGTTTGTCTGCTCATTGTTGAGGAACATTTCTGTTGTTCCCTCCTCCTGGCTATGATGAATGATCCTGCTGTGAGCATTCCTGTGCAAGGCTGTGTGTGGAGGTATGTTTTTATTCTTGTGGGTATATACTGTATACCCAGGAGTGGAATTTCTGGGCCAAAACGTAACTCCACGTCAACATTGTGAGCAAGCTCCAGACTGTTTTCCAGAGCAGTCAATAGCCATCTAACTTGTTGTGATCCGTCTTTTTATTACAGAATCTCAGGGGGATGGAGTGGTACTTGGTTTCGATTTGCATTTCTCAAAACGTTGGCCATTTGTATAGCTTCTCTGAAAAAAAAATGTTTATTCAAATCCGTTGCCCATTTTGAGGTTTTGGGGAATTTTTTTGTTTGTTTTTTGTCTTATTGTTGAATTGTCCAAGTTCCTTGTGTGATCTTGGAAGTGCAAAGGTTTTAAAATTTGAAGTCCAATTTATCCATTTTTTTTCTTTTTTGTGTTTTGTGTGTCTAAAGCCAATATTTTAAAATATTGTGTCTAAATCCAATATCTAAATCCCACATTTTAAAAAACCGTTGCCTCTGTTATCTTGCTATTGTCTTACGCCATTCTCTTGTTTCCCAGACGCTGGGGCACTGGCCAATGTTGGGTAGCGAGGGTATAACTTCTAGGATCACAAGTAGCAAGAACAGACATGAGCTAGGCAGAAAAACACGGAGCGGGAATTGTCGGGGATGGAGATACTCCAAAAGGAGCCACACAGATGTCACTGAAGGATCGAGCCAACCTTGCCATCGTAAACAACCCAGCTCCTGTCCCACAGGGAGCCTTTGCAGTGGGACCCACACAGTACACCTGGAGGCCGTGACCTTGAACAGAACCCAGTCTCAGAACCGAGCCCCAGTGGGCCCTTTTTCAGTTCACCACAGTGCGTTTGCACGGAGCTAGACATCCCACTTGATCACTAAGCCAACGTGGTTCTACTGGGCCCCTTTCTGCCACTGATCAAATGCGATAGAATTAAGAATGAGCCATGTCTATTTTTTGCAAAACATCATTTTCTTTACATGGATGATTTAGAGGCAAAGTCATCCTTATGTGCCGAAGTTATTGACATTTAAATTCATCGAGGATTTTTCTTAGCACTATTTGGTGCTCAGGAAGTTTTATAAAAGGTTAAAGAAAAACAGAATTTTTCTCCTCATTCATGTTTACTTAAATATGAACATGTCTTCAGACCCTGTGAAAACCTCCTTTGCCCACCCCCCCACCGACATCCCATATAAAATGCTCAGAGATGACTTTATAGTTTGAATGATAAAAAAAAAAAAAGGTGGTCCTATGGTTTCAAGCCAATGTGAATGGTAATATGACAGTGTGACTGGCAAAAATGAGATTTAGAAACAGCCAGCAGAGGTTGAAAATTTATGATCACAACTTATATATACAGAAATTTCACTTTCTCTCCTCCTCTGTAACTGAACACTTGTTCGTAAGCCACCCCTACCACTGAAAGAGAAAACATTTCGTCATCTCGCCACTTATGTGAAGAGCTGACTTGGCCATTGAGGTTTATATGAAGGGCATTTTTCATAACTTAATGAACTAATTCTGCAGATCCAGCATTCGACAGAAATACATATGAAGTGTGCATTAAGATAAAAGATTTTACTTAAAACACTGTAAAGGCAAAAGTGCATTGAAAAGAGCAATGGTACAGCTTTCCAATTTTTTCTCAGTCTGTTCGGTTTTAACAAGGTCTCTCCAAGTGACTAGACATAATTAAAAGGTAAGTCTTAGCAAAACATTTCTTATATTTCCCAGAAACTGAGAGAGTGACTAGGTAACAAATGTTCTTGCAAGTCAGGTGGTTTCTCGTTCTTGGCTTTCAACACACTGAAGGGGGAGTAAATAGAGTTGTCAAGTGACAGATCGTTTGGAATAATTTTCTATGATCAATCACGCTACGGTTTTTGGCATTTAACTGAGAAGGAGTTAATGCATTGAGTGACATTACTATATCAAAAGTCCTTTCATTCCCATTTACTTCGTTGAGTAAATGTGTTTTCTTGGCACTTACTTTTTAAATGGAAAATAGCAACAGACATGATCCTGAACCTTGTCACTTTATATGAATAAGTCATATTTTTCAACAGATATAGGTACTAATTAAAAAGGCCTAACTCTCTTATTAAGAGATGCAATGTCAATGAAAATTTACCTTTACGTCCGGCCTGATGTGGTTCAGTGGTCGACCTATGAACCAGGAGGTGACAGTTTGATTCCCAGTCAGGGCATATGCCCAGGGTTACTGGCTTGATCCCCAGTAAGAGGTATGCAGGAGGCAGCCAATCAACGATTCCCTCTCATCATTGATGTTTCTGTCTCTCCCTCTGCCTTCCTCTCTGAAATCAATAAAAAAATATATTTTTTAAAATTTACCTTTACTATTTAGGAATTATCAAATTGGCAATATATATTGTTTAGGTAAGTGAATTTTATTAATAAAGGAAACTATATCCAGAAGAATTTTTAATACTTAGATGTTATATTAACAGGAAATTAATCTTTACTAAAATGTTATACCTGTTTTTAATGTTAAGAAGTATAATAGTGTGGCCAATAAAATACTTTCAACCATTAAAGTATATTACATTGGAATAAAATTTGATAATTGAAGAAAAATGCAAAGAAGTAGACTTTTCATTGAAATATGAATTCAAAGAGAGGACTTATCAACATAAATTTCTCAATGTGAAAGAACAGTTTAATTATATATTTTAAGTGGATAAGAATACATATAAATCACTATCATATTTAGATTTCTTTGGACATATACAGAAGATTAATATATTATTTCTATTGTAATATGTATAATCTGCCTGGAATTACACCCTTTGCAGCTATTTAAATTGATATATATTTAATAATATTTAAACATCCATTAATATGTGGAAGGGGTACATCGTTTTTCAAGGGAGCGTAGAGCACAGTATCTGAAAGCCCTTGATCTACACTCTGGACTCTACAGCACGGAGCCTTGGCCAGCTCTTCTCTCTCTCACCTACAAGTCTCTTCCTGAAGGCCTTTCCTGCCTTTTTCCGTCAAGTGAGGTCCTCCTGTTCCTTACAGCTCAGCTCCACCAGGAGACGGTCAAGGTCTCCCAGGGCAGAGTTAAAGCCCTTCCTCCTCTGTGGTCCCAAAGCTCTAACAGGTCCCTGTATCCCAGCACCTACAGGTTGCAATGACCAGATGGTTCTTCTAGTCATCAGTCTTTTCTACTGGTCTGTAACTTCTCTTATTCACCTTGGTCTCCTCAAGCTTCTGAGCACATAGTGGGTGCTCATAAGTAGGTGTTGAATGCATAACAGGATGGAATGGCTCCTGGTGTCTTCACTCTTGTTTCTTTATTATTAATGTTTTATGTATTTCTAAACCAGCCAAGCCAACCATCCTGTACCTCTCGGCACAGCCTGTGCATGGTCTCTCCCTGCCCTGGCTTGGGCCCTGCTCTCCTTGGAATGCCCTCAGCCCTGTTCTCACCAGCAACCATCTGATATAGTGCCATTATCATTGCCAGTATTCTTGGGAAAGTTAGCAGTTTGGAACCCAGTGAGCATATATATATATGTGTGTATATATATATATATATATATATATATATATATATGCCTAAGTGACCATTACGACCAGTCAACCGACCAGTCAACTGGTCGCTATGACGCACACTGACCACCAGGGGCCAGACGCTCAACACAGGAGCTGCCCCCTGGAGTTCAGTGTGCTCCCACAGCCAACCTCCCGTGGATGGCCAACCTTCCGTGGTCCCTCCCCATGGCTGGCCGGCCCCGATCTGCCCATTCGGGACTGGGTGAGATGGCCCCTATTGGCCCCGATTGCTAGCTAGGCCGAGGGCCCCCACCCATGCACGAATTCGTGCATCGGGCCTCTAGTTTTCTCATAAAAACGATATTTCAGGGGGTGGTTGCGAAAGGCCACAGAGCCTAATCTTCCCATATGTAGTGAAAACACTAAATACCTGCAATTCAAAAAAAATTTTTTAAAAAGCAATGATAGGAGAGCTAAAACATTGTTGATATTACAGTGTTTTTTAAAGATAAGTTCATGAACTTCTATTTTAAAGAGTTTGTGGAGAATATACCTTTGCCCCATGATGGACTCAGCAGGTGAGATAGAAACTAGCAATCATTAGACGCCTGCTTTCTGCCGGAAGGAAGGGTGGAGGTGCAGTGTTCACACTGGGCTGTGTGCTGCCATCTCCGGTGCAGTCACCAACATCTCGGGAACGAGGCAGGCAGTTGGGTCATTCGAGGTGATGATCGTCACACCTGGCTTTCTTATTTCCTTTTTTCTTCTCACCAACATGAGACAGGCCTGGGATGACAGTTGTTGATTAAAATTACTAAATATAAAATCATATCCTCTGCTCCCAACCAACCAGGGAAATCTGAGGCGAACAGAATTCAGGTGCTTGTGAAGGATCACTGGGGAGGCAACACACTTGACAAACTCATGTTGGTCCAACAGGGATGTTGGACCCCAAATCCAGGCTTGTTGTGGCTCCAAGAACCTGCTCTCCACCTCCCAGGGCCCAACACAGAAGCCACGAAGTCATTCTGATTCTCACTTGTCTTCACACGTCTTTCCATCAACTCATTAATAAATCCTTTCAGGCCAACCTCCACAATCCATCCCAAGTCTGTCCATTTTCCTCTGTCCCCACCACCACACATTGCTCTGGCCACCCCACCATCTTTCTCCAGGACCAAAATAGTCTAATTCATCTCTCTGCTCCCGCCTTTGTCCCACCCCCTCCCTAAGCTCTTCCGTCCGTGACAGCCAGCATGATATTCCAAAGGCACAGATCAGATCCGAGCAGCACCCCCACCAAACCATCCTTGACTTCCCATTATTCTCAGGATAAATCCCTACCTCTTTTGCCGTCTCCGAAGCCCACGTCCTGACCGCACCTCTGCTCCCACCAGTGGGTTCTGGCACCAGGTTCATTACTTTGAAGCGGGTACCAATGCCCCCTGTCTACAAAGCCTGCTCCAGTGCCCCAATCTGCTTTCTCCTTTCCGTTACATTAGCCATTTTTTATGTATTCTTCCAAGAAGCGTTCTCTATCGCCTCTACCTACGAAGGGTTATCCCACCTCCTCATCACTCCCCTCTGTTACCTCACCCTGCTCCTTCTCTTCAGAGCACCTAAAATTATTTATAATTGTGTTTGCTCACTTATGATCCCTTTTCCCTCAAATAACATAACCCGTAAGAGGGCAGGAGCCATACCCGTGTGTTCTCAGCCTGAGTTCAGAGCCCAGCACAGTGCGGGCATCTGGAAGGGACTCGGTCAATACCCACTCGGTTCCAGCCCCCTCCCACGCACCTCACCTCGTGGAGCAGTGGTTCCTCCATCTTGGCGGAGTGGGAATGAGATGCTAATGTATGCAACACACTCTGAAAGCTGTAAAGTACACTCTCACCGTGGAATGAGTCGCTATGCTCCTACGTGGGTGAACGAGGAAGTGCAGTCACAGGGAGCCAGGCTCTCAGAAATGGCAGGTGCTTTCGAGGCTTTTCAGCGAAGTGTGGGCTTCAGACAAACGGGACTCCAGCCGGCCGCTCTCTGCAGTTGGCCGCCCTTCCAGCCAGCGCAGAGGGGAGGATAATTAACGTTCCAGGAGCTCCGTTTCCCGTCGAAAGGATGCTCCGGTTCAGGCTGCAGCCTCCCTGCGCTGCGTCCAGAAGCAGGTCTCTGTGGCAGGTGTTTCTATTCAGGCCCCTTCGCTGCTTCTCCTGCCATAGCAGCGGGGTCCGTTTCCATTAGACTCATTATCTTCAGGCGCCAGGTGAGAAGGGCCTGCCCATCGTGCAGTGCAGACGGTGAGCGCGGAGAAGATGCATAGCGCTCGCCCGCTGTCATCGCTCCCTTAATGAACAGCCGCTTGGACAAATTCGAGTTAGCAGAGCCAGACCTTTTATTAGCAGCCAGAGGATAGTCTGTAATGGAGCAATCACTCTGCCCATGCATCTCTCCCAAGGAAAACACTCTTTCCTTTGTCAGGGCACTGCAGCCTCTTATGAGAGGCAATAGCAAAGCCAATTTCTCCGTTCTTGCCACTGAGGGATTCGGGACATGCCTCACTGTAGACCCTAAATCAGGCGTCCTCAAACTACGGCCCGCGGGCCACATGCGGCCCGCCGAGGACATGGATCCGGCCCGCCGGGTGCCGCTGCCTGTCCTGCTTAGCAGCTGACTCATCCCGGGCCCACAGTGCGCATAGGAATTTGTTCATAGTTTTTTTTTTAAACTATAGTCCGGCCCTCCCACAGTCTGAGGGACAGTGAACTGGCCCCCTGTTTAAAAAGTTTGAGGACCCCTGCCCTAAATGAACAATCACCGGGAAGAGGAGCTGAGCCCATGGGAAATGGGCGGAACCGCCCCGGGAGCAGAACTCATATCAAAGCCGGGCCCACCCTGGGCGCTCACATATTTCAAGCCCCGTGGCCTTCCTGCCTCCAGGGCGCCCTTGAGCATCCATCACGCTCTTGGCGAGGCAGCGTGATGATGGTGCCAAGATCCACCAGTCTTCAGAGACACCGACTTTTCTCCTCTGGGCTCCTTCTTATTGATCTAATGATTTCCAACGTTAACCTGTAGTGATAAGGAGTCAGGAAAATCTAAGAACCCTTGGTGGGCCCTGGCGGTGTGGCTCCGTGGTTGAGTGTGGTCCCATGCACCAAGAAGTCACAGTTGGATTCCTGGTCAGGGCACATGTTGGGGCTGCAGGCTTGTGCCACGCCAGCCCGGCCCAGGGTGAACCCGAGTGGGGGTGGTGAAGGATTGAGAAAAGACAGACAAGAGAATGAAAGCTGGGTCTCAGTGGGACGCTGCTTCTCTGATGGAGAGACAGCGCCACGGACTACAAGCCGAGTCTTTATTTTACAGCAGATGCCAGGAGGCAAAGTAAGGTTGTGGTCAAGATGTTTACAACATTCTCGTGGGTTTCGATCCTACTCAACTACATGCACCTGATCAAGCTTTGTTTACTTGCAGCCTCTATCGCTCAGGCACGTGGGGCCACGTGTTCGGACCACAGGTTCAACTTTATAACTACAGCTGTTGGCTATCATTGTGCTGGGAGGGCCCTGCCCTCCAAGCTGGGACGTGCACGTGGCCATGAGAGGACTGTGCCCTCTCATCAGTCCAAGGCTTGGACCTGTCCACACACTGTAGCTGCTCCCCACACAGGCTCAGTCCCCAGTAGGGGGCGTGCAGGAGGCAGCCAATTGATGTTTCTCTTCCTCTCCTTTCCATTCTCTCTAAAAACAATAAAAAAATATATATTTTTTTAAATGAACTCTGGGCGGGATTCTGCTGAGTATAAGAAAAGTCTTAGTCTTTTTTAAAAAATATATTTTATTGATATTTTACAGAGAGGAAGGGAGAGAGATAGAGAGCTAGAAACATCGATCAGCTGCCTCCTGCACACTTCCCACTGGGGATGTGCCCGCAACCAAGGTACATGCCCTTGACCGGAATCGAACCTGGGACCCTTCAGTCCGCAGGCCGACGCTCTATCCACTGAGCCAAACCGGTTTTGGCAGAAAAGCCTACGTCTTTAAGTATGAAGTACAGTCGGTCCTGAGCAGCCCATGCCCAGGGGAAGGGAATGGTGTGCAGGGTTTGTGGTCACTGGGACCCCCGATTATGGAGCCTTCTGGAGGAAAATTCCAAGAAGAGTCCCCTGACGCTCCCCGTTCTCCCAATACTCCTGCTCCCTGAACTCGCCACGTCTACCCACTGAAAGGCGTTGTTACTGTAGGCCCAAAGAGAAGAGCACTTGCCACTAACTGTGGAAAATGGGGGGAGAGAGGCCATGCTCTTTCGGGCCACCAGCCTTGTTCCTCTCCTCGGATGCCTCTCCTCCCACTTGCTCTGCCTTACATTTTCTGGAAGTCCCGTCTCTGGTGCCCAGCTTGCAGCTCCTTGATGAGACGCCATCTGAGGCAGTGGCTGTGCACTATCTCCATCCCACCCCCCCCCCACCCCCGCCACCGCATCCCCCACCGCGTTATTCTTCGGTCCTGAGCCGCACGCCGGGACGTTTGCGGTAGAACCTGCTGTTTGACTCGGGAAGGGGCACTGGCTGTTTCGCCCCAGATGAGCAGGGGAGCCACATCCTGTAATGAGACCGGAACGAAGATAAACAACGCGCCGGGGAGATGCCTGAGCCAGAGCAACAGCAGGTGCGGCCGTGAGGTGACTGAGCCTGGCACAATGGCAGGTGCGCCGTGAGCCCTCCCCCCCCCTCCGGTGGTGACCCCCAGCAACCGCCAAGGGCAATGTCACTCAGGTGGCCGCCTCTCCCGTTAGCTCACATCAAGGCAGCAAACATCTCCAGTCCCCCTGCTGCAAACCAGGCCTCGGTCAGGCACTCAGAGTGAGAGGAAGACCCAGTCACCCTTCCCAGAGGGTACGTCTGACTCTCAGCTCTTACACAGGAAGTCCCAGGATAGTAACTCACTCACAGGCACTCCATTTGTAAGTGATGGAGCCAGGGTGGGAACCCAAGTGTGTTTTTCTTATTTCACAGCCTCCCCCTTTTTCAACTGTACCCCACTGCCAACTCTTACCACACTGCAACATAATTATTTGTAATTGATTTTCAACTGAACTGCTGTTAAAATTCATTTAACTCCACCTAACTTAACAGGCGGGGCTGAAAAAGTGTATTACATGTGGTGAAAATATTAACATGTATTAAACATATTTTATGTATTTAAAATAAAAGTGAAATTGGTTTATCTCTGGGTGATTTGAGTGACGTTCATCTTTTTTATGCTGTTCTATATATATTTTTTTAATTTTCTAAAATGAGATTGCATTGCATCTATTTTAAAATTTATTTTTAAAATAAAATAAATATGGAAGTGCTTTCTCGACCATAAAATGCTAATAAGTATCAGCTACTAAATTCATCGCAAGGTGATAAAGCCCTCGGGGCAGGGACTAGGTTAAAAGCACATCCTCTCGACCTTGATAGTTGGCGTGGTTGAAGGCCCCTGCAAGGAGTTGCTCTCCCAGGAGTGAGGCCGTGGCTCACAAGATCGCACCAGCTAGGATCTGCTGCACCCCGCTCTGCCCAGCTTCCCCTGAGGGCACAGAGCAGTGGAGGCCAGCGCCTCAGCGGGTGCCGCAGTGTCTTTGTTGGCAAGGCCTCATCTTGCCGGTTTCCTTTCTTTCTGTGGAGCCTTGCCCAGTGGTGCTCTTCACGTCTGTTCCCCACCACCTTCCTGCAAGGCGTCCTGCGGAAACTTGGCTGTATGGCACCTTGCAGGTGACTGTGGGCGCAGCTCCTCAGCAGAGGGTAACAGCGAGCTCGCTGCTGAGCCAGGCCTGGAACTCCATCTCAGGTGGAAGGAAGCTTTCTTTCGCCTCCTTGGAAACAGCTCTGCTAATAACGGTGGTCCCTCCCATCTCAGGGAGGCCTAGCAGTCTCCTGGCACAGACCTACTGATCTTGGACCCTCCAACCCCTTCCCTACAGAAGAGAGAGCCCCTCCCTCTCGGCCTCCCCAGCAGTTCAGGGGATGAAGGAATCTTCTAGGAGTTTCAGTCTTGCAATTCTGGGTCTTTACATTTATCATATATCAAGGTAGCCGAAGGCATATATTTCTATCTTTTTTTTTTAATTTTTGTTGTTGAAAGTATTACATATGTCCCCTTGTAGCCCCCATTTACCTCTTCCAGCACACCCTGCCCCCTCCCCCAGGCCTTCACCACCCTATTGTCTATGTTCATGGGTTATGCATATGTGCATACAAGTTCTTTGGTTGATCTCTTCCTATCCTCCCCCACCTTCCCTCTGAGATTCGTCTGTCTGTTCCATGCTTCTATGTCTCTGGATCTATTTTGTTCATCAGTGTATTTTGTTCATTAGACTCCACATAGGAGTGAGATCACGTGATACTTGTTTCTCTGACTGGCTTATTTCACTTACCATGATTCTCTCCAGATTTCTATCTTAATCCAAGGTTCCTTCGTGATACATTATATGAGTACATGCCTTCAAGCCGTGTGCTTGTAGCTGTGAGGTGAAATAATATTTTACAATAGCATTACGATTTTAAAGGCAGTTCTGTTGCAGTTATGTGCTGGGGCTGACCAGCAGATCCCGAGCAACGGATGAATGGTTACTCTGACACCTGTGCTGTGAAAGAGAGGGTTAAGGGACTGCCTGGCTCAAGGAACCAGACAGCCTCGATCACCTGCCTCTTCAGGCTTTTATTGTAACAGCACTTTGAGATAAAGTTTATCTTTTAGATACAATCAGTAGGTAAGTAATCTTGGGAGGATGCATGTGTCTGCAGTGACCTTTAAGCAAGGACGTCTAAAGATGAAGCATGAAGATTCCGGTAAACACCCAAGGGTCTGCACGTGCCCAGACTTGTTTGGGAAGGTCAAGGAACGGTTAGGGACAGCTGCCTTTGGCCAAACTCCCCTAAGTCAGAATTCTGATAAACGGGGCGGGCTGCCTTCAGCCCAATCCTTTTTTTCGGAATTTTCCTCCTTACAAACTTTCCAACCAAGTCTCCTATGCTCCCCCACAGTTATCGCATTTAATCTTCACAGCAGCCCCCTGAGAAATGTGTTATGACTTACTTTGCAGTGAGGAAACCAAAGCTTAGACAGTCTGGATGGTAAGTCCAAGATTTAGGTGCGAGACTCAACCCTGGCACGGTCTCCCCTAAATGACACCTTCCTCCCATGTAATAAAAATAAAAAATAAAAAAGAAACAGAAAAAAGCAAGATTCATTGACCCCCCAATAAGGTCTTGTAGATTACAAGTGGCAAAGCTGGCTGACAATCAGCCTTTCTAACCCCAAACCCACCATCTTCTTACCACACATCACGTTTCACTACAAGTCACAGTGAATTCTGCCCCTGGTAGGTTGTCCAAGGTGAATGGCAATCAGGAGTCCTCTGCTTTGGAAAGAGCTGGTGTTCTTAAGGACACACACATTCCCCCTTCCTTCCCTGGACTCCCCGGCACAGGCTCTGTGCGGCCCTGCTGACATGGTCTTCTCTCCTACAGGCTGTGTGCTAGTGGTGTCTGTGATCGAACAGCTGGCTCAAGTCCACAACTCCACGGTCCAGGCCTCCATGGAGAGACTGTGCAGCTACCTGCCAGGTAAATATGGAAACAGGCCTGCAGCTGAGGGCCCCCTCTTTTTTCTTACTTGTGGGTCATCATGGGTCAGCATGGGTCAGCATGGGCCATCATTAATGAGTTTACACCCTACACATGCCTGTGGAGGAGAAGCTGATTGTTATTTCTGTCTATTGATATTCTTATGGGGCTCATAGAAATGAAAACAAACACAAGAAAATCACTCCAGGAAGTTTTATTCTCTGACATTCTTCTCCCATCGTGGCAGAATAATGGTGGTCAATCATGATCAAAACGATGAACAGTTTTCAATAATGTTTGTTCCTTTGACCACATACACATACCTGGATGCATGTGCAGACCCAATGTGAAGCATTAGGCCGAGAAGACAACTGATCTCAGAGCCCCAAAGGGGAACGTAACCTGTGAAAAAACACTTTGGTGTGATTGGCCACGTGCTGCATAAATCGAGGATACAAACACCTTTAGTCCATCCATTTGAACTGGATCTCAATAAAATCCCTTACGCATCCTGCAAAGGAAGGAGCTGATTGGTGGTTTAAACACGTCACATATTTGTTTTTCAACCTCAGCAGAAAGAAAATATTCTTTTATCTCTTCAAGATACTGTTAGGTGAACAGTCACAATGTATAAACTTCCTTGACAGTCAAGTTTTCATTCATTTAACGTTAAGGAACTAATTCATCGGGGTGCCTACATTATTTTCCCTAAGTAAAAGTAGTTGGACTAAAGGTGTTTGTATCCTCGATTTATGCAGCACGTGGCCAATCACACCAAAGTGTTTTCAGAGAATTTCTTGCATGCAGTCACAACGTGCGTTCACAAGCTAAACTTTTACAATTCAAAACTAAAGGCTGGGAGAGGATACCATACAAACACACGTGTTTACCATGTCCCAGCTTGGCCATTGCTAAGATGTTGACATACATCAGGTCTTTCTTTTGTTGAATTAGGATAACCTTGAAACACCCTTGGGTCTCCCCAACCACCAGTTCCATCCACCTACCTCTCTGGAGGGAGCCACACACAGGAACTTAACGGGTCTTGTTCTTGTCAAGCCTTATACTTTCACCTTCTTTTGTATGAATCTATACCCAATGAATAGTATTGTTCTATGGGTGATTTTTTTAACTTTTTCTTGGTGAACCAAATGTAGAAAATTACACCAAATAAATGTATACTTGCAAACATAGCTGAGGTCAAAAAGGAACAGATAGGTAGCCACTCTGGAATCCCCATGCACACAGCCCATGCCATCATAAATCCCTCCTTCTCCCTAAAAGAATGATGTCCTGAATTTTACTGTAATCATTTCCTTGCATTGCTTTATAGTGTTATCACCCAAGTTGGCATTCCCAGATACCTTCGTCATGACCCGTTTTAAATTTTTTGATGTGTCTTTTAAGTCTATTTTAATCTACTAGCTTTCTTCTCATCCCTCCCTTTTCCTTATAATTTGCTATGGAATATGCCTTGAAGAGTTTCCCATAGTCTGGATTTTGCTGATGCATCCCTGCAGTATAACTGAGTGCGTTTCTCTGTGCTCTGTATTTCCTGAAAATTGGCAGCTGTGTCCAGAGACTGGATCAGACTCCAGTTTGATTTCTTTGGCAAGACTGTAAGTGTGGTGTTTTCTTTCATCGGAGGCCAGCAGAAGTGGTTTTCTTTTTTCTCTTTTTGTGATGTTAGCAGCTGTTGACGCTCAATGACCAGACGTATTAGTTCACAGGGGGTTGCAAAATGGTGCTATTTTAATCTCTCATTTATATATGTCATTTAGTAACTGAAGTAAGTATATTAGAGACAGTTCCCCTCCTCTTCAGAAATAAAGGCATTTTGCCCACAGTCCCCAATGATACCATTCATACCAGGGAAGGAGGATAAATACTTAATTATTTTGTTTTATTTGCCAGTTTTCAAACAATTCGCTGCCTTTCTAGTATCATCCCAAAGCAGTCAATTGGCTTTCTTTAAAATGTCATAAACTCATGAATTTATACATATCTGATGAGTTTGAGTCTATTTCATTTATTATCCTTTTGAAGCCCAAATCATCCCAACTTTGACCAATGGGACCCTCTTCTAGTTGGCTCCTGAGGCCTTTGACATGGGCCGAGGTCACCTCACTAACTGGTATAACAGGTGTTATTTAATCAGCCCTCTCCTGTACATTGCCAGCCCCAGGCTTGACATTAGTCATTTCCCTTAGAAGTCCTGGTTTCTTTAGGTGGAAAATAATATTTTAAGACCACAATCTGGTGCCTAGAAATGCTCATTGCTATTGAGTTAATCATTCTCCTCTTCGGTAGACACTGATAGAAATATACATAGATAAAATATGTAATTTTAAAGTAATATTTCTATTGCGTTCATACTGACACTTGGAATTCAAATTCAGGACTACAGAACATTTTTCTTAATCTGTGCTCTAATAGCTGTAATCTGCTTCTTCCCGCACTCTGAGTCCTAATTCTCAAGGTCAAAGGGATTGTTAGAATTAAAATAGTCCACAATTATTCATTTACCTATCCCTCATTGCACATAGAACAGCCTCAGACTATCAATCCTCATACGACTACCATTAATATGTTTTATAATCATTGAGAGCAGTTAAAATTGTTTTCTGCCCATGCTTTTCCCATTTCTTATTTAATCATCGCTCTATGTTATCTGAGCATATCGCCATTCCATCCAATACCCATTCCCTTTCACCCGCATTTCTTATTAGTTTCATCAGCTGCTCTGTGATGGATGGTCCCCTTCAGCCCTTCTGAGCGTGTCTGTCTAGTTGAGTTGTTGCCTCGAGCTCATGCCTCAGGAAGGGCTCATGGGAAATATTCCCCGAATCTCTCGCATGTTTGATAACAAGCTGTCTGTGCCCTTTATACTTGAAAGTCAATGTTTTTCTGGAAATAAAAATCCTTGGCACACAATTTCTTTCCCAAAGTATCTTAAATATGTTATTAAAAAGCATAATGATAATCTAATTTTCTTGTTTTTATAGGTCTATTTTTGCCTAGAAGTTCAAAGGATTATTTTTTCTTTCTTCTATAAAATCTAGCCTTCTGACCAGAGAATGTCTTGATGTTAGTTGTTGTGCATTGATGTTTTGAGGCATGTAGTGTGCCCTCTCGATAGGGGGTGGGTGATGGGTGGGGGGGAGATTGTTCAAATACATTTCTTACAATTTCAGGAAAGTTGGTAGTATTTGTTCAGTTGCCTTATTTTGTTGTTTTTTTCTTCAGGGATTCCTGTTATTCCTATTTTGAATCTTCTTTGCCTACCTTCGATATTCTGCCTATCTCTTGAATACTTTTTATCTCTTCATTTGTTTTATATCACGTTTTTCCTCCCTTTCACCTTTCTATTTCTCCTAAGACATCAGCACTGCCTTCCCTTCTTCTGTTCATTCTAGTCCAGACTTCATTTATTTTATAATCTTGTACTCTTCCCTGAATTCTTTTTTCAATGTCTGAGTTTTTCTAATTCTCATTTCTGTTGTTCTTTCATGTCTATATCATTTTATTAATGCTTCTTAGTTCATTTTGAAATATTATGTTTTAATCCCTTTTTGGAATGACTTTCTGGCATGCTTTTGCTATCTGTGGGGATTTGGTTCTGTTCCTTATTCTTTTTTTTTTTTTCTTCTTATAATAACTTTGTATGGGTGTTGACCTAGATACATTTCTGTTGCTCATTTTTATATGAAATTAGTTTTCCAAAACCCTTAGAAAAAGAAGTGGTTCGGGGTAGCTTTTCTACATGCACAGAACTCCTGCTTCCGCTGTTTCTGTGTGTGCGTGTGTGTTTGGGGGTGGGGAGTGGGGGAGAGACAGCTTGCTCTCTGAGATTTCCTGACTCTGTTCCCCTGCCCATGTTTTCTGGTTTTCTCTTTCCATGGCTTCAGTCCTGCTCAGGGCCGGCTCCAAGCCCAGCAGCTCCTCCTCACTGTGCTCTGTCCTGCAGAGGGCTCCCCGGGGTCAGTTTCTGGACTGCAGGTGCCCCACCCGCCCGCCTGGAGCCTCTGCACGCCCCTCCCAGGCCCACCATGCTTCCCAGCCCACACCTCTGGGTTATTCGGGGATTATCCTGTTCTTGGGTTCATCTGACATCCCATTGCTTCCCTCTACTTCCTTCCACATAGACGTTGGTAACCCACAAGGCCCGTGGCTCTGTATGGTTTACCTTGTCTAATTGTATGTTGGGGTACTTGGAGATACTTATTTTGTTGTAACTATTGTCTATGGTTTTGGGTTTTCCTGTCCAGACTCTCTCTCTCTCTCTCTCTCTCTCTCTCTCTCTCTCTCTCTCTCTCTCCCCCCTCTCCCTCTCCCTCTCCCTCTCCCTCTCCCTCTCTCTCATCGTACCTCAACAGCCTCTGAAATTTTCTATTATGAGTCAGAAGAAGCCAAGATGGTGCCCTAAATATCACCAATCTTGGTTTGAGTTGTTTTATGTCAGAGAGAGAGAGAGAAATTGTTTGAGATTCAAAGAAATTCCAAAACTGCTGCCCCAACCATCATCTTTCCAGAATCCGCCCTCGTGGGGGCTTTAAATTTACATCAGTGCCCACTGTGCGTGCTGCTCCGCAGCTTCTCTTTTTCATTCCACAGGGTGTTGAGATCTGCACACATTCAGACACACAGCGCTAGGTCAAGCCTCCTAATCTCTCTAGTTCTTCTCCATATAAATGGCCTCCATCTTATTTATCCATCCTCCTATTGTCGGACACTCACAATCTATTAGAAACCTTCCTTTGTATTTCCACACCTCTGAATGAAAGAACACACACACTCACACTAACATGCACACACACACACACTCACACACACACGCACACTCACACACATACACACACATGCGCGTGCACACTCACACACACTTCTAGTTTCACCAGAAAGAAAGCAAATTTTCTCTGCCTCCCAGGCAGTCCTGCAAGTTTATCAAAGAACAGCCTGATGTCGGTTTTAAGTCAATCTGCTCTCGGCCAAGCTCTTGCTCCATTAGCAACACCTGAAACTCGCTCCCAGCGTGCTTTCCACGGCATTCTGACTCTGTCACATAAAGCTCCACACTTCCAGCATGGTGCAGACGGAGACTGCACCACCCTCCCTTTCAGACGAGGAGACCGCAGCCCGCGAGGGAGCAGCCCTACTAAGGGCAGAAGCCTGAGCAGGTGCTGAGCTGGGGCCTGAGGTCTGATGGTCAGAGCTCCCGGTCGCCCTTCACTTCAGCATCCCTGGGAGAAGAGCATATGTCGCTTTTTAAAAATATGTTTTTACTGATTTCAGAAAGGAAGGGAGGGGAAAGGGTTAGAAACATCAATGAGAGAGAAACATCAGTTGGCTGCCTCCTGCACGCCCCCTACTGGGGACTGAGCCTGCAATCAGCCATGTGCCCTGACCCAGAATCAAACCGTGACCTCTTGGTTCCTGGGTCGAGACTCAACCACTGAGACACCCTGGCCAGGCACATATGTCATTTTTAAGCAGTTGTACTGAGAGTCACATACCTTACACTTTGCCTCCTTAAAGTGTATAATTCGGTGGTTTTATGCACAGAATGGAGCCTCTATCAGCACAGTCCACTTCAGAACATTTTCATTGTACCCAAAAGGGACCTGCTCCCCTCCTCTATACCCCCCAAACTTGCAACCTCCCCACTCCCTGAGCAACCACTAACCTACTTTCTGTCTCTGAATTTGCCTATTCTGGGTCTTTCATATAAACGGAATTATGCAACGCATGGTCTGTTGAACTGCTTCTTGCATTCAGCATGAGGTTTTCGTGGTCATCTGTGCAGTGTGTGTCAGAACGTCACTGCTCTGTATGCTGAGTGATGTTCCATTGTCTGGACTGAGCCCATTCCGTCTATCCAGTCATTAGTTAATGGATATTTGGGTTGACTTCTTCTACTTCTTGGCTATTTTGAATCATGCTGCTCTGATCATCCCTGTACAAGTTTTTATGTGGATGTGTGCGTTTTTTATTCTCTTGAGTATATACCTAGAATTGTTGGGCCCTATGATAACTCTGTGTTTAGCCATTTGAGGAACTTCCAGACTGTTTACCAAAGTGGCTGCCCCATTTTCCATCTCCCACCCCTCCTGGCAGTGTATGAGGGTTTGGTTTCTCCACACCCTCAATGCATGTTACTAGCTGTCATTCTTATTATAGCATCTCCAAGTGGGCGTGAAGCGGTATCTCCTTGTGGTTTTGAGTTGCATTTCCTTAATAGCTAAGGATGCTGAGCATCTTTTCATGTGCTTCTTGGCCATTTGCATATCTTCTTTGGAGAAATGTCTATTCAGATGCTTTTTTAAAGGAGTTGGTACCATTCATCAGTGAAGCCATCTGGTCCCGGTTTATTTATGGAAACTCTTGATAACTAATTCAATCTCTTGTTATATGTCTACTCAGATTGTCTGTTTATTCTTGACTCCATTTGGACAGTTGGTCTTTCTAGGAGTTTTTGCATTTCATCTAAGTGATCTATTTTGCTGTCAGGCAGATGTTCATAGTATTCCCTCATCATTTTTTATTATTTTTACTAGAGACCTGGTGCACAAAATTTGTGCATGTGGGGGGGGGTGGGGGAGTCCACTCAGCCTGGCCTGCACCCTCTCCAATCCGGGATCCCTCTCGCAATCTGGGGCCATTGGCTCCTAACCGTTCACTTGCCTGCCAGCCTGATCGCCCCTAACTGCTCCCCTGCCTGCCTGATCGCCCCTAACCGCCTCTGCCTTTGCCCCTTGCCACTGTGGCTTTGTCCAGAAGGACGTCCAGATGTCTGGTCTAATTAGCATATTACCCTTTTATTAGTATAGATTTCCGTAAGGTTAAAAGTAATGTGGGGAAGTTTCAAGTTCCTACCTCAAAAGCACACTGTGGCCTGGCCAGTGTGGCTCAGTGGTTGAGCATCAACCCATAACCAGGAAGTCAGGGTTTGATTCCTGGTCAGGGCACATGTCTGGGTTGCAAGCTCGATCCCCTGTGTGGGTCGTGCAGGAGACAGCCCATCAGTGATTCTCTCAGCATGGATGTTTCTATCCCTCTCTCTGAAATCAATAAAAATATATTTTTTTAAAAGCACACTGTGTTTGAAGTCTTATACATTATTGTAGAAAAGAAAAAGTTCTATGACTGTATCTAATTTAACATAAAATGTTGACATTATTGACCATTGAGTGAAAATGAAGAACAAGAGAAAGTTCCCTGAATTGATCGTGCGTTTTCACTCTCCTACCCGCCAGGCAAGGGCAGCCCAGTCTGAGATGAGCCTGACCAGATCAGTTCTCCTCTGGGGGGGTTTCCCATCCTCTCCCAGGTCAGCCCGTCTGTCCCTGACTATGCCGAGGTCCTCCATGGGATTTCCAGATCCCACAAGAACCCACAAACTGGAGAACAGGACCAGAGAGAGAGAGAGATCTGGTGTAGGTGGCAGGGCAGGGACACCCCTCACAGTTGGTGTCCTTTTACCTCTGAAATACCAGCCGCAAAAACTAAACAGCCAAGGCAAAGTCTTTTTCCCCCAATGAACACCAGGGAAGAATATTCTTAACAGAGCAGTGTTTCAGATTACATACTTTAAAGCGAGCCCCGTTTCTTTCAACTTCAGCAAATGGGATCACCCCCATTCAGATGTTCGCTGCTATAAAAATAAAATAAAAAGCCCAGGATTTAACTGCATTCTGAAAATAAACAAGTGCTCTTTAGCATGTACAGTAAACACACTGGCATGCCCATGAACCTGAGATGGAAATGGTATTTTAATGGCTACATTAACTGTAACATTCCACCAACCCTTCCAATGAGTGACTTGCGTTGACGATCAGTTAATCACTCAGCTTAGTTCCTAGGAAAGATGATCATTATCAACTCGTGTGTTATATTCATCATAATAAAAAATATTCCCTTTCCCCTCTTTGTTTTTCTTAGAAAAACTGTTCTTAAAAGCCACCTGCTACCTAGCGGTTCGCACGTTTGGACCAGATATCATAAAGCTGTGAGTTGATGCCGGCACGTTGATCGATGTCTCTCGGGGACAGGTGGGGAGCAGAGACACTGGGAGGCAGCCTGCCCGTTCCCAGCGGGAGCCGCTACTGAGCAAGGCCTGGAGCTGCGGTATCCCAGTTCTTGTCAATAGTGAGTGGTCGAGCCAGATAGGAACGAGGGTCAGGGAGAGGACAGACAGACCCTGTGCCAGGCACTGCACGTGGGGCTGTGTCAGTGCCCGCCTTCCACAACTACAAGTGCACACCGGTGTTAAGAAAGCATGGGCCCAGCAAGCCACCAACAGAGAGTCGCTCCCAGTCGGTGGTGGGAAGGGGAGGAAATGGTTCTGAGATGATTCAAGGTCATGAGGTGACTAATTCTCTGTAGTACGAGGGGGAGGGCACTTTGAAGAAGACGATGCAATAAATGATTCCCCCTTGTGTGAATCATTTTTTTTTATTTTTCTTCTAAAAAATTTAGTAATTGAGGCCTCTCCTGATCTCTGAGAGCTCCTAGGTTCAGAATACAAAATGCCATGATTGAGTGGGAAGTATAAATAGATACCAGGAAGGGAGGTAAGACAAACAGAAGACCAGGATCCGTTTTGCTATGACAACCTGTGTCACAATGGAGGTCAAGACCAGGCATAGGAGGACCCAGCATGAGGTCGCTGGCTACGATTGGCTGCTCTGAGAAGTAGCCCTCCCTGTATGACCCAGGTTCTTGGGGGAATAAACCTGAACGCTCAGGTGTCCCACTTCCTAACCACATCCTGTGACCTGCCTGTGGGTAGGGCATGTAATTGCTGAATAATAGTCCATTAATCACTGAGAATTGACTGGTGTGAAATAATGAAGAGGCATGATGCCTTCTGGGTTAGGAACCACATTTAATATTGGAACCTGAAATTCAGGTAAAACTAAATCATGAGGTTGTCAGCGTGAGGGCCCATCTCACCCCAGAACTGCATCTGGTTGATTAAAATGAGCTGTAAGAGGAGCACACCATGAGAGGAGAAACTCCACTCAGCAAGCAACTAATATGGGTGCCGGGGGAAAAAAGAATCTTCTAGAATCAGTAACTGTCCTTCCGAGATTAGCCTTTGGACAGTACCAATCTGTTTCTGGTTTCTTAGTTGTTATTTTGTTTGTTTGTTTGTTTTGTTTTTAATATATTTTATTGATTTTTTACAGAGAGGAAGAGAGAGGGATAGATAGTTAAAAACATTGATGAGAGAGAAACATCAATCAGCTGCCTCCTGCACACCTCCTACTGGGGATGTGCCTGCAACCAAGGTACATGCCCTTTACCCAAATCGAACCTGGGACCTTTCAGTCTGCAGGCCGACGCTCTATCCACTGAGCCAAACCGGTCAGGGCATCTGGTTTCTTAGTTTTTGTTGTTTTGGTGTGGTGTGGTTTGGGTTGGGCTTGAATGAATAATTTACTTAGAAAAGTTACTCGAAGTGCATGCTTTCCTGTCCCTTCATTTGAAGCAGCACATGGTGCTCATTCTTCTTGGTAAGATGAGGTAGAAAATGGCTATGGAAGGTTTGTTTTAGTCCCTTCAGACCTAGACATAAACTGAAATATCTGAAGAATACAATTCTTACCGCCTCCCCAGGGGGAAACGTCAACCTGATTGTATTTTCTTCCATAAAGTAAAGAAATATTTACTTTAAAGGGAAGCAATGATTTGGATTATGCCTAAGAAAATAAGTTTAGGAGTTGAAGGTTATACCATAAATGATTTTTTTTTTTTTTTTTTGCTATAATCCCTGGGAAACTTTAAAATAGTGTTTCCATCGAATTACACCCCTGTCCACCTTTCCTTTCCCGATTTTATTTGTGGCTTCTGCCTAAAAGAATGTCATGCTCTGGTGAAGCTGACACACAGCTCAGGGCTGCTCACACCCCCTCCCCGCCCCCAGGACCTCATTCTAAATGCAGGTGAGAGCAGGGGGGCAGAACATTTTTGTGAGCCAGCACACCCAGGACGGACTTCAGGCCACGCTGCCCTGCATGGAGGGGCACAGAATCCATTCTGGGATTGAGCTTGCTTTGAAATCGCTTCTGCTTTCTAATGCCTGAGAGAACTTAATCACCTCTGTTTGGCCCACCTCCCTGCAGGCTCAGTGCAGATATGAATGCTGATGTGGTGTGTCACACACTGGAGTTCTGTCACCAGGGCCCGGGCCAGGCACTGTGTCATCTCTACCCACTTCCCGAGGTGAGTGAGTGGCTTTCGCTGGGATGTCAGATGGCAGTGACATGCATGCCCTTTGGGTGTGTAAAGGCAAGCTCAGCTGTACTCACTCAGCGATTTGGGGACAGAAAGAGGCAAGATGACATTTTCAATTACGTCGTGTGAAAGAATATTCTCAAGTTCCAAAAATTGCCTTTCCTGTTGACCTATTATGTGGGCTGGCAATTGGTAGGAAATCAGACCAGCTGAGGACAGAAGAGGTTTACATCCCTCTCTTGATATTTACTTGCTTAAATACCAAGCAAGTCACTTACAGAAGGTGACCAACTCACCCCAATTTGCCCAGGACTTTGCTGGTACAAGCAAAGAAATTCCCACATCTGGGGAAATGTGGGCCATTGGTCACACTAGTCTGACCTTTATTGTTCTCCCCCCATCAAATGGGTGTAATGAAACACCCCAAATCCCTCCTTCAGGATCTATTATGGGAAGTAGGTGAGCTAAGACATTTAAAATGCTTAGCACAATGCCTACTACATTTTTTAAAAAGTGTTCATAAAAATGGTGGCTAATATAATTATTACCAACATCATTATTATTCAGAGAGAGCCGTGCGCAGTACCCTGTGTGTATGGCATCAGGGTGGATAGTCTGTAATTGGAATGCAGGCCGCGGAAGGCTGCCGTGTTGACACAATGCCCTTCCCAGACTCTGAGTGACAGTATGATATTAAATCCAGTTAGGCCTCCCAATGGTGACTTTCAGAAGCTTCCTGTAAAAATAAAAGACAAAATAAAATTCTGGGCCTCCTTTCCCAGAATTGCAGCTTTTCTGTGTACAACACAGCAGGTTTTATTCTCATTGGAATGGAGTCTGTTTATCACCCTGGGGCCTAACCTAACCAACGAACATGGTTTTGCTGACTGACAACAGTACGTAATGAAGAAAGAGATACAATGCCTGGGGTGTGCCTGCATGTCATGCTTCCTCGGTCATTGACTGCACTGCCCATTCCGTGTCCCCCAATTCCACCTGAGACACTCTGGGCTCCACTGGTTTCTAGAAGAGATAGTTCATTTTAATAAAATAAAATAAAAACTTTTCACGTGTTTAAGTAGCATGTGAGGACTGATAGCAGTGCTTGCGTTTTGATAACATTGGACACGTGTGTGCACCAAGACAAGCGGCATGGTGTCTGTGATGTCCCTAAAGAACATCGTGTTGTGTATACATCACACCCACAGCTATACACAGTCACAAAATGTTCAACTTTTTAAAAAATTTGTTTTTATCCTCTGTGCAGTTTATACTCGAAATATCTTTTTCATGGCACGCGAACTACACCTCCACAGCAGGTGTGCACCAGCAGGTAGAGTTATCTGCCTAGGAAAGGTGGGTAAAGACGTAGGTGGAAATCACCCCCAGCCTGCCCGAAGCCTTCCTCATGCCCCTCCCAGTCAAAACCCATCCCTGTGCAGCCGCCATTCTGTAATCTGTCACCCCAGACGAGTGCATTTGTACACAGTTCCATCTTGAACTTCACACAGAGGAGTGCATTTATACACAGTTCCATCTTGAACTTCACATGGAGGGAATCACACAGTTTGTTGTCCTTGGTGTCTGGCTTCTGTTGTCTGTGAGATTCATCTGTGTTTTGCGTGTAACAGTCTTGTTGTAGGAAGTATTCACACAAAAGTATTCACACTTTTTTTTTTTGGAGGTTTGAGCTGTATATTAAATTGACATTTTTTTAATTAAATGGATCGGGGGGACATTGGTTAATAAGATCATGTAGGTTTCAAGTGTACATTTCTATGACACATGGTCTGGATTCCTCATTGTGTGCCCACCACCCAAAGTCAAGGTAAACTGCGGCGAAGGGGCCGCTGCCTCGGGAGAGCAACCCAGCCTCTGGAAGGGTTTCCCCCCGTGAACCGATCTCTGCGGGAGCCAGAAGAAGCCAACACTGAGTGGGCGGGAGCTATGCGCACACAGGGAATTCACATTTCCTTGATCCAGGGTCCAGGAAGCTGCCGGGCATAGGTTTGGGAAGGAGTAAGTTTGTGTGTGACCGAGTGGCACAGGACAAAGTCTTGTTCAACTGAGAAATCAACAAGCTGACATCAGGAATTTCTCAAACATAGTTTGCAGTTGAGGCTGAAGGTCTTGACCCAGGTCCCAGACCTGCTGAGTAAACCTGAACTCAGCCTGGCTCCGGACATGAGCCCTCCGGCTCTGCCCATCAGCGCCAGGCCTGGGGGGGGATTGTGGCACACGTTCAGGTGGCCGGTCTGTGTCAGAGGGAAGTGAAGGCAGTGTGGGTGTTAGTGTTAATGAAATATTCTGAAGAACTGAATCACCAAGAATCTTGCACACGTGCCCCCACTTTCTCATTACCAGTTAGACCAGAGGCATTTGCTCCTCTGTCCATTATACTCAAGCGCGTTTCTTCAGCGCACACCAGGTTCTGCCAGACGCCCTAAGTAAATTCTCTCTTTTAACCATCACAAGTGTGCAAGATAGACATGGTCCTCCCACTTCATAGATAAGTCTACTGAGCCCTGGATAATTGCAGGGCTCGCCTGATATACATTTATTAAGCTCTTATTATATGACTAGAAGCCTGATGCACAAAGATTCATGCAAGAATGGGCCTTCCTTTCCCTGGCTGCGGGCACTGCCTTTCCGCTCCGGCCCCAGAGTCTCCTCTTTCCGCTCCGGCCCCGCCTTACCATGCTGCCCAGAGGCCCTGAGCGGCTGGGGCGATGCAGAACACCTGCGTCATCGCCATAGTGACAATGCAAGTGTCCCGCCCTGCCCCCGGCCACTCGGTGTCTGTGTATGCAAATTAACCCACCATCTTTGTTGTGTTAATTTGCATACTCACTCCTGATTGGCTGGTGGGCGTCACAAAGGTACGGTCAATTTGCATCTTTCTCTTTTATTAGTGTAGATAGGTACACACTGGAGGCTGGGAAATAAAAGACAGTGACAACCACAATTTGGGTGGCTACCTGTTAGGAACTCAGTTCCTTCATACTGCTTCACTACGCCAACTGCCAAGTCCGAGATCCTCTGCCAGGGGTTGGACCTTCTTGAACACCAGGTGGTAGAGAAGCCATGAGAAGTTGTGGGTGTATAAGAGAATCTTTATTGTAGGAGTCAATGGCCAAGTAACCATCTATATATAGTATATAAAAGCCTAATATGCCAAGTGTCCCCTCGGGAGTTCGACCAACTGTGAGTTCGATTGCTTGCTATGACATGCGTTGACCACCAGGGGGTGGCACGGAACAAAGGAAGGCCCCGGCTGGCAGCCATCAGCCGCTAGGGACCCTACCCATGCATGAATTTCATATACTGGACCTCTATTTACTAATAAGGAGCCACTATACAAAACAGTTTTTCAAAGCAAAGTCCCATACAACAGGTAGCCGCACACTGGCTGGGTAACAATACATCTTTCCTACATAGTAGCAGCAGCCTCTGTACCCACAGCCATCATCTGAGCAGCCTGCCTTACGTAGGAGCTAGTTATATAGGAGCCATCCTTAGAGTCACAGCCTCACCAAGCAGCCTCACGCTGGTCAGTGATGCATCTACCCTATTAGTGCAGCTTCATACTGGCTATTCAGTAAGAACTTCATACAAGCTCAGACAAAAAGGCTTTATGCCAAATACTGACCCCAGTCTTTTGGATTATAGAAGGCATGCTTGCACAGTGCATAGATTGCTTCATCCCCGATCTACATATAGCACCTTAACCTTGAACATTCTGATTAAGATTCCCATGCTCAGAGTGGCCTTGAGCATGTGGCGTACTCTGAATAGGGTCCCCACACTATGATATACCCAAAGCCAGACTAACTACCTGTCATCTAAAATCCTCTCACACAACTACAAGGTTACCCATTATCCCAACTTTACAGATGAGAAAGCAAAGTTCAAGCAAATTGCTCATTGTGGAGTTGTTGGGTTTTTAAAGTGTCTCTTCAACCATCTCAGGACATTGTGAACAATGAGATAAATGACAGGGGAACGTAACCCTTTAGATGCAGAAAAGTCAGCTTAAAATGGAACAGAATAGAGTTCCTAAAAGTGAACTCCAATGCATTTGAGATTCATGTTTTTTATTTAAAAATAGAGTTTCAAAGCAGCGGTAAAACCCTGGCTTATTTGATAAGGGATGGAACTAAACACTAGCCATTTGAACATGAAATTTAAGCTAGGTAAACCCTAAATGAATGAGAGGTTGGCTCAATCATAGAGAATGAAAAGCTTCTAACTCAGCCGTGGGCAAACTATGGCCCACGGGCTGGATCCGGCTGTTCTATCTGGTTCTCTTGCTCTCCCCTCCGCTCCTTTACTTTGAATTTATATTAGTTTACACAAACACTCCAACATGCTTTTGTTCTGGCCCTCCAGTCCAGTTTAAGAACCCATTGTGGCCCTCAAGTCAAAAAGTTTGCCCACCCCTGGTCTAACTAGTACAAACCTGCCATACCCAAAGTCAAAAGACAAATGGCAGGTCTGGCCGGGTGGCTCAGGTGGTTGGACGTATATAACCCGTGGACACAACCCTTTGCTGGGACTCCCATTGGGCTAATGCTTGGCTGAGGCCAAACCCTAGCAGGGCATCCCCTTTGCCCATGGAACGGATGGCAGTGTGTGCTCGGGCCTGTTCTGCTATCACCCATACTTCTCAGAGCCCAGGACCGAGCACCATGCCTCTGCAGGGCAAGGGCAGTTGTCATCAAGGCTTGCCCTCGTCTGGAGACCTCAGGCTGGCTCTGGTGTGGAGAAACACTGAAGTCATTCTAGGCGAAAGTACTTCACCAGCCACCAGGGCAGATGCTACTGTGCGCTCTGACGGTCAAGCAGAGGGCTGGCCGGTCCCCGCTTAGACCGCCAGGGCCCCATACCGTGTCGTCCTTGGGGTTTTCCAGGTTCGCAAGTAGAGAAATCCGATATACGTCTCCATGGTTCTTTGGACTACAAGGCTGAGCGCTTGTCTCTCTGTGAGCCTCTGCGATAACGTCCTGGGCCATCCATTCATGAGCGTTAAATAGGCTCCAAAGGGGTTTGAGGCTGCGAGAAGGAAGCACTATAATCAAGGGAGAGAGTAATGAGAAGCTGAAGAGATCTGACCATCACCAACCTCACGGTTGATGGGGAGTCTGCTTATGGCCTGGCTGAGTCGTAAACATCATTATGGCTTTCAGCCGAAGGGTTTTCTATCCCGCTCCCAGTCTCTTCCCAAACTTTCCCTTCAACCTCTGATGACAGTTGCAGCCTCCAGTCTAAAGCTTTAACTTTAAAGAAGAGGAAAGCATGACCCTCACACTTTAGAAACGAATGCTTAGACACGAGATTGGCAGCAGTGAAAGGTTACCGAGGAAAGATAATTATCTCCATTTTCACTCGCGTACCATTTGCCCCCTTTGCCTGCCATTAAGACAGGCAAACTAATTAGCTTTCCCAGATGCCTCGGAGTCCTTTCACCCTTCTTCTTCTGGGGAGAAAAGACCATCCCTTTATCTAGACTCCCTTCTGCGCGCTGGTATCAGCGTACTTGCACCGTGGGAGAGGGTGGAGCCCTGGGCAGGCCAGGTCCAGACCAGCCTGCCCTCGGCATTTCAGCCAGGACCACGGAGGCAGCGGCCAAACCCAGCACGCAGGGGCTCAGAGGCATGTGGGGCAGCCCTTGTCACTTTATTTCGCTTGTCTCTCCGCCCTCACTGCACATCGATCCCCCGGAGAACTGAGCTGAGTTACAGTCACCCCGGTCCTCTCAAGGGGATCCAAGTGCCGCCAAGCCCCCTCGGCGTCATCCCCCTTCCGTTTCCTGCACGTGTTCCTGTTTTGTCTGTTTGCCCGCCAGAGACCCTGGGAGGGCAGGTGTGTGCTCACCCCCACTCGCCGCCCTCCCCCCGTCCTGTGGCATTTGAGGGTTCCGTGGCTTTGGGGAAAGCACTATTGCTGAAGATTTGCTCATTGTGAGACTGTAGAAAACACAGGAAGGAACCAGCAGGAAAGAGCTGTCCCCCACCATTACCGGGGCCTATTTCTTCGCAGGGTTTTCTCGGTGTCTGTAAACTCTGGTGGCCCGTTTCCCTTGCTTGGTAGAACGTCGTAAATGTCTCTCTCAATGTTTACTTCCCTTGTATCGAGCACCTGCCCTGTCGCGAGGACCATGTGAGGCCCCATGGACCCTGAGCTGGGCCTTGGATGCAAAGGGGTGCCCGGAGCAGTGAAGCAGGGGCACCGCCTTTACGGTTCATATTGAGAAGGAGGAGCGTTAGGATCACAAGAAATCTGCACCTGGTTCTAATGTCTGATCATGACCCTGCCCGAGCGGCTGCAGGGAGAGCTGGGCCGGGACCACAGGGGTTTTCCAACCTTGGAGAGTACTGAGAGGCCGTTATAAAACAGTCCCGGGATGTAAGGTCCCGCGCAGGGAATAGAATCAGTAACATTATAATAACTGCGGGTGGTGCCAGGTGGGGACAGGCAAGATCGAGGAGATCACTGTGGAAAGTCTTTTATTGTCTAACCCAGCCGTGGGCAAACTACGGCCCGCGGGCCGGATCCGGCCCGTTCGGCTGTTCTGTCCGGCCCGCGGAGCCGAAAGAGCGGAGGGTTCTCTTGCTCTCCCCTCCGCTCCTTTACTTTGAATTTATATTAGTTCACACAAACACTCCATCCATGCTTTTGTTCCGGCCCTCTGGTCCAGTTTAAGAACCCATTGTGGCCCTCGAGTCAAAAAGTTTGCCCACCCCTGGGTACCTCTTTGCTGTACTCCTGAAACCAATACAAAATAATACTGAATGTCAACTGTAATTGAAAAGACACTTTTAAGAAGCAGTATCAGTTACGGAGCAGGGGATTATCAGGGCAGGCCCAGGGCTGGGGCCTTTAGTGAGCGATGCCCTGGAACCTCCCAGCACCCTTGGGAGGCAGGTCGCTGTAATCCCCAGGTCGCACACGGTAAACATGGGGCTTTCTCTCGCGCTCAGGAATTCTGTGGATCCTGAAGGGCTCTGAGCAGAACTTGCTCAAGGACACAGCCAGTGAGCAGCGGAGCTGCGGCTCGAACCCACCACCCAGGCTCCATTAGGGCCGTACAAGGGGCAAAGGGAGGAGGAACGGGGCGGGGCCAGGACACCTGGGGGCCCAAAGGCTCTGGGAAGCAGTGCTGGGGGCAATACTCTCCACCCCCCCCCCAACCCTACAGGTTACTTTTCTCCCAACTCTCCCCAAATACACAGACGTGGAATCCCATAGCAACAGGCACTGGATTCATCAGCTCACTTGGTACTTGCCGTGTAAACTCGAGATGTGCTCAGGTGCCTAGAAATGGTTGAAAGGCTCAGGGAGGAGAAGGTGGTGTCGCGCAAGCATGTCAACCTCAAAGGCTAACGCAGGCTAAATAAACAAGGTTTAAACAGTTTATGTGGCCGCAAAAAAACAAAAGCTTCGATTTTCCTAGAAACGTAGGCTCATTTCGATAGAGACATGCTGAACGCAAAGGGCTGGAATAAATGGGTCCTCGTTAGGGTTCGCTGTTGGCTATGGGATAGGCACGGGGCTTGGCTGGGGCCGCCCCGCTCTGCGGCTTTCGGGCACAGGGCCACCTGGATCCTTGGGGAGACTGGGAAGTCTCTCGGAAAGGAAGGCAGGGGTTCAGACTGAGTCTCCGCCAGACACCGGCGCTGTGACCTTCAGCCAGTTCCTTAGCGTCCCCGCGTCTCCATTTCCTTGTCTGCGGGAAGGTCCGCTCCCTCGGAGCTGGGGGGGAGGATTAAACAAGGACATGTTTGCAAAGGACTCCTTGCGGCGCCCACACAGAGCCAGTCCCCTCCTAAAGATGGTTACTGCCGTGAAATTGCCTCCGTGTCACTCGCTTTATCGCAAATGTATGGACTCATCTCTTTGTTTCACACTCACAGACTTGAAAACGTCCTAACTTTAGAAAAGATGTAGAAAGAAGAGATAAGACGCAAGGGGTAATGTGGTCTCCCTTTGTTTTTCTAGGAGGCGTGGAAATTTACCATGGAGAAGGCAAGACAGATCGTCAAGAAACCCCCAACTCTGGTAAGCGGTCCACAGAGAGAATGCCAGCCCCTCCCGGGCACGCTGACCTCCCTCTGGCCCCGATCTCACCCCGCAGGCCAGCAGCTGCTCTGGGTACCAGCCCACAGGGCACCGTGGTTGACTTGGCATTGAAGTGGGAATAGGCGCTCCCTCCCTCCCTCCCAACCTCAGCACCACTCACATTTGGGGCAGATTAACCCTTGGTCCTGGGCGCTGTCCTGTGCATTGTAGGATGTTGGCTGCATCCCTGTCCTCCACCCACTCGTTGGCAGCATCGCTATCCACCCCTCCCCAGTCCTGACGACCAAAAATGTCTCCTGATGTCCCCGAGTGTCCTCTGAGCGCCCTTGAGACCTGCTGCTCTGCAGTAGACCATTTTGGAGGCTGTGTATCCTCCCACTCCTCCCCTTTCTACACATGAGACGTGAGACTGAGCCTCAGTGTTCCTGTCAGTAAGATGGGGCCGTAACCTGTTCCTGTCAGTAAGATGGGGCAGTAACATGTTGCTATCTCACAAGATGGATGTGAGGACTAGCGGAGTGGGTGTGTGCCAAGCTCGTGGGAGCAGGCCTGGGACTTATGGAGCCCTCCATAAATGCCAGTGAAATCATCACATTATTCCGCTCCCTAATTTGCCCTGTTTGTAATAATACTTGCATTCAACGGATAGAATGTTTAGTTCACACTAGTTGTCCTTAGTCCAAGTGTTTGATTTATGTTTCTGGTTACAAATCAGCCCACGCTGAAAAGGAAGCAAGAGAGTAGACCTTTAAAAATGTGTCTCCGGCCCTAGCCGGTTTGGCTCAGTGGATAGAGCATCTGCCTGTGGACTGAGGGGTCCCGGATTCAATTTCGGTCAAGGGCACGTACCTCGGTTGCAGGTTCCCGGACCTGGTCGGGGTGTGTGCAGGAGGCAACCAATCGATGTGTTTCTCTCACATCGATGTTTCTCTCTGTCCTTCCCTCTCCCTTCCACTCTCTCTAAAAATCAATGGAAAAATATTATTGGGTGAAGATTAACCAAAAGAAAAAAAAAAATGTGTCTCCTTTGATGCTCGAGCCCTGGCAGGAGGAAGCGGCCGTCAGGGAGATGAGGGCAGGGCCCGCTCTGCTGGCCAGCTCACCGCTCGCCCTGATGCTCTACCACGAGGGCAGTATTGACTTGGCAAGCCAAAAGCGAAGGGGAGATTCCCAGAGCTCTCCGCTCGCCGGATCTAGCAGATACAAATAGAGGGTGCCCGATTCCACTGGAATTTCAGATAAACGATGAAGAGTTTGTAGTGCACGCACGTATGTCCAGTGCAGTATCTTCTCTGGCAACATTACTCGTGGGGGGCATCTGGGTTTTGATGTCCAAGGTTGATACACGCGTCTCATGGCAACACGCAGGCATTTCTACAGGATGTGTTAATCAGTCACCATGTCCTCACTGCCGATCATTATTTAATTCAGTGGATCACAGACGTCCCATTGGAGCTACTTTAGTTCATCTGCTTAAGTCACTGAACAAGAAATTGAAACACGACTTGAAGCCCTTGACCAGCACTTCTGCATTCTAAACAGAACGGAAGATGATGCAATTCTCCCTTATCCTTCTCAGCACGCGTCTAAAAGCTTAGTCTCGGGGCATGGCTTCTGCACTCACACAAGCTGCCTGGGCATTGACTCAAGGGCTAATTAGGATTTTACAGTTTTCTATTTCCGTCACCAGAATTGCGAGCGTACTTCCTAGGGCCGGATTCCAATAATTCCTTGCATGAAGCCAGAAAACAGAAACCTACTGAGCAACTCAACAATAATAGACTTCTCAAAAACCTCCTCCACTTTATTTACTCTCCGGATTAAAGCTCTTAAGGAAAAAAAATAATCAGAAAAATGCAAATACGCGTTTGGGAAAAAAATGCTCAGCGGGTATCGGCGGCAGTGAATTCCGCAGGGGTGGCCGACAGAGCCGTAGACCCAGCCAGGATGCGGAAAGAAACGCACCGAGAGCTGCCTGCAGTTCCAGCAAGCCCGTCCGATGCCAGAACCCAAGCTGGGGAAGGTCTGCGTCGTTGAAGGGAATGGAAGGTTCCAGAGAAGGTCTGCACTGCCCGGAAGCCCAGAGAGGCCCTGCGGCACCGCGCAGGGATGGGGCAGACTCTGGGCGTGTGAGGCTTGGAGTACCGGGTCGTGGAACCACTGAGTTTAATTTCACAAAAACTCCTGTGGAGTCGACAGCATGCCTTCGTAATCAACCCCACAGTACAGGTGAGAGGACCGAGGTCAGGCAGGTGAAGTGATCGGCTCACTCCACACAACTAGTGAGTGAGAAACCCATCATTTAAATACAGGTTTACTTCCTTCCCACTTCCTGCCCTTCGTACAGTCAGTGGCTCTCAACCAGCCCTCCTGGTACTAAATTCAGGAAGATTCACAGCACAGGCTCTGGAGATGTTAGGACCATGTGGTGCACAGCCTGTGGGGGGGGAGGGGGGAGTGGGCTGTACTGATGCCCCTGATCCTACACCTACCCACTCAATGACATCTTCTGGGACGCCTTTATTTTTATTTTTTTTAATATATTTTATTGATATTTTACAGAGAGAAAGGGAGAGGCATAGAGAGTTAGAAACATCGGTGGGAGAGAAACAATGATCAGCTGCCTCCTGCACAACCCCTACTAGGGATGTGCCCACAACCAAGGTACATGCCCTTGACCGGAATCGAACCCGGGACCCTTGAGTCCGCAGACCGACGCTCTATCCACTGAGCCAAACCGGCTAGGGCAACATCTGGGACGCCTTTAAAAACAGCTGCTGTTCAGCCGAAACCGGTTTGGCTCAGTGGATAGAACGTCAGCCTGCGGATTGAAGGGTCCCGGGTTCGATTCCGGTCAAGGGCATGTACCTTGGTTGCGGACACATCTCCAGTGGGAGGTGTGCAGGAGGCAGCTGATCGATGTTTCTCTCTCATCGATGTTTCTAACTCTCTATCCCTCTCCCCTCCTCTCTGTAAAAAATCAATAAAATACATTTAAAAAGAAAGTTCACAATACCTTTAAAAAAAAAAAAAAAAAACAGCTGCTGTTCAAACTCCACCCCAGACTGTGTAAATCCAAGTAAAATAATACACGAGCGTGGAACAGCATTTCACCGAGGGCAATTCCACTGCAGGCTGGCTGGGGCAGAGTGGCTATTCTTGCCCTTTGACCTTCTATTTGTCCCATTCACCAGGGGTCCCTGGAGTCAACCCCTGTTTTTTCCGTTTTCATATAACATCCCGGTGTGGGGGAAACGCAGATGCGAGCAGGAGCTGGTGAAATGGATTGCAAAATGAAGGTGTGCCCCGGGGCAGCCCCGATTTGAGGCTGTCATTTTAGGTGGGATTGCATGCTGCCAGAGGAACATTGTAAACTCACAGCTGAACTGAGAACACATTTGGCCTCTGTCCAGCCAAGTTCAGATCCAAAGAGGGGCTGGCAAACACGCCCTCGAGGCCTTCTGCAGTGTTGCTTGGTGTACGTCTCAGTTCCTTTTGCAAGTAAAGGAGAAGAGGTGAGTCTTTCTCATACTGTGAGGAAAAGACGGGACAGTCAGAACTCCGGTCTGATCTGGAGTTCTGGGGTCTCTGGACAAGCTCGGGTGTCTGTCGCCCCCAGCCCGGCCCCAATTTCTGCACCAGGCCTGTCAGAGACAGCTGCGGCCTGCAGGCTCAACTTCAACAGTGAACAGCTGTGCAATTATAATTTTATTCTATCCTAGCTTTTGTGTGGCAATGTCCATATAAATTGGTTAATGAATTGATTATTATCAGTGTTAAAATCTGCATGGCCATTAGGTTAGTTAGACCTGTGGTCGGCAAACCGCGGCTCGCAAGTCACATGCGGCTCTTTGGCCCCTTGAGTGTGGCTCTTCCACAAAATACCACATGCGGGGCACGCACGTACAGTGCGATTGAAACTTCGTGGCCCATGTGCAGAAGTCGGTTTTCGGCCTGGGCGAGTCTATTTTGAAGAAGTAACGTTAGAACACTCAAGGGGCCAAAGAGCCGCATGTGGCTCGCGAGCCGCGGTTTGCCGACCACTGAGTTAGACCAAGGCCTTCAGACTAAAGCAGTAGCTGAGACGTTCCAGTGCAACCTGACCTTGAACGTGGGTCTCAGAGGGTGTCTATCTCGCCACCCTGCCCGCAGAGAGGTGGCGTCCTCATGCTGGTGCTCGTCCCCTTCACAGTGTGTCTCCAATCCTGGTCTCAGTTGGTCCCAGGCGCTGGACCCCGCCTTCCAATCCCCCTCCTTTTCCCACCCCCCTCCAGCCGTACATCAGTGGTTCCCCGCCAGCCCAGAGTTGTCCTGCACAGGGGACATTTGGCAATGTGCCTGGGGACTTGGTGGGGCCGCCGGCATCCAGTGGCTAGATGCCACATACATCCTACGGTGCACAAGACAGCCCACAGCTAAGAGTTTCTTGGCCCCAGTGGCCGTAATGCTGAGGTTAGAGACCCTGGGAGGGGCCTCAGGGTCGCCACCTGCCCACAGCGCTGTGCCCATCCCACCTCCTCCAGGATGTCTTCCTGAAATACAAATGTGATCCCCTGCTGAACGCCTTCCCGGATTCCCCGCTTTCCCCGGGGCAACCTGTAGAAGCAGCCTAGGCTTGTGGTAAAGTCTCCTTCCCTCCAAGGTCTCCGCCAGGCTGAGATGGGTGGCGGCCCTCCGATACCTCAGGCTCCCACCGCACTGCGTGGGGCGTGGGGCGCTCCCGGCACCCACAGCCATGCTACCCTGACACCCCGGGACCTTCATGAAAGGCCGATTGGAGCCTGAGACCCTGTGTATGGGAAGGTCCCTGGCAGCCTGTGTTCCCAGTTTGCAATCGCACTGTCAGCAGCGAGGACCTGGCGCAGCGGGTCTCAACCCTTAGCCGGCATCGCGTGCCTGGAGGCCAGGAAAGCACGGATTGCTGCGCCCACCCCGGGCTCTCTGACTCAGTAGTCCGGGTGGGGCCCACGCATTGCGTGTGTAGCAAGTCTGCAGGTTGCACGTGGAGTTGCGAAGCCCAGAACGTATGTCTGTGCCTCCGCACCCGCCTCCTGCTCGGGGTCCTGAGAGCCGTGTTCCTGCCTGGACCACGGCAGACCTCGCAGCGTGCTAGGAGCTGGGATGGCCCCTGCGCTCCACTGAGCAGTGAGCTCCGTGAGGACGAGGACAGACTTCTGTCCGCACGCTTACAGGGAGATGGAGGCGCTAGGCAGGGCTGTGGTTCTAACCCTGGAAAGTTGGGAAATACGACCTTCCCGGAGATCTCGTTTATAGCCTGAGAGGTTGCCGGCTCTCCTTTGCCAGGCTCACAGCCTCGCCAGCTCTGCTGAGACGGCCTCAGCCACCTGCAGGGCCCTGGTGCTGGCAGGACCCTCTGTCCCGCTCCCTTCAGTGATAGATGGTGATTCCCAGCTTTTTCCACCGTTTCCTCCTCTCACCTGCGGAGGGCAGCGTGGAAGCCTCCCTCTTTCTGAAAGGCTGCTGGCAAAGACCTGGGCTTCCGGCATCGCAGAGCGTGGAGCCCACACGCCCTTGCTCGCCACACCTGAGGAGCTTCATGGGCACTGCCTTCCTCCCTCCCAAGCGCTGGCATGCCTCTCCCACTAGTCTTGATTTTGCCTCCTAAGAGGATGAAAGTATTTTATTTGAAAATGTTCTTCATTTTCAAATCCTTTTTCAAAGCACTGGAGTTCCCGGATGGAGAGGAATTCTGTTTGTCTGAGTAGATCGGTCCCAGGTGGGCCAGACCTTTGGGGAAGGACAGGTGAAAGTGGACAGGTGAAGGTGGACAGGTGGAGGAGGACAGGTGGAGGAGGACAGGTGAAGGTGGACAGGTGGAGGAGGACAGATGGACGTGGACAGGTGGAGGATGACAGGTGGAGGATGACAGGTGGAGGATGACAGGTGGAGGTGGACAGGTGGAGGTGGACAGGTGGAGGTGGACAGGTCGGGGGTGAACAGGTGAGGGTGGACAGGTGGAGGTGGACAGGTGGAGGATGACAGGTGGAGGTGGACAGGTGGAGGATGACAGGTGGAGGATGACAGGTGGAGGATGACAGGTGGAGGTGGACAGGTGGAGGATGACAGGTGGAGGAGGACAGGTGGAGGATGACAGGTGAAGGAGAACAGGTGTGGGTGAACAGGTGGAGGATGACAGGTGGAGGTGGACAGGTGGAGGATGACAGGTGGAGGTGGACAGGTAGAGGTGGACAGATGAGGGTGGACAGGTGGGGGGTGAACAGGTGAGGGTGGACAGGTGACGGAGGACAGGCAGGGTGAACAGGTGAAGGTGGATAAATGAAGGTGGATGGTGGAGGTGGGGCTCTCTCGGGCTGGACAGAAAGGGGCAGCCTTGAGGCTGAGGAAGGAGCCTGAACACAGGCTCCAACGTGGAATGAGTGGGGAGCGTGGGCACAGGAACAAGTGGTAAGTTTCGTTCAGTCCAACGGCCTGGGCTCTGCAGAAGGGAGAATTCAGGAATCCCGACCATGGAGCCAACGGAAGAAGGGCCTCCTGGAGTTGGGGAACCATTCCCTGCACTAAACAGCTTTTTTCCTTATTTTTTTTTCTCTCCAGAAATATTCCAGAGGTGGTTCTGATATTTGTTCCCTCCCACTTCTGGCTAAGATCTGTCAGAAGATTAAGCGGTATGTATCCTTTCCGCCCTTCCACTGCACGGGGTGGCATCTGTGGCCGTCCCTGTTTCCCAAGGGCTCAAAGGGCCTCAAGTGTCAAAGCACCTTCCTGGAAGTGAATGTGTTTCTTGCTCCTCACTAGTCCAGAACCTAGAAGACAGGGCCTGAGCTCTGAGCAACGCAGGCTCAAAGGCTGGGACGCAGGCTGCTGGTGCTGTCGTGTCTCCCAGCCACCGTGCACATACCCAGGGGTATTGGACCCCACGTGATCTTTGGGGACATCCACGTTCTTGGCTCTTGGGCGATGCCGTCTCCTGAGCCAGCTTTGAAAAGGAGCACTTCATGTCTCTGGGCCTCAGTTTCCCCAAACCTTAATGTAAGGTATATGCTAAATTATGGCTGCTCCTCAGAGTCACTTGGGGATGACTTAAATGCAGGCTCCTTGACCTGAGACCTGGCGGGAGAGCAGTGTGCTTTCCCAGGCTCCGGGGGCCTCTGTCCTCCCCAGAGCTCACCTTCTATTCAGGTGCCGGAGCGTAGATGCTACATGATCAGGTGATGCTTCCAGGACTGCAAGGCGCTGATCGGGACACACCGGCCCACCCGCCCCTGCTGCTCTCCTCCTTGCTCCTGCCAGTCCTGTACCCAAGCCCATTTTAGGCTGGCCTAGGTCTCATTGCGAGGGCCTCCGGGTGAGATGCCGGAGGTGAGGGGCAGGCTGCAGGACTGTGTTACAGAGTCACTATAACATCCGCAAACTGGGGGGCTTAGAACAACAGAAATGTATTCACCCCGCTCTGGAGGCTGCAGGTCTGAAAGCAGGGTGGTTGCAGGGTCCCTCCGAGACTCTGCTCGCTCTGAGCTGCCCTCTGAGACTCCAGGTCGGATCCTTGCTTGCCTCTCGGCCTCTGGAGCTGGCTGGTGAGCCTCGGTGTGCTGGATCCCTTCAGCCTCTGCCCCCATCTTCATAGGCCCTCTTCCCTGTGCATCTATGCATAAGCCCACACGTGTATCACCTCACGTAAATGCATACGGACTGTCGTATCTTATGCCTCAAGGTTCTCGGCATAAGTTGTTCAAGAGGAAAGTTTTAAGAAAAGACTTCCATCACCGAAGGCTGTGTAAATGGCACAAATTCAACCTGTAAGTGCCTAGCGCACTGACTGGACCGAAAACGCAATCTCCTTTCCAGGGGACTCAGCATCCCCGTCCACACCCTCTAAGGCTTCAGTTCAGTGACTGCACTTCCCCACGGGGGGCGAGTTAAGCATCAGAGAGGAAGCAGCTCTGCTGGTGGGGAGAGAGACTGGCTAAGTTGGCCTGGTGCTCTTATTATTCTATTATGAGAATGGGCTTCTGTCACATAAACCCAGCTCAGCCACGTCGGAAAATGTCTCTCTTTGCTTTCACAAACAGTCTCTTTTTCTTAGTGCACCAGGTGTTGTGTTTTCTTCCTTCCAGAACTATAAAGAATTCGGTGCCATTCAGAGATGTCGATTCAGACAATTACAGTGTTTCCCCAGTAAGTATGGTGCAGGGTAACCAGAGGGTCCTTGGCTTCCGCATCGCTTCCTACAATCGTCTTTAATAAGACAAGATGGGCTTCCCCTTGAGTGTATTATTAACTTGATAATACGCCATTTCGCAGTTTTTACCGACTTTCTGGCGTCTGAATAATGCATGAGTCATCGAAAGGGACTGCAGGCCTGGAAACCTTTTGTTTCCTGGAACCATTCCCAGCTAGGAGTCGCCGCGGGGATTGAAATGATCTTGAAGGCTGCTGGGGATTATTTTGGAAATTCTCAAGCCTACTTCAACTTATTTTTCTAAGTGTGTGCGCGTGTGCGTATGAGACGATGCAAGTGTGCGTGTTTGGGTTAGAGCAGTGAGGGTGTCAGGGTGTTCTTTGAGGAAGAAACAAGCAGGTAACATGCCACAAAGGCCCCCACTGTGTGAGAGCTCAGCTATCCCACCTGGGAATGGGGAAACGAAATCAGTGTTCTACATTATCATGACTCTTCGAGTCAGGCAGGTCCAACATAGAATAAATCCATGTAATCGGCTACATTAGCTAGAGATTTTTTAATTATCCAGTGAAAGGATTAATCATTTGACCAAATAAATCAATTGATTGGAGCCTGACTAGACTGGTGATTAATAGAAAAAGTTCAGGAAGTTGGATGGTTCTGCAGTTGGTAGAAGTGCACATAGACACACACAGGAACACATGTACATGTGTGTATGCACATATATGTATAATGTGTACATACAACTGCATGTGCCACATACATATACATTCACACACATGCACCCCCATACAACCTCATACAGGCACACACCCAATAGCATGTATACACACACATCCACACACATCCACACCCACACACCCGACCTGTCATTGACCCTGGGACCATGTTATATTTCACCTCACACAGCGTATGTTATCATCTTAATCTTCGTGATCGCTAGTGTTCTTAGACTATTGGAGTTAAAAACTGCAGATGTCAGACCCCACCCCCCGCCCGGCAGCTCCGACTGCCCCTCCTGGTTTCACATCAACACGGAACTTGACCCTTCTCACGCTGCCCTCGATTGCAGACACTGCGTGGCTACCACTGGCGAGGGAGAGACTGCAATGACAGCGACGAGACGGCCTACCCCGGCCGAAGGTAACTGTCTCCGCTGGTCACTGATTCTGAAAATGACCTTCCGAAAGGGAGGCAGGAAGCATCATTCATTTCCCCAGCCCCGGGGGCTCATGCCAGCAGAGGGAAGGGCCCCCGTGTCCTGATTGAAGTGAAGCTCAGGGAAACCAGAGCATCATTTGTGCAAGAAAGGCTCAGGGAGCACCTGCTAATGGCCAAGCACTCTGCGCCCTACTGGGCGGTAAGCGAGATAGAAAGAGGCTCTCACAGAGCTCATGGCCCCAGGGGAGCAACAGCCGCGTGAACAGTGCCTGGGGACCGTACCCAGCCTCCTGCACGCTTCCTACCCCAGGGCTGGGCCAGACAGCCCCTCTCCCACCAGGACTGAGGGGAGGGCTCCAGGGCATGACCGGCATGTCACATGTTAGTCGTGAGCTGGTGTTCAGCCAATCACATCTCTCACTTCCAGAAATGGATGTGTCGCCTTAGCTGTGACAACAGTGCCAAAGCATCAAATTAGCCAGGCGTCAGGGTTGGAGAGGCATCGCTTCAACGGCCTCACCTGTCTAAATACAGTGACCTGCAGGTTCGTTTAGGGCGCCCATCAGCCCTGTTCCACAGCCACGCAGTTCAGGAACCGGGTTACCACGGAAAGCCTGGATTTGGTCCCCCACCGCTCCCCGCAAACATCCCAAACCAAGACAACAGCCGAGCAGAGGCTTCTGTCGTCCAGCACACGGCGTAGGCTGTCTCCCTCGAGCGGCCTGCTGTCTGTCCCGACACGTTGGGGGGCACTCACGTGCATGCACTCATGACGCTCGGGCACTGAGTGACGAGTGAGGGCCCCAAACCAATGCTGGCGTTCTCCTCGTAGGCCGGACCGCTGGGATGTGCATCGGGACTCCAACTGCAACGGCATCTGGGTGAGCCACTAGAGGCACCTCCACCTGCCTCCCGAACCCCCGTTCCTTCCTTGCGTTCGTCACCCCTGAGGAAGGGGACAGGCCAGAGCCAGGGTTCTGCTGTGTGGAAGAGGGGGTAGGGCTCCGGTCACACACGAGGGGTCCACACTGTAACGGGAGGTGGGGCTCGCTCATCGCAGCCCCTTTTTAAAAAAAATTTTTTTTTATTGATTTCAGAGAGGAAGGGAGAGAGAGAGAGAGAAACATCAATGATGAGAATCATTGATTGGCTGCCTCCTGTACACCCCCTACTGGGGATGGAGCCCACAACCTGGGCATATGCCCTGGACCTAGAATTGAACTGTGACCTCCTGGTTCATAGATCTATGCTCAACTACTGAGCCACACTGGCCAGTCATCATCGCAGCCCCTATAAGCCTTGCTGAAGGTCACCCACACCTGACCTCTGAGTGTGAAATTAGCTGGAGCGTGGTGTTAGCCAAGTTTTGCAGCAACCCGAACATCTCCTTGGGCAAACGTGGGCTGTCCCCTTGTCATGGCAGCCATTTCCTTTTTCCTAAGGCTAGTCGGAGGTGGGGTCACCCCACCTGCCAGGTACCTGCCTTGTCACGAGGAAGAGGAGACATCCCCCCTAGATCTTAAGGTGTCAAGACCCCCAAGACTGCTCTTGTTCTGATAAACTCAAGCTACATTGTCAAGTTGGGGGACAGAGGGGTGATCAGTGTGTGAGACCGTCCTTGTTCCATGGCCCCATCCCTGCCTCTGGGGTATGCCACCTGTGAGGAAGGCCAGTAGGACACTGCTCTGCCCTGTCCTAGTTGGTGGTGGGGCCTTGGTGCTCCCTCGGAGGGACACCCCGCACTCCAGCGCCCTGCCGGCAGCCTCTGGGACAAGGTAGTCCAGGGTCTGGACCTCTCCCCAACCTCCCCCCCACCCCAGTTCCTTAAAGCCCAGCTCCCTCACATGGAACGTGGCTGTGTCTGATTAAGGACTCGAGAGACTTAAAGGGTTTTATCTACTGATTTGCCTTTTCAACTATTTTTTTTATTCAAATTCTTTATTGTCTTTTCTATTTTTAAAGCCATTTGGGGAGGATTTGGTGTATGTGTCTCATAAATTCAAAGACAAGCTGCTAATCTTGTCGTTTCTCTTTTAAAGGGTGTTGATCCAAAAGACGGAATCCCCTATGAGAAGAAGTTCTGTGAAGGTATGAATGTGAGAGTCTGTTTGTTTATCCCAACAGAATGCTCATTTTCCCATCTGAGGCCGATTGGAGGGAACAGACCACCCAAGTGAGGAAGGCCTGACGCCAGGATTTACACTTGACCAGCTTCCATTTATTTCCATGACGAACCCAAAGGGGCTATGAAAAGGATTCCAGTAAAAGGAGGCAGAATCTAGAGAAAGCAAAACTGAATTTGTGCAATCGACTCCTTTCCCTGAGGATTGGAATGACAGTTGGATGATAATGTTAGAAAAAGCCACAGTGTAGAAAACAGGGTAACTGAACCCAGCACTTCCCCAGGTAAAAAAAATCAGTGCAGGCGACCCTTTTTCATCCTCTCCGTGTCCTCCTCAGAACACAAGCTCAGGTACCTGGGCTTGTACTGACAGAGTCCCTGCCAACTGGGTGAAGACTCAAACCTGGTGACTCAGGGAACCCTCCAGGCTGCAGCCATTGGAGTTCCCCAAAGTAGCTGAGCTCTGTGTTCTAAATCCTAAGTGTCTCGGACATCTGGGCTACCAGTGCTGCTAGGAGGAACCTATCACCACCCACTCCCGGTGATGCCCAATGAGACCCTGTGGCAGCATCACCGTTTTATGTCTAGGCCAGCCGCGGGCGAACTACGGCCCGCGGGCCGGATCCGGCTGTTCTATCCGGTTCTCTTGCTCTCCCCTCCGCTCCTTTACTTTGAATTTATATTAGTTCACACAAACACTCCATCCATGCTTTTGTTCCAGCCCTCCGGTCCAGTTTAAGAACCCATTGTGGCCCTCGAGTCAAAAAGTTTGCCCACCCCTGGGCTAGGCAGTGGTTTTCCCCAACATTTAGAAGCATTTCATTCATTCATTCATTCATTCATTCATTCAACAGATGGTTCCTGAATGTCTATTCTTTTAAGTACCAAGAGCTATACTTGGCTCTGAGTTTTCATGGGCAGACATAATACAGTCCTTGCCCTCAGTCAGCTTACATATAATTAATTATAGTTCTGTTCTCAGAGGGGCAGGAAGGGGGCAGAACAGGCAAAGACCTGATGCCTAGTTACACAGTTTAAAAATGCTTGTGCGGTGAATAAAAGAATGAATGAAGACATACACGAATGAATAAATAGACTCAGATCTAAGTGAGATCCCGGCGTAGGCCTTTAGGGTCACTGTGGGAAGCCTCTTGAATTCCCCAGGTCCCAACCCCTCCCAGATGTCCTGGGCCTTCCCTGTCACTATTTGTGTGGCCAGATACTAGCTGTCACAGGAAGCCACTGGAGTGAGACTGATTTGGGGGGTGAGGGTGGAAGTGGGGGAAGGAGGCTCTCCTCTCTGACTCCAGGAGGCATCAATTCCTTCTCCCAGGATCCGAAGGGGTTTGGAAGTGTCCGTGCATCGCCCACGGGTAGATGATTTGTGTAGATGGGCCCAGAATCCGATTCAGTGATTCCTTACCTCCACACACTCGGGCTGCCTGGAGACCTTCGTGCGGCTGTCGCTCCATCAATCCGCCAGAATCGCTCGTCCAGTGCTTTTGCGTATATGGATTGAGAGCTTTCAGGGCCCATCACATCTTCGATAAATCAGAATTGCTCCATGAGATCAGTAACTCTTAAAGTGAATTATATCAGAAATCGGTGCGTTTTCCACAAAGCAATTTCCAGAACCAAAATTGAGGGCATATTGCTGAGTCCAGATAAAGTTTTGATCCATTTATTCACCCGTCCTCCACTCAGGATGTCTCACGGCAGTTTGTTTCCTGCTGAGCTGGGAAGCACACCCTCCTCCGTACCGCTGAGCTCGCGGTTTCGATGGCCTGGAAACCTCCTTGAGCTCCTAAAGCAGCCTTGGGCAAACTACGGCCCGCGGGCCGGATCCGGCTATTCTATCCGGTTCTCTTGCTCTCCCCTCCGCTCCTTTACTTTGAATTTATATTAGTTCACACAAACACTCCATCCATGCTTTTGTTCCGGCCCTCCGGTCCAGTTTAAGAACCCATGGTGGCCCTCGAGTCAAAAAGTTTGCCCACCCCTGTTAAAGGCTGTGTCCCTCACCCTGCAACTCACAAAAAGCAGCCCTGCATCACTGCTCCGGTGCTCTGTGTGTGGGATACACGCCAGGGCACCTGATGCCCTGGCTACGCGGTCTGGAGGCCTGAAACCATGAGAGCACAAATAACACAAATAAATTGTGCCGCCTAGGGTCAGAGCCCAGGGGAATCGTTCTGCTGGGAGACTCGGCCGGGGCTCATTTCCACATCCCTCCGGAATGGATCACGGCTTCGCAGATGTCCTTGGTAAGTAATGTTGGCAGCCATCTCCCGGCTGTGCTGGCCTTGAGTCTGTTTCCCTGCTCCCTCTAAATGTGATGCCAACTCCAAACAGGTGCACATTTTCCTACTCAGCAACATGTGCCATAAAAAGCGCACCCGCTCCAGTTCAGTTCCTTTCCAACGATGCGAGCAGCGATGTGAGGGCGTTGTCACAACACACTCAAAGCAAGAGCCAGCACGTCTTGTTGAAACACAAATTAAAATGCAGTGTAGTATCACTTACCATCTATCAAGTAGACAAAGGTTAAGTGATGAAGGCCCAGGATTAGCAAGGTTATGGTACAGTGGTCATGGTGGAACTTCCCTGTAAGGCAAGCATGTCCAACTCACGGCCTGTGGGCCACACGCCTCGTTTATTTGGCCCGTGTTAGCCTTTGGGTTTGACACGCGTGCTGTAAGGCAATTGGACAATATGTACAAAGTGACAGTAAAATGTTTGTGAGTTTAACCAGTAATTCCACATCTGGAAATTTACCTTTAAAACTGACTAGTCACTTGCTCAAGAATCTATGTCCATGAATATTCATCAAAGAGATATTTATCATAGCAAAAACAAGAAAAGAAATTAAAAATAGGGGATTAGATGCCTTGGCCAATTTGTCTCAGTGGTTAGAGCATTAGCCAATGGATGGAAGGACCATGGGTTCGATTCCTGGTCAAGGGCACGTACTTCAGTTGCAGGTTCAATCCTCAGTTTTCTCTCCCTCCCTTTCACTCTCTAAAAAAAAATAAATAAATAAATAGTGGAAAAAATAGCCTGGGGTGAGGATTAAAAAATAAAAATAGGGGATTGGATATGTAAAATTAATATTTCATCCATAAAATGAAATATGCAATCATTAGTACTACGGTTATAGACACATTTATTGGCAAGAAACTGTGTTTATGATCATTTGTTAGGGGCAAAAGCATGTTACAAAGTGGTATGTATGATCCGGTGTTGTGAATATATAATACAAGAGGCCTGGTGCATGAAAATTCATGCACTGGAGTGGGGGTCCTTCAGCCTGGCCTGCCCCCTCTCACAGTCCAGGAGCCCTCAGGGGCGGGAGGCAACCTGGCGATCAGAGGAAGGCAAGGTCCCCATCACATCTCTGCTGCTGCCACTGCCGGCAGTGCAAGCCTCAGCCAGCCATGGTTACCTGCACGTTGGGCAGCCCTGGGCAGCTGGGCAGCCGCCATCCAAGCTTGCCTGCACCTCGGGCTGGCTCTGGGAGGCTGGGGGGCTGAGGGCTGGTCTGGCCACAACATGCACCTGCCGCCTCCCCAGCTAGGCTGAAAGGACTGGAGACTGGAGACTCTGGTGGGACTGAGGGGACTGGGCGCCGCCATCTTGTGGCTATGGGTGCCGCCATCTTTGTGATGGCATGACAGTCAATTTGCATATTCCCTCTTTATTAGATAGGATGTGTGTGTATGTGTGAAGAAACGCATTGGAAGGCTGTGGATCAGTGGGTAACCCTGGTACCTTTGGATGGGAGAATTCTGGGTAACTTTTCTTCTACTTTGTTTTCAAGGAACTTACTAGTATATCATATATATGCTAAATATTATAATACAAGATAGGTGATTACTTCATTTTGTTTTCAGCAAATAGCTAAGGAAATCTGCTAAAGGAAACCAAGGCACTGCTTTATCGAATCTCTGGAGAAGCTCTATCATGTAGATGTTATTACAGCACAGCCTGGCTTTATGGACACCCAGGGGACAGGTGGCAGAATCGTTTCCTGTCAGTGTCACCTTAAACAAGCTACCTAACCAGAAACGCTGGAAATGAGGTTAGGAACAATCTCAGGCAAGGCCATTTGCTTCAGTGAGCTAATGGCTGTGAAAATGCTGTAGAGCCATGGGTTGGATTCAAACCAGACACAAGTACATTCACACACAACTCACGCAGGGCCATCAACCCATCAGCCAAAGCAAGTCCCAGGGCCAAGGCCCAGACCCACAGGGAAGGAAGTCTGTCTGCCCAAGTGAGAGAAGGGAGAGAACGCCTATTTGCTGCATTGCTTTTATCTCCTTGTAAATGTTAAATATTCAATAGAGAAAAATAAGCAAATGCAGAAATTATTAACAAATCGTTAAAACTCCACTTAATACTACCACCCAGAGAGAATTGTTTTAACATTTTAGGGTATAAGATTGGTTTTGAAATATTCTTTTAATATTTTTCTTAGAAAAAACTGAATACATAAAGTCAACATTAGAATTTATTTTGAGAAGTAAAAAAAAAAAAAATTCCTCTATCATCTTAAACTTTTCTCAGTATTTTTCCATTCTTTCCTAGCATTCCACTTCCATTGTGATTCCACAAGGCAGTCACATGAACAGCAAGTATGCAACTGGTGATCCTCCCTTTTTACAATTAGTACTAATCATAATCATTTTCCACATTGTTTAGTCTTTGTCTTTAATAGATTTTATTGATTTCAGAGAAGGGAGAGGGAGAAAGAGATCGGAAGATCAATGATGAGAATCACTGATCAGCTGCCTCCTACTGGGAACCGAGCCCGTACCTGGAATCGAACCATGACCTCCTGGTTCATGGGTCGATGCCCAACCACTGAGCCATGCCGGCTGGGCACAACTTAGTCTTTAGACTATTATCTTCTTCCCTGTTCCACGGAATCTGCTTCAGCGTACAAGCCATAAACTACTAAACCATTCCCCCAAGACTAAATATGAAGCTGATTTATGGCTTCTTTATTTTTGCTACTGTGGATCATGCTCCCTTTTTTTAAAAGCTTCCAATTTTTAAAACGTGTTACCTATGGAACCTCTTCATCTGCACAGGGAGTCAGCCTAGGTAGGGGGCCATGCCTCGCAGGCAGCCATGAGGTAGGTTGAGCTCAGAACATACCTCATGTTTTGGTTGTTTGCCTTTAAAGCTCGGTGCAAGTGCAAACAACCTATCACCAAATACTAGCCTGGGGCCTACTGTGCACCAAGGCCTACTGTGCACCGAGCCCTGTGACAGGGGCTAATGACACAGTGGAGACGGAGCGGAAAGAATCCAGTCCTCAGAGAGCCTCAGGCGTGTGGGACACACAACGAACAAATAGGCAACGCCTTCGTGAGACCACGTGACACGCGCTTGCCTCTGTCTCCCTTTACAGCAGAAGACACCCCTGCAAACGCACCACCCATCCCAACTGCACCCCCACCAAGAAGCCACAGCCGGGATCTTCCCTAGAGCAGCCCTTCTCTCTGGCTCATGCCATCCGTCAGTTAAGCAGTGTGGCGCCCGGGAGGCCTGTTTACCGCTAATTAGATTAGGAGTGAGCTCATTTGGAAAGATATTTGTAGTTCAATAAAGAGAGTGTGAAGAATCGCCCTCATGGCTCCACAGAAGCAGGGCCCTGAGCCTCACCCAGCGGGGGCCTGGGTGATCTGCCCTCCCCTTAAACAGCCTTCCTTCCCTCCCAGATGCCCCCAGGAGTCAGGTGCGCCATGAGCTGCCTTGTCCCACCAAAGACTTCAACTTTGAAAGACTTCAAAGGAACCCAAGGAACAAATCTGAGAACACTTGCATGCTGTCTTTCTTTTTTCCTTCCATTGGAAAAGCAATCCCTGCTGGAGCTGTTTTGTTGCAAAAGAAAGGAAGGTGGAGAGATCACCAAGGCCCACAATAGCTGCCACCCTCCTGCCTTGACCCCATCTGCTCCAAGATCATCTCCAAAACATAAAAACGCCGCCCTGTTTCGCCGAACCGGATGGGATGGTGGGTGGGGGTGGGTGAGCGGAGGGGGAGGTGACTCTGAAACACCATTTCCCGAATGTTTCTCTCCCCAGCGGAGACTGATGCCTGTGCTTTATAGGATCCTCCACGACCCTGGCAGGCTGCTGTCTGTAGGGGGAGCGGGCACGGATTGAGTTTCGTGCTGTGTCAAGGGCAAAAGGAACCTTTAATCCGGCTGCAGAAAATGCATATTCACCAAGAGCCAGGCGGCTCCTGGCTTTCAAGCCCTCTGCACGGCATTCCTCTCCAGCTGACTTGTGGACCCGGTTTGGACTGGCTGCAGCCAGCACAGGCCATCAGCCTCAAGCCCCCGGTGACTGCTTCTGACTGCCCCCTCCCCGCACTGTGACCGCCCCAGTGAGCGTCACGCTTCCATTCGGCAGGAATTGCTGCCTGATTTCCACGGTGCGTATAAAATATGGAAATGCTGCCTCACCTCGCTTCACGTCGACTCCAGAAGTACTTAAGAGGTAGAGCGCTTTCTTGGATCGTTACGTTTTTTCAGACGAGGAAAGGCTGTTACTTAGTGCAAGTGGGCACGATGCCACTTCCCGCTCCTCGAACACCAGAGGGCTGGCAGGTGACAGAGGCTCAGTGGGAGGAAGAGAGGCCTCGGTCCGAGGCCTCATTCGCTCTGTCAGGAAAGGAGAGTGTGTTCGCCACGCTGGTCCCTTTCCCCAGCAGCGGTCGGGCCACAGGAGGCGGGATGATCCTCTGTCCCGGCCCCTGCTCAGGAGCAGAAGCCAGACGGGCTGTCTGCCGCCTTGAACCCTGATCAATTCCAGGCCCTGTTGTTCCTGCCCAAGGTGAGCATCTGGGCCTCCCACCTGCCAGCCACGTGGGATGCTCTCGCAGGCTCATCCTGCCAAAACCATCCGTGCTCTTAGCTCTCGCCGCCACGCACGGGAGTTAAAAAGACAGACACTCAGTGTTAGGAAAGACTGCAAGAGGAAAGTATTTTGAGCTCCGTGCTTCTGAGAGGCATTTATGAGCGCTCAGCCCCCACGCCTGCTCTCCAGCACATTAGCTGGCGGTGCCCACCCAGGGAGGCAGTGTGAGTCACCAAACACCTGCGCCGCCCAGCTCGCCGCTGAGATGGGAGCGCGGCCTCCTGCCCTCTGGTTAATTAGATCTGCCGCTTGGCGTCCCTCTCCCTCCAGCTCCTCCGCCATGAAACGGGCCTCGTGGAACCACCTGATCGCAGAGAAACACTTAGGATCTCAAACCCCCTAGAATGTGGAAAGGGGAACTTCCGGCACTTGAAAATAACTTGGGATGGCTGGAATATCCATTGCTACACGCCATTCAGTCATTGGTTCATTCAACTGTCCATTTCCCTCCCGGCCACTTCCTGGGGTAATGAAGCGGACCGAGAACACCCATCTCAGCCCTTGCCAAGCGCTTAGGGGTCAAGACTGGCTTCTGCACGAGTTCCTTCTCGAGGCGATGGCTGCAAGATTGGTCAGATGGATGAGCTAAACCCCAATGCCTAGAGGAAAATCCAGGGCGCGTTATGAAACTCACAAGGTCCAAAGAGTCCAAGGCAGGAATTTAGAACAACATCGCCCAGCCAAGAATTAAAAGCCTGACGGATACAAAGCCCAAAGGAGAGAAGACTGGGAAGGAGCAAGAGGTCATGGTCCCACGTCGGTAACGTTTGAGAGCCGGCAGGAAGGCTGAGTGGGTCAGTCCTTAGAAGACCCGTTATGAAGCAAGCAGGGTAGAGGCTCAGCTGCTGTAACAAAGAACCCCCAAAACTCGATGACTTACGAAGGAATGTGGTTTTCTCTCATAATTATCCAGAGGCCGGCAGGCAGGCCTGGCCAGACAGGCAGACATCCTCCACATGCAGCTTCCCCCCTGGGTCCAAGGTGGCTGCTCCCGCTCTTCCCACCTCCCATCTGTAGGGAAGAAAAATCGAGAACATGACACAGAGGTGGCGCACGTCACTCGCACACCCCCTGTCCTTCAGAACCTAGTCCCTGGGCCACCCCACGCTGCAGCGGAGCTGCCGTGAGCACGCCCTGGCTGGACAGCCATGTGCCCAGCTAACCGTGTGGCAGCTGTAGTGTGAGAAACAGAGGAAAGAGAGAAGGTGGACAGCTGGGGCTCCAGACGTGAAAAGCAGTCTCTAACCTCAAGGAGCTTCAAGTCTAGTTGGAAAGACAGACACAGAAACTCATAATCATAACATTGAGCAAATGTGTGTTTACCAAACGCCAGGCATTGTACTTAGCATTCTCCCATTTAATACTAAATGACCCTGTTGCATTTCATAGATAAAGAAATGGAGACTCCCCAGCTGGTTTGGCTCAGTCGATAGAGTTTTGGCCTGCGGACTGAAAGGTCCCAGGTTCGATTCCAGTCAAGGGCACATGCCCAGGTGGAGGGCTCCATCCCCAGTGGGGGGCCTGCAGAAGGCAGCCAATCCATGATTCTCTCAACATTAATGTTTCTATCTCTCTCTCTCTTCCTCTCCTTTCCTCTCTGAAATCAATAAAAAATATATTAAAAAAAAAAAGAAATGGAGACTTAGCCTTGGTGGTGTTTCTCAGTGGTTAGAGCATCAGCCTGTGTACTGAAGGGTCACGGGTTCAATTTCCTGTCAAGGGAATGTACCTGGGTTGTGGGTTCACTCCCCACTTCCTGTTGGGGCAGGTGCAAAAGGCAACCAGTCAATGTGTCTCTCTCATCACATCAATGTTTCTCTCTCGCGCCCCCTCCCTCCCTTCCACTCTGAAACGCCATGGAAAAAATATCCTCTGGTGAGGATTTTTAAAAATGTAAAATAAAAAAAGAAAAAAAATGGAGACTTTGAGAACTTAGCTAATTTACCCAAGATAATGTAATTTAACAGGGAGCCCAGCTAGAAACAGTCTGGCAGACCCTGGAGCAGAGGTCAGCAAACAATGGCCCTCAGGCCAAATGCGGCCCTCCGCCCATTTCTGTAGATAAAGTTTTATTGGCATGCAGCAAGCTCATTTATTTATATATTGTCTATGACTGTTTTCACACGACCATGGCAGAGCTGAATAGTCACAACAGTGAGGAGACAGGGACTCTGGCCGGAGGCTGCGCCAGGGCCATCGTGCGCCAGTCAGAGGAGCAGAAGCAGCCAGGTTCTGTGACAGCTTCTTGGGATGAAATGAAAGAGGGGGGAGTGAGGAATTGGGAGAGGGGAGTGAGAGCCCAGTCAGGCCTGGTCATCGGGTGCCCTCCTCACAGCGTCCCATGTCCTTACCTCTGGGGCTTGACTGTGGACTTTGGGCTTCTGCCAGAGCCCAATTCCAGACATCACCTCTCAGAAAATGGAAAACTACCCTCACCCCAGAAACATGACAGCCTGATTGACACTTTAGACATGACCCAACTTTACAAAACCAAATGAGGGTGTAAGTCACCCTTTCTGAGAGGCACCCTGTTGGCCTGGTTGTGGAAGAATTCGTTTCCCGGGCCCCGGGAAAGAATTGGTGTGTGGTGTTCTCTGTAAGAGCAGGACATTTTAAACTCCTATTTTTCTCACGATTATGAATTTTGCTGCAGTTCTCCAGTCGCTCTGCAAGTGATGATGGAAGGAATTGAATTCGGTCAAGTCCAACTGCGCGATGCGTTTTCATTTGCTGGGGGACAGTTAGATAGACGCAGCCTTCAGTCCACTGAATCAACAAATCACAGGGTTAGCGCGGAAATCATAAATAATAGAAAAGGGGAAGGAAGAGGCTAAGAGGAGCCAGCAAGGTAACAAAATAATAAAAAGAGCTATTTTCAGGCAAAATGATGAAAGATTATTGCCTGCCATTCTGTCTTTTACATGTTTACAGGTCCTATTTTGCTAGAATATTTTATTTGACTATTTCTTCACTGCCTCATAAGTTTTTGAACTGGCATAGGGTCAAAGATGAAATGCAATACCTTTCCCCTGAGAGTTATTGATTTAGCTCCGGTTGAAGTTTGTGCATTGAATAGGCATCATCCCAAGACTGAGCAGCTATTGTTATTGGTCAGTGTGTATGTCACATGTGTGTTTTTTAATTTAAATTATTTATCGTTTCAAATATTATATATGTCTCCTTTTGCCCCCATTGACCTCTCCCCAGCCGCTCCCAGCCCCCAGCACATGCCCTCACCTCCCTACTGTCTGTGTCCATTGGTTATGCTTATATGCATGCATACAAGTCCTTTGGTTGATCTCTTACCCTCCCGTGCCTTCCCTCTGAAGTTGGACGGTCTATTCGATGCTTCTCTGCCTCTGGCTCTATTTTTGTTCATCAGTTTACGTTGTTCATTATATTCCACAAATGAGTGAGATCATGTGATATTTATCTTTCTCCGACTGGCTTATTTTGCTTAGCATAATGCTCTCCAGGTCCATCCATGCTGTTGCAAATGATAAGTTCCTTCTTTTTTACCGCAGCGTAGTATTCATTGTGTGGATGTACCACAGTTTTCTAATCCACTCATCTGCTGACGGGCACCTAGGCTGTTTCCAAATCTTAGCTATGGTAAACTGTGCTGCTATGAACATAGGGGTGCATATATCCTTTCTGATTGGTGTTTCTGATTTCTTAAGATATATTCCTAGAAGTGGGATGACTGAGTCAAATGGGAGTTCCATTTTTAATTTTTTGAGGAAACTCCATACTGTTCTCCACAGTGGCTGCACCAGTCTACATTCCCACCAGCAGTGCACGAGGGTTCCTTTTTCTCCACATCCTCGACAGCACTTGTCATTTGTTGATTTGTTGATGATAGGCATTCTGACAGGTGTGAGATCGTACCTCATTTAATATCATACTGTCACTCATTGTCGTTTTGATCTCTCGGATGATTAGTGACTTTGAGCATGTTTTCATATGTCTCTTGGCCTTCTCTATGTCCTCTTTCTAAAAGGGTCTATTTAGGTCCTTGGCTCATTTTTTCACTGGATTGTTTATATTCCTCCTGTTACGTTGTATGAGTTCCCTATAAATTTTGGAGAGTAAACCCTTATGGGAAATAACATTGGCAAGTATGTTCTCCCATGCAGTGAGCTCTCTTGTTGTTTTGTTACTAAACTTGGAGTGATATATTACATAGCTATAGATAACTGGTATACTAGTATTTGGGGTGTTCATTTGAAGGGGGAGGTTGTTGGTGTTCCCTGTACATAATATCATGAATTTAGCCTTGGGGTTTTGTATTTGGCGTTTCCAATGCTTAAACTCTTTGCCTGGCTCCCTCTAACTAACCTTACAGGACTCACATTAGATCATTTCTTTTTTCCTTTTTGTTTTTGCTTAATCCCTTCACTTTTTTTTACCCAGGCCCCCGATACCCTCCCCTCTGACAGCTGTCAGTCTGTTCTCTGTAACCAATGAGTCTGTTTCTCTTCTGTGTTTTAGTTTATTTTGTTCATTAGATTCCACACATAAGTGGAATCATATGGTATTTGTCTTTCTCTCCCTGGCTTATTTCACTTAGCATAATAATGATGGTATTTTTCATATCTTTTTCTATCAGCAGTTGGCTGCAGTTTCCTCCAAGTGACTCTGTACTCTTTGAAAATAATCCATTTAGGTCTAACTCAGTTAAGAGTATTAGAGAAGGGAATACTCTGTGCAAATTGTCCATGGCACTGCTGGGTCAGGAGGGCTCAAATGTAAACAGTGAAATAAAGGCACCAAAAATATTCCCTGTCATCGGGAAATTGGCAGAACCAGACGAATGTGTGATAGATGCTATTACTCTTTCTCTCACTTAAGATGTCTTTGAGAAACCCGAATATAAGTTGCTTGTTGAAACTAAGGCTTAAAACATTCCCAAATCCAAAGTACTTGTTTTTACCAAATATTCATTAAAAATGAGAACCAGTGGACTTTCTCAGTGCATAAAAATACTTACACAGAGTACTAATATATAAAAATATTGCACCAAAACAGTATACACATGGCCATTAGGACATGAAAACAATTTTATGCCATTGATAAAATCAGAAGGAATTTTGAAGCAAAAATTGACTTCATTTTGACTTAATAATCATCGAGTTTCTGATGCTCTTTACAGACTTGGAACGCTTTTCCTGATAAATAATAAGTCTTCCCACATATGTACATTTAGGGTACATTTAAGATGAGTTTCCTGAGAACATACATGCTCAAGAGGCCTAAGTGGGAGTTGATGAGGGAGATCTTAATTTGCATACTTCCTGCCTTAAATGCCTGAACGATCTTGGGTATAATGTTGCGTGAATAAGGCGTTTAGTGTTTAATGTGATATGACTTAACCACTCTTTTTGCTAGGGTCTATAAAGCCTTCGCTATTAGGGGCTGTTACTTCTCATTTTTATCTACCAAATTCACTCAGGAAGGGAAATATGTGGAGGCTTCCACTTGTCAGCTCAAATCTTTTCCATTGGCTGGTAATAAAATCCCCTCCTCTTACACCTGGGACAGTCCACTTGGAAAGGGACACTCGGTGATCCATCCTGAACTAGGGCAGGGCTTCTACTTGTCAACTTGCCTCTCTCACTGACCTCCCATCCTCCCAACAGCCCTGTTGAGGTCCATAGGGGAATAATCTAGAGCCACAGGAGATGCCGAACCTGAGACACTGGCAAAGCCACATCTTCCCTGATTTTGCACAGCGAGGAGTACTAAAACCTCACCGTAGCACCTCGCCATGACACCATACGTGAAGCCTAAAATGTTTCACCGGGAAAACACAGATTGGCATTATTTCAAGGTCTGTCAAATAACCAGGAAAAAACCTATGCAGCTGACTGACTGACCTTCCCGGGCTCTGGCTGCGGGATGCAAATCCGCCTTCTTCCCAGCTGTGATTCAGCACCAGGCGCTGTCCACTCGTGCAGAAATCCTGATGGGGAGGATTGATTCCAGGGCTGGTTGGGCATCATGACAAGCAGCGAGGAGTCCAGGACTCTCCCAGCTGGGAGAGAATGCTAGGGACATGGACACTCCACGTCCCAAGGCAGGTGTCTGACCATTGCCTCACCTGTCCTCCTCCTCCCTCAACATCTCCTCTTCCCCACTGTGGAGCTAAGAATCGTATCTGAGAAACCCACCCCTGAATGAGAATGGGGCTGCATGGAGAATGGACCCAACTTCTAATGTGTCAGGTCCAAACCATGGAGCTTTACTGCATTTGTATACCCAGATATAAAAGTCAGATCCCCTGATTCCTAGAGGAAAATCTTTGCGGGCTCATTCCAGAATTACCACCGCCTCCACCTCCATTGTTATTCCAGGCTCAGAGCGGGTCAGACATGCCTCTGCCTTCCAGCAGAGCTCTTGCCCAGCAACTTCCTGCGAAAGCCCAGTCCCTACCCACTGTCCCAAACATGGGGTTGTCCCTGTGCACGTTACTGAGAAGGAGGTGGGAGAGTGGTGTTGCATTGTTCTTTCAACTTTTCACACCTTTTACGTTTGAAAGTTCTTACTGAACACAGCTCGTAAGCTCTGCCCACGTCTCACAAGCCACCTACCTGTTTATTCACTATCTCGGCTTCACACATCTTATGCATTTCATCCATTCTGTTTGCTTTTCCCAACTCTGTAGCAGAATTGAATATTCTTAGATCCTACAGCAAACACATAAACCGACAAACCTAGGGGGAAACAATAAGATAAAAAAACACACACACACAAAGAGAGAAAACATTTGATTGTAGTGGCAGGAGAAATGGAAACCAAAACAGAGAGTAGCTGAGTCACAGCATTTGGGGGAATTTTGAGCAGAACGAGATGGGTGCCTCCTACTGAGGGGTGAGGATGAAGTGCCAATCCCTGGAATTGCACCGTCTTCAGTATGGAAAACCCATGCCCCCTTCAGAGGAACTTATAGAGTCCTTCTTTAATGTTCTTTTAAAATTAAAAATAAAGCTAATATCTCAAAGCCAATCACATCAAAGCAATCATATCATTGAATGCAGTTTTTCAAATGGCATATGGCCCAGCGTCCTGCTCCCCTCCCCTCCCAGGAGGGCCCTCGCCCTGGCTCCTAAAGAGAATTGGAATCTCAGGCTGTTAGGGAAGGAAAAGCCACACTTCTGTCTCATTAAATATTTGAAAATGTATGTTTTTAAAATTTTATTTTTCAGTTATAGGTGAATATCGGGGGGGAGGTCACTTTATAAAGTATATGACTAAAATTGTATCTTTATTGTGTTTTTACTGATTACAAAGTAGTACATTTATTATAAAAATTCAATGTAAATTACTATAAGGAAAGTCCCCGAAGGGCACAGGGAGGCAATGACATTAAGATAAACTGTAGCCAGACATTGAGGTTTCCTGTCAGCCACGGCAAAAAGGGAACACTGGCTTTCAGAGTGTTTATCCAAACTAGGATTCCCAGGTAAAGTACAGGACACCCAGTTCAGTTTGAATTTCTGAAATATAAGTATATCCCAAACACTTCATGAGATACACTAAAAATTATTCCTTGTGTACCTGAAATTAACATTTTTGCATATTCACTTTTAATTGTGCTAAAATACACATAACATCAAACTATTTTAACAAGTTTTAAATATACATTGTATATTTACATTGTCATGGGACCAAACTCTAGAACTCTTTCATCTTACAAAACTAACCCTTTAACTGACAAAACATCAACTCCCATTTCCCCTCCGGCACTCCTCTCTCTGCTTCCTGTTTCTATGAGTTTGACAACTCTAAAAACCTCACGTGAGTGGAATCATGCAGTATCTATCTTTTTGGGAAACTGGCTTATCTCATTGAGCCTAATGTCCTTGAGCTTCGTCCATGTTGCCACGTGTCAGAACTTCCCTTTTTAAGGCTGAGTAGTATTGCAGTGTGTGTATACACCACATTTTGTTTCTTGAAACCCAAATTTAACAGGACATTTCTGTGCTACATCTGGCAACCCTATTCTGAAAGCTTATCAGTCTAGATAAGCTTTCTCTAGAAATTAGAGCAGAGGAGCGTTCATTCCCAAGGACATGTATTACAGAAACACGAAGGGGACACAGCCGGGAGCATTCTCTCCTCCGAGTTCGCACAAGCCCTAGAACTGTGGTCAATGAGTCCTAATTCTGTCAGCACTGTGTCAGGAGTCCTTGAACTCATCGAGCACGTTGAGCACACGTGCACCTTGTGGGAAAGGCACCATAATTAGATTCTCAAAGGTGTCAGACACCCCCAAGGAGGGCAGGAGGCACCCTCTTCTTGACTGAGGGCATAGCTTTGACCTCAAGGAGGCATTTTTGCTGGGGGCTTGGGTCTTATTACTTTCCAGGCAATCGATTTCCTGAATGTCTAAACTCAAATATGGAGAAAATCTCGGCAAGTTTAAAAGAGTGGGAAGTTTACCCATCTGCTGAAACATCCCTTTCAAGTGAGGATGAGTCTGTGCTGCCATGCGCTCTGCATCTTTCACAGCCGCTGAAGGGGAGCGAGTTCAGGAGGATGCTCATCTTTGTGAATGTCCTGATGATGGTTAAGGTTAAGAGGCAAATGCCTTAAATGCCAAAGTTCCTTAAAGAGAGAGGTTAAGAGACAGAGAGCAATGCCTAGGCAATGAATAACCTTACTACTTGTAGAAAACAAATGACCATTTTGATGATCACCCCTTTATTTTTTCTTTAGAAATCCTTCTTCAACTTACCAACAGCACTTACCGATGAGCTTGACTGGCCCCAACTCTCTGGTGCTACTGGATTTCTGAATGCCACTAGCGGGTATGTATGTTTACAAACCTTCAAATATTTCAGTGTATCTATGTAAAAATAGAGCAGGAGATGGGGCTTTCTTCTAAGATGTGAATTATTAGGAATGGCTTCTAGAACATGAGTGACACACAACAAACCCGCCCCTGACATAGTCCACCAGCCAGTGGGATGTAATGCGAATTCTATTTATCAGTGCAGGTGAGAAGGGAGTATTCCCAGTGAGGGGGCTGTAGAGTTGACCTCTGATGGAAAAAATATTCAACACATGGCTAAAGTTTTCTGAGTCAAGGGACCGAGAAGTTTACGTGATTATTTACATGCAGAAATTAATATTCATAAAATTAATAGGCGGGTCTCAAGGTCCTGGAATCATGCTGGCGTCAATGCTCTAGATATGAAGGTAGAGACGATGTGTGGACATTCTGAGTGGCACGGACCACTTTGCTATGTGCGATTGGGTGTTGACTCGGGGCCTGGGAACAGCCATTCACAGCTTATACACCCCATTTGTATTTAATGTAGGACATTGCATATCGTGAATAGTTTATTTGACTATATCTTTACTCATTTATTTTAAAAATAGTTAAGTACTTGCTACCTCATCGGGCGCAGATGGTATAAATGCCTTAAAGTTTAATAAGGCTTGTCCCATCGCTATAGTCAAATCTCATTCAAGTAGGACAGATGAGATAAAAGTATAAGTAACAAAAATACAAGATAAATGTGCCAAAACACAACTCTGCGAATCTTCACACCCTTCGACACATCAACAGAGTCTGTTCTCTTGACTCTCTGGTTTCAGAGAATTCAGAAAGCAATAACCCTTAAAATCGTGTATTTTGCTTTGTTTTCTCCCAGTGTGATTCAGAAAGCAATTGAGTTGTTCCAAGACAAAAGGAAAAGAAACACCCTATATGCAGTGGTTAGCCTGGGGCAAGAAACCTGACATTAGGAAGGAAATGACGAGAAGCCAAAAATATATTTTTAAGATTGAAAACAGTGCTTTGTGTTCAGATCGCCTCCAAAAGCAATTAATGTCACAGGAAAATCCTATTTAATTTAAAGAAGCCACGGCCCAGAAGGATAGGAAACAATACCCAAACTTCAGGAAGAGAGGACTTCTCCTTTAAAGGCGATATCCACCATCCCCTGGAGTCGGTGTGGTGGATTAGGAGGTAAAATGCATTTACGGGTACAGGGGTCTGGTCTGTGTGGCCTTAGGTGGGACATTGAGCATCCCTGGGCCTCGTGTACATGATGCAGTTGAGTTGCACCTGGCCTCTGACGTTCTCTCCAATGTGCAAGCTTAGCGGTTGTAGGACAACATGACGTTCAAGTCCGCATCCTACTTTAGGGTGCTGCTTGCTTTAGAAGCGTTGGAGGAAACTCCTGGCGAGAGATGTCTCGCTTCTCCCCAGCAAATATGCTTTTCCCCACCCGTTAGCTAGCTGTGCCTGAGACAATACATGCCCGTTTTATGGGTCGGAGCTAGAAAAGTTCCAGGAGCCGGGTCTCCTTAGGGCCAGGGTTACTGTGCTCTGGGAGTCGAGCTCATGCCTGGTAAGCCCGCCTTGTGGGATATTGGGTGTTTGACCAGCTGTTAGTTACAGTGGTACTCCATTAATATCCTATGTGGGTACTGTTTCCTCCAAACTAACTCCAGAGAGGGAGACAGGTGACTCCAAATCCTTAACAAAAATAACCGCATCTGTGGTTGCCCAAATCACCTCCTTCTGAAAGTGGGGCCAGGAGTCAGTCCAGTCAGTGGAGTTCTATGGTTCAGGGCTAAACGATAAAGAGGTTCCTTAAATGTGGGGTGCAGAGGGGGCTGGGAGGAGAAATAGGGCAACACTCATAGATCAAGAAAGAAAAGAAGGGAGGGAAGGGGGGAGGGAGGGAGGGAAGAAGGAAGGAAAGAGAAAGAAGCTGATGTTACCCGTAAGAAGTTATGAAAGCCAAAACAACCAAAAGCAATTACCAAGTCACCATATCCAGCTGGAGAGCTTAGAGTGAGACCAGAGAGTCCCCACAAGTGGGTGTGAATTAGATGGAATTGTCTGGAGTACAATTTGCTCCCTCTACCTCTGGATTAAATTTGCTATCTGGGGCCAGAAACATAGCAAACGCTTGGAAGGAAATGGACAAAGACATTGTCACAAGTGGCACAGTAATGCCATTCAAGGCCATTTAAACACACATCTTTGATGAAAGGTGTCCTAGAATCTGACAGTTAGAGGTTACCTGTTCTCTCTGACCCAATAGACAATATATGAGAGAACAGTTTTGAAAAGCAGTGTGCGACTGCAAACCAAGACACTTGGGGCATTAAACATAGAAAATGGGAGAGAAGGGATTTGCCGCTAAGATTTGCTAACCTAATTTCATGGGTTGTTTTTTTTTTAAAAAAAAGACATGTAAGTACTAAACACTAATGAGCTTAATAACCTTATTAAATCCATTATTCAAAAATTACATGTGCTATAATTGCTCCTGATTAGCTGTCCTATAATTATACTTTGCAAAACAAATAATTAGCGTTGGCCTTTTGTAGATGGGTGAGGCTGATTAGAGGGGTCTACATCAGTGATTCTCCAAGTGTGGTCCAGGGACCCCTGGGGGGTGTCTAAGGGGGTCCACAAGGTAGAAACTATTCTCACAGCAACATTAAGACAATATTTGCCTTTTGCACTGCATAGCCATCTGTACCAGCGGTGCAAAAGCAATGGCAGGCGAAATCGCTGCCTCTGAGCATGAGTCAAAGCAGTAGCACCCAACTGTCCTAGGAGTCCCATGGTCTCCACCTGCACGCACTCCTGGTTTAACAGGACGGGGAGATCTTCCCTTCAAAACATTGCCTATGAAGCAGAAAAAATTCACTAATTCTATTAAAGTAAGTACAGGACTTATTAATCATCTCATCTCATGAGCCCTAACCAGTTTGGCTCAGTGAATAGAACATCGGCCTGCGGACCAAAGGGTCCTGGGTTCGATTCTGGTCAAGGGCATGTACCTTAGTTGCAGGCTTCATCCCTGGTAGGGGGTGTGCCGGAAGCAGCTGATAGATGTTTCTCTCTCATTGATGTTTCTAACTCTCTATACCTCTGCCTTTCCTCTCTGTAAAATCAATTATATATATATAAAAATCTCATCTCATGAAATGGGAAGGATGCATGAAGCACTTTTGCTGCAAATAAAACGTGATGGTTGTCTTAAGGTCAAGCACCTGCATGTTGACTTGAGAGCAGAATCAGTAAGTTTTCACAGAACACCCTTTTTATTGAAAAAAAAAAAAAACTTGGAAAGCAAACTATGGTTACTCAGTCTTGGATCCCGCAGATACTTTATCCTACATGAATCAGACGAACGTGTCACTTCGAGGAAAACAAATCACAGCATTGACTGCTGATCAGCACATTGGAGCTTTCAAAGAAAAATGTGAATTTTGGAAAACTTGGCTCTTCTGTGGCCTTGACAGCTTCCGTGGATTCGAAGGTCTTGCTAATGAGGCAGGGGTGCTGGCAGCTAGGGTGGGTTTTAACGTCATGTCATAAATGCATCATCTGGCGTGCCTGCATCAGTCAATGAGCCAGCGTTTCTACACGACCCGTGTGTGATGCATAGAATCCTGCATGAGAAAAAACCCACTCGGAGCACGAGGTAGACCAAGGCATTTCCATGCAACCAAGGGCAAAGAGTTCGCGGATATAATTTCCGATTCCACAATACAGCGAATCGGTCTCTAATTTGTCAAGTTTTGTATATAACCATTTGTCAAGTTTTGGTATAACATCCAAGAAGCTTACCCAAAGTTATAGGAAAAGGACATTAAAATGCTACTCCCTCTCCCAACCACGTGTGTGTCTAAGACCAGGTTTTCTTCCTATGCTTCCACCAAAACAACCCGTCTCAGCAGACGGAATCAGAGGCAGATGGGAGCACCCAGCGGGCTTCTGTTCAGATGGACATTGGAGAATTGAAAATGGTAAAGCGATCCTAACCTTCTCACTCATTGGGGGAACGCATTGGAAAACATATTTTTACAGGAAAAAAATGTTATTTATGTTAACGTGTAATGGATATCATTATTTTAAAAAATTAAATGTTCTTTTCGTTTTCTAAGTTTTAATTTCTAATATATAAATATTGACAGCTGTAACTCTCATAAACAGAAGCTCTCTGGGTTTCTCAACCATTTTAAAAGTGTAAAGCAGACTGAGAGCCAAAAATGGAGAACTTCTGTTCCAGGGAGTGGGCGCGAGAAAGACGTGTGGCTGAGGACAGAGAGTGGGGACCCCCGCAGGGAGAGGTTCGGGAAGAGAAGATGAGAAAGAACAGCCCTCGCAGTGGAAAGAAAACTGGAAGGTTTGGAATCCTGGAGGCCAAGGGAGGGAAGTGTTTCCAAAGGAGACAGGACGTCAGCCAATTGCTGCAGAGGAGACGGGAGCTGAGCAAGGCTGGTGTGTGGACAGTGATCACGGGGCCACTCTCCGTGGGCGGGGATGGGAGCCTGATGGGAGAGAAGAGGTTCAGGAAGCGGCGAGGTAAATGCAGCTGAGCATCAACAACTCAAGACATTTTACTTTTAGCCCTGGCCGGCGTGGCTCAGTTGGTAGGATGTCATCCATGCACTGAAAGGTTGCTGGTTTGATTCCCGGTCAGGGCACATGCCCAGGTTGAAGGCTCAATCCCTGGTAGGGGGCATGCAGGAGGCAGCCAACCAATATTTGTCTCTCATATCAATGTTTCCCTCTCCCTTCCTCCCTCTCTCTAAAAATCAATATACTAGTCTTTAAAAAAAAAAAGTTTTACTATCAAAAAGGGAACACTGGCTTTCAAAGTGTTTATCCAAACTAGGATTCCCAGGTATCTTTACTATCTTTACTATCAAAAGGAGCAGAGAAGTGGAGTGATAGCTGCTGGGGATAAAAAGATCAGGGAGACATCTTCAGATGAGAAAGCCTGCAGCATGTGGTAGGAAGGTACAAAGGAGAGAGGGCAGTGGACGAAGGGAGGAACACGGCCCCAGAGAAGACATGGAGATGGATGCAGTGTGTGGCATCGCTGCCCTGGGGCGGGGAGGACCATCCAGGGCACTGTGGCTCTGACCCAGAGGACTCGCCCCGCCAGATACTGACAGGTCTCTCCACCTGCGATGACCTCCCCGTTGGCTCTACTTATTTTTAAATTTTCCTTTTTTAAATATTTCCTCAAATCATGACTATATTTGCATTTTAAAAAATGACTCAGGTGCATAAAGTAAAAAGCTGGAACCATCCCCCAATTGCACCCCTTTTCCCAGAAGAGAGCTCTGTCCTCAACTTGGTGTGACTTCGCCCAGCGCCTTCCTGCATGATTACACGCAGAACATCTGCACGTAAAGAAATAACTGCGTGGCTGGAATTCTGCCATGAGCGACGTCATACTGTGCATAAACACACCATAAACCAACGCTTCCCCCCAACAACGCCTCCCGGAGCACTTTGCATTCCTGCGCGATGCTGTGTGGCCTCTCACAGGACAGGTTGCTGCGTTCTCCTGTTGACGGGCAGTCCCCTTAATTCCAAACCCTCACTCTTCTTCTCAACAATGCCGCCACGAACAGGCTACAGGACTCTTTGTGAGTACTGTGGGGATGTCTTGCGAGGGATGTCATTTTGCAATCTACATTGGTCAAAGTAAATACAAAACCTCCACATTTCCCTGGCAGAAGTCTTGTAACCTCCTGAAGCTGAGATTTTGGGCCATCTGCAGCCTCAATGCCCAAATCCAGGTCACAGAACACTTAGCTGTACTCCTCAAATACTGTCTGTGAAACACTAGTCCCACGAGATGTTAAAGGGTATTAAACACATTTTAAAGAAGATACCTCGGTCAGATAAGTTTTCTAACTGCTTGTTTAAATAAAGGAAAACAAGTTTATTCCATGTGGGGCTTGCCAGAGCCTTTATAAGCCAAAACTCTTTGTATATCTCTGAGGTATTATCCTGTATAATAAAAGGCTAATATACCAATCCACTGAACAGCGGAACGACCGGTTGCTATGACATGCACTGACCACCAAGGGGCAGATGCTCAATGCAGAAGCTGCCCCCTGGTGGTCAGTGAGCTCCCCACAGGGAGCATGCCTAAGTTGTCAGTCGGACATCTTGCACCATCTGCAAGAGGGTGCAAGCCAGGCTGAGAGAACCCCCAACCTGAGTGCACAAATTTCGTGCACCGGGCCTCCGGTATGAAATATTTCCTAAACTTATTTGACCACAGAATGACATATAATCTGTTTGTTTTATGATAAAGGTACACCTCAAGAAATGCGTATTTCAGAGCATCCTTTGAGAAACGTTGTTTAGATTATTAACACAGTCTTCTGTCCGAAATGAGCTTTGCAGATTTAGATGCAGCCACAGCCGTTAAAGTCTCTGCTTTCTCACAGATGAATGCTTACCCTGAGACAGAGACCTAGAATCAGATCTGAGGCTGAGAAAAGCCGGGGTGGGAAGAGTTACAACTGCTCTGAGCTCAGAGCCGGAATCTTAGTGGGAGGTTCGCAGGTTAGAAGCCTGTCTGAGCGGCTCATGGATCATTGAACACAGTGCCAAGGAAGTCTATTTCCTTTGTACTACTTTGCTGCTCCAAATGCAAAATCTGTCATGCTGTCTCCATCATCTTCTCATGTCTGAACTCCTAGAACTTCCTCTGCAGCCGTCCTCCCCTGCACATGCCCTTGCGTCATCAGCCATTGCCCATCTCCCCGAATACACGGCAAATCGTCTCCTGCCTGCTTCTCTCTCCCTGAGCCTGAAACCGTGGTTGTTCCGTGATGCAGTGACCTAGGGTTCCACGGGGCCCTGGGATGTGGCTCTGGGACCGGAAGGAACTTTTAAAGGTCTTTAATCCATCCCCACACTGGCCTGACCTCCACCCACATCAGAAAGGAAACTCTCTACCCTTTTCTTTTCTTTTTTTTTTTTTCAAATTTTTATTAAGGTATTATATGTGTACATATCTTACCATTACCCCCCACCCCCACCCCACTCCCATACATGCCCTCACCCCCCAATGTTTTGCATCCGTTGGTTACTCTTATATACATGCATATAAGTCCTTCAGTTGATCTCTTATTTCCCCCACCTCTCCCTAACCTTACCACTGTAATTTGACAGTCTGTTTGATGCTTTACTGCCTCTGTAACTATCTTTTTGTTCATCAGTTTATAATGTTTTTCATTATCCCCAAATGAGTGGGATCATGTGGTATTTTTCTTTCATTGACTGGCTTATTTCACTTAGCATAATGTTCTCTAATTCCATCCAAGTGCCTACAAATGGTAGTAATTCCTTCTTTTTTACGGCAGCATAGTATTCCATTGTGTAGATGTACCATAGTTTTCTGATCCAGTCATCTGCTGATGGGCACCTAGGCTGTTTCCAAATCTTAGCTATTGTAAATTGTGCTGCTATGAACATAGGGGTGCATATATCCTTTCTGATTGGTGTTTCTGGTTTCTTAGGATATATTCCTAGGAGTGGGATTACTGGGTCAAATGGGAGTTCCATTTTCAGTTTTTTGAGGAAACTCCATACTGTTCTCCACAGTGGCTGCACCAGTCTGCATTCCCACCAGCAGTGCACGAGGGTTCCTTTTTCTCCGCATCCTCGCCAACACTTGTCGTTTGTTGATTTGTTGATGATAGCCATTCTGACAGGTGTGAGATGGTATCGCATTGTTGTTTTGATTTGCATCTCTCGGATAATTAGTGACTTTGAGCATGTTTTCATGTGTCTCTTGGCCTTCCTTCTGTCTTCTTTCGAAAAGATTCTATTTAGGTCCGTTGCCCATTTTTTTATTGGATCCTTTATCTTCCTTTTATTCAGTTGTATAAGCTGCCTGTAGATGTTGGAAATTAAACCTTTATCAGTGATACCATTTGCAAATATGTTCTCCCATACAGTGGGGTTTCTTGTTGTTTTGTTGATGGTTTCTTTTGCTGTGCAAAAGCTTTTTATTTTGATGTAGTCCCATTTGTTTATTTTCTGTTTGGCTTCCATTGCCCTAGGGGCAGTATCACTGAAAAAGTTCTTTTGGCATATGTCTGAGATTTTGCTGCCTGTGGATTCCTCTAGTATTTTTATGGTTTCCCGTCTTATATTTAAGTCCTGTACCCATTTTGAGTTTATTTTTGTGTATGGTGTAAGTTGGTGATCTAGTTTCATTTTTTTGCATGTATCTGTCCAATTTTCCCAACACCATTTATTAAAGAGACTGTCTTGACTCCATTGTATGCTCATGCCTCCTTTGTCAAATATTAAATGCGCATATTGGTTTGGGTCTACCCTTTTCTTAACACTTCCTAGGAGAGGTCCCCGGTGAAAGCCTGTCTGGTCTCTGTGCTATCCAGTTTTACCCTACCCACGCCCCTGCCCTAACCCTTCACAGCAAACATCACCATTTTTCTCTCTCTGGCCCTGCTGCTGGCCTTCTGAGCCCCTGTCGGTTCTGTGACTGGTTCCCGAAGATTCGACTTCGTAGCACCTCAGAATTTAAACCCGAACGAGCTGTGCCCCTGGTCTCAGAAAGGTCACCAGGACCTGGTACATCACTGCCGCTCGAACAACATCTCACTTGGTTTATCCCCAAACCTCCAACATGCTAAGCCTTCTGGGAAGCTACTGAGTTGCCTCTCTCCAAGTAGGTTGTGCTTTGAGTCAGCATAGGAGGAGATCAGGTCAACCCCTTTCATGTGTCCGCGTTACTCCTGAGGCTCATCCTTGAGTTTATTCTTTTTTATTTTGTCTTTCTTTCCGTCTTGGTGAAATGGAGGGGGAGGGGGATTAGACGTCTCTCAGAGAAAGTGTTTTTTTTGTATTACCTGAGTCCATGTTGGGAAAAGCATCCAGTAGACACGGTGTCTGAGGCTTACCTATTTTGAATTTTATTCTTAAAAAGCAAAAGCTGACCTGCGTGTGCTCACACGGAAGGCTGTGCTTCCTGGGCCCCACAGTAGATGGAGCCCATAAAATCGGGGATGTCGTGGGATATACCAGTACTTGCAATTCCACTCCCTATGCTGACGGCACCAGCACCTTCGTCATCGGGGGCGGTGTGAGGACGAGAACTTTCTATACCCCTCATCGGCACCCCTCAGATTACAGACGGAAGCCATCACCTCGCCTACTAGCCCATGGGACTGGGTTTTGAAGCACAACAGCGGGAAAAGAGAGAAACCAAAAAAATCAGACTGGGGACCCTGAGCCCAATTAAGGATAGGGGAGCAAGCGGAGGGGCATTCAAAGCCAGAAAGGTGGTCACAATAGGCCTTACTGTGCACACTGTTTATCCTGGTAACTCAAGTCAGCTGACCCTGTATACAGGTGATGTGCTACTAAGCAATCTTCTCAATTTGTAGGCATCTCAAAATATGTTATAAGCTTCTCAAAATATTGTATTGATCCCTCTCTCTTCTCCTGAGCACTCCCTGACAAATTCAATTCCTGGAATTTATAGGAGAGATTATGTACTTGAGGTGGAGATGAAAGAAAACAGTATCTTTGATTATATGAAATACTTTCTAGTGCCTCGTACAAAACCTTAATCCCCGCATTTCAGATGCTGTTTCTGGTCAGAAATGTTCATTCACCTATGGTAAAGATTTCTATATTCTTGTAATAATAAGATACGGTGCAACTAACCGTATCCATAATTCAATATCCACACTACTTACTCTCCAGGAGCAGGGCATGAGCAAAACAATATTTCAGTCCATAAATTTGGTTTTTAGAATTATCAAAAATATAAGTATGGATAATATTGGTAACAATTACTTTCCCAAAGGAAAATAACCCCTCTTTATTGACCGTGAAATTATTTTAGTATTGAATTCGGATCTGGTGTCCCTTTCCCATCTTTTTTTTTTTTCAAAATAGAATAAAATAAGCAAGGCAGAGGTCATAAACAATGCAGTTTGTGGAGTTCAGGCTTCTGGGTAATAAAGCAGACTTCTCTCCCCTGGGAAGCCCATCTAAAATGACGGCAAATGAGTTTGTCCAGAAGGACAAAGAGAGCGGGAAGAGCCGACAGCCACAACCTGTTGGGAGCCAGAGAGCAGAAGGCCAGTGGTCCCTGCCTCCAGCCACTCACGCACGGGCATCCTAAGCTGGTAGGAGGGAAAGGGGAGAAGCAACACGCTTACCTGGCAGGACCTCCAGAAGACTTGGGAGTCAGCTACCTATGGTAGCACCAGAAGTGGGGGTGCGGCTACACACAGAAGTATTGGTTGAAAGGTTGCAGCTAGAACCTCAGATCTCTTCCCAACTCCACCCAGGGGCGCAGGCAGGGTGGAGCAGCCCTCACTGGCTCTGGGATAAGCCTAGAAGTTTCTCTGGAGAGGCTGAGATGAAGGGCTTCTGGACTGGGAGACAATGGACATGAGTGGGGAGAGGGACACCCTAGTAAATCACATGCGTGCTGACCGCTGAGGCCCACACACCTCCCAGCGCAGCGTGTGGGCAACCGGGCTGGAGACAGGAAGATCCTTTCCTGAGGAATTTGCACACCCCAAGAGGAAAGCCCCCAAAAGACACAGACAGCAGGGCTCCCTGAGAAGGGCCCGCAAGCCGATGGTGAGGACCAGAGAAGCAAGTCCCTCCCAGGGGCTCTCTTTCCAGCCAGCTTTCCGTTTCCAACCAGCTTCCACCTTTAAATCTAAGCTAACAAACAACCCAAGACCACAGGCGTCTGAGGGGGACCTTGAACGTGAAAGACAGCAAACAAACAAAGAGAAACAACAACCTTAAGGAAACAGACTATTGCTTTGTATACTAGGGGTTTAAAAAAACACTAGTTAATATACTACTTATAAAAGTAACTAAAAGTTAATATCTTCAAAAAGAGGAGGTATTTCAATGGTGGAACAAGAACATTTGCTAAATGTAAAGAAACATTCAAAGAACAAAAAAGATCCCTTGGAAATTCTACTAGTGGCATGAGATGGTTTTCCCAGAAAGAGAACGTTGAGACTATCACCCAGAAAGTAGAGCAAAAGACAAAGATATGGGAGATAGGGCAGAAAAAAAACGAGGAAAATTAGAGACCAGTCTAGGTGACCCAATATTCAAATAAGAGGGGTTCTGAGAAAAAAAGGAAGAAGAAAACAGCAATGAAGTAATCGAAGAACACCTCTCAGAACCGAGTGACAAGAATTTCCAGGTTGAAAGTGTCTCACACTGTGAATGGAAATAGAGCCACACCAGCCTGCCACCGTGACATGTCAGAACGCCGGGAGCAAGATGCTGCCGCAGATTCTCAAAGGACCAAGGAGCAGATCAGCTCCAACAACAGCACCAGGAGGCCAGACACCCAGGGTCCCTTCAAACATCTGAGGGAAGGCGCTTTTTCCCCAGAGCTCTGTAACCCTCCGCCTGCTTGTCTATCATCCTATATAACAAGGTGCTTCCAGCGTTAGTGGCTTATACCAGTGGTCGGCAAACTGCGGCTCGCGAGCCACATGCGGCTCTTTGGCCCCTTGCGTGTGGCTCTTCCACAAAATACCACAGCCTGGGCGAGTCTATTTTGAAGAAGTGGCGTTAGAAGAAGTTTAAGTTTAAAAAATTTGGCTCTCCAAAGAAATTTCAGTCGTTGTACTGTTGATATTTGGCTCTGTTGACGAATGAGTTTGCCGACCACTGGCTTATACCAACCATTATTTTTATTACATCTCCCCGTGTGGGTGTCAGGGGTGATCAGATACTTCTGGGTTTAATTACTGTTCATTAGTTTATCTGGTCTTGTTTCAAGAAGGCATTTAGGAAGCCTATAACATTATAGAGAATGTAACATTAAATTGCATTTAAATTAAATTAAAGCGTGGCAAAAGAACATAGAAAAATCAAAGATGCGACAAAGAGAAACCAAGAAAATGATTTAAAATAGCCTGATACTGGTCACACATTTGTCTCTAAACTCTGTGTCCATTGGTATTAGATTCAGCTATAGGTAACAAGAGACTCGACATAGGGTGGTTTAAATAAGAGAATGCGTGAGTTTATTTCTCTGAAACATGAAAGTTCGGGGATGTGCAATCCAGGTCTGGCATGGGAGCTCAAGTTCCCTGCTCCTTGGGGTCCAGGATCTTTCCAGCTCACCCCTCCCTTCCCAGGGTAGAATTTACCCCTACAGTCTAAGATGGCAGCATTCCTATTCTGGGCAGCAGAATGGCTAAACGGGACAAAGAAAGCAAAGAAACCTGCCAATTGTGTCCTAAGAAATATCCCCAGAAACTGCTGCTAAAAATTTCCATCTCATTGCCCGGAACTTAGTGAAGTGGCCACACCTAGCTGCAAGGGCAGCTGGGAAAGCAGGCATCATTCCGGGCAGATCTGTGTCCTATGAAAACATCTCTGAAAACGGACAGAGGGGAGACATGGGTCTTAAAGACAAGAGTGTCTGCCACAGCTTCAGCTTCATAGCCACTGAGAGAAGAAAGGGGTCATGGTCAAGTTTAAAATACAAAGCTGATAAAGACCACCAGTTGTTCGAGAGACTTACAGCAGCTTTTGGTAAAAAGGTTACAAAGGTCTTCATAAGAAAAAAAGTCTGATCTTCCCATATCCATGCAATTGTCTACAGGGCTGTTTCCTGTAACAACTTACGCAGTGACGGTTTAGAGAAAAACAAAACTACAGAGATGTGGTTTTCTGAGTTCATTTTCACCCCACTTTAACAACTCATAATGAAAACATGTGTGTGTGTACGTCATCATGTGAATGTCCCAACATTAAGCATACACGTATGTATTTGTTCCAGAATTAAAGAAAACTCTATCTATCTTCATCTACGAAGAAGAAACCGCTGCAATCACCGGGACTACCAGAATATTTCAAAAAACGGTAGGTGGCCACACTCAGCCTTCACCTATGTGCCCTGAATGACTGATTTTATTTCCCAAGGACCACAGCAGCTGAGCATTCGTGACAAGGACCACGGGGTAAAATGAACATCTCCCTTTCTGATAGAGGGGCCCGGGGTTAGGGCCTTTCCCTGCAGCGAAAGGAACAAGATGCAGTCAAGATATACAATGAAAAAAAAAAAAAGATATACACTGAGTGGCCAGATTATGATGATCTCTGAACACATAATAATCTGGCCACTCAGTGTATAGCCTATATAATAAAAGGCTAATATGCAAATTGTCCCCTTGACCAGGAGTTCAACCAGCAGGCAGGCCGGCCAACCGCCCATGTCCCCTCCCTCTGGCCAGGCTGGCTGGACCCCACCCATGCACAAATTCGTGCACCGGGCCTCTAATATATATATATATATATATGTATATATATATATATATATACACACACACACACACACAAACACACACACACACACACACACTGAGTAGCCAGATTATTATGCATTCAGAGATCATAATAATCTGGCCACTCAGTGTATGTAAATGAAGGGGCAGACAGATACCAAACGAAATAAGACGCAATCAAGACAGACAAAGGGACAGTCACCCAACAGCAACGCTCCAGAGAGGCCCGGGTGCAAGGCGTCCGAGGCTCAGGAGGCAAGACCTCACTGAGCACCAGCAGGACAAGAACTAAGTACAATCAAGGTCATTGCAAAGACTCCGCCCTCCCCACTGGTGCAAAGGCTCCCACATTTTAACTGGGGTGGGAGTTTGACAAAAAACAGCTTAGCGTTTGTGGCTGAAATCCCCAAAGCCATTAAGCCAAGGAATGTGTCCTCGGAATGATGCGGGGCCTTGCGGCCTCCGCCAGCTTCCCCTGTGTCCCAGGACATCTGTAGATGGATGGTTTCCCCCTGTGTGGTCCTCGCCTCCCGCCTCAGCCCCAGGTCAGTCCACTGCCACTCCTCACTTGGTGAAAACTCCTCACTGATAAGCCGCGGCCTAAGGAATTGCCAAGGAATGTCTTGTGACACCATGATGCAGAGATGGCAGACCCAGTGCCCAGGGAAGATATTACTGATATCTCTCCGGTGGCTCCACCCAGATTCACCTCAGCAGCTCTCACAACACACACCTCTGACCATCGTCATCCGCAGAGCAGACTTGGCACATGAAGGGGAACCAACTTGCCATCCCTGTGCCATCTCTAAGTAACAACAGGGTTAAGGAATGTTCCAAGCAGCACAACGTTTAATGGGATATGTGACCTACAAATGACCTCTTACATAGTCGACACGGAATGAATGTTCTCTTCCAAGAACCACATCAGAGCATCACCACTAATAAAACGACAGCTGACCGTTGTTGCGCTGTTGCCAAGTGCTAAGAACACGCTCTGTGCGATATTTCAGCTAATCCTTTCAGCAAGCCGTAAGGCAGGGACTGTTCCATTTCTTCGGGTGGAGGGCACCGCTGATTGGAAGAGCTCTGGGAGTGCCGAGGGAGGGAGAGCCACAGTGCGTACGTGAAGTGCAGCACTCAACCCAATAGTCAGTGTGTTCTCATATACACTGAGTGGCCAGATTACGATGATCTCTGAATGCATAACAATCTGGCCACTCAGTACATATACGTACATATATATGTATGTATGTATGCATATATATATATATATATATATATATATATATATATATATATATATATATATATTAGAGGCCAGGTGCATGAATTCGTGCATGGGTGGGGTCCAACCAGCCTGGCCAGGGGGCAGGGACATGGGCGGTTGGCCAGCCTGCCTGCTGGTCGAACTCCTGGTCGAAGGGACAATTTGCATATTAGCCTTTTATTATGTAGGATATACACTGAGTGGCCAGATTATTATGCGTTCACAGATCATCATCATCTGGCCACTTGGTGTATTTCTCAGAATTGAGGGAGGATAATGATCTCCACACTGTTATCACTGAGGAAACAGGAGCCCGGGGGGACCCAGAACCCTGTCCCGGAACACAGAGAGAGCAAGGAATCGAACATTTATTCCGTGTAGACTCTGTAAGAGATCATTTGTGGGTCACATACCCCATTAAACGCGAGCTGGCGTTTGTCCCCAGGCTGTCTCCCTGCACTCAGACACCAGCATCGGCCTCTGATGGGAGAGTCAGGCTGCCGAGTGATGGGCCTCGCCCCTCTGGGCGTGCACAGGCCCACAGCCAGTCTGTGGAAAGGAAGCACCGACGCCGGTGTGCGTCATCGCAGACACAGCGACCATCGGCCCCGCGCTGCATTTTCTCGTTTGCTTTTTAAACAGCCCCGGTGCCGCCCAAGGCCCCCTGCCCACGGAGACTGTGAGAGGCAAAGGACACACACGCCAGGTGCAACACGATGCAGCCTTGCGAAAGGACGCTTACAGTTCACGTGGTTTTGTTTAGAAAGACATAACGCTGCCAAAAGAAAAGTCAGGATGTAAAACTGGATGGAATATTTCATTTCTACTACATTTTTTTAAACAAGAGAGAAAAACAGCTGTACACGGATAGGTAGAAAATACACCAAAATCGCTGTGTTTCGTAAATGATGGGTGATTGATTTTTTTTTTTAATTTTTCTATTTCCCAAATATTTTATTTTTCTATACCAGTAACATTAAAAAAAAAAAAACTAGAAAGAAACTGAGTCTAGGAGCTGTGAAGGGCCTGCCAAGCCCGTAGCTGAGGGCACCGTGTTAGAGCCAAAAGAGCAGTAGGCTCTAGCCCAGGGGTGGGCAAACTTTTTGACTCGAGGGCCACAATGGGTTCTTAAACTGGACCGGAGGGCCGGAACAAAAGCATGGATGGAGTGTTTGTGTGAACGAATATAAATTCAAAGTAAAGGAGCGGAGGGGATAGCAAGAGAACCGGATAGAACAGCCGGATCCGGCCCGCGGGCCGTAGTTTGCCCACGGCTGCGTCTAGCCAGACGCAGGCTCCGTGCACAGGGGACACAGCCTGGCTCTCCCCACAGACCCCTCCGGCCCACCCGGTGAGCACAGCGCTCCTTTGTGGAATCCAGCGGGCCCTCTCCTTCCGTGGTCTGCCCTCTCCACAGCGCTCCTTGTAAGTTCAGATTGTGGACAGGAAGCGGGGAGGAGGTGGGCAGCGAGCCGAATCGGGAAAACATATGCGGGTTCCAATGTGACCCCATCCCGCGGCTCCCGTCAGGCTCCTGTCTGAGGACCAGACGCGGGAGGTCAGGAGAGTGTCTCCTTTCTTCGTATTTGCGGTCCTTGGAGGTGCAGAGGGGAGATGGTCTCGTGTCACTTCCTTGCGGTGCTGCTTGACTATTGCTGCAAGGATGTAATTCTAAGAGGTCTTTTATTTTCCCCCTGTTTCCCCGAGTTACTCATTATTTAATGCTCAGGTTTCTTCTCCAGCCCCTCGGCCTGGTTTCGGGGCTCCTCCTCACCATGGATTTTCTTTCTTTCATCCCCGTGCCCAGAGATTTCAGTTACTCCCCAAGGCTTTCCGTGGCTCTAGGGAGAGTCGGCTCTCTGTTGCCTGCATCTTTACGGCTACACTTAGTCTTCATTAGCAGCGAGAAAGTGGAAAGAGAGAAGGAAGAGTTGAATGGAATATGAAAGTGTTTCTTGAAAATCATACAGTCAAAAGTAAAGAGACAGCTCTTATTTCTGTCTTGATGTTCCAGCATGAGATCCCAACAATGTCCGTAGATACCTCTACCAGGAACCGCTGCCAGTGATTAGAGAGCGTTTGGAAATGTCAGATGTCGAAGTCGCCTTTCATTTGGGCGCCAGTTATTTGGCGGGGGTCAGGCACAGCGAGGCCCCTGCTCGGTCCTTACAACCAGCAAAGCAGGGGGTTCTTACAGCTTCCCAGGCACCAACGCGGCCGGTGGGTGGGAGGCGGCCCTGACGCTAACCCGGTAGGTGGGAGCCTCTGGAAGTGAGAAACACGTACCTCTGCCTGGAGAAGGGGCGGGAAACATCCCAGGGAGGTACATGTGAGCAGAGAGCCCCGCAGGAAAACACAGGAATCCAGAAAGCCCAGGGCGATGTGGCTCAGGGCTTAGAGGCTCCCGGGGCAAAATCACCTTTGGGAAGAGAAGCCCGGTGTGGCCGAAGGATGCTTGCGAAGCTACGTCGGGTTTTAGGAGTAGGAGGCAGATGAGAGTGACACTGGGAAGCTATTACATTCTTTTAAAAATATGTTAGGGCACATGGATGGAGATGGAGAGCATTATGCTAAGTGAAATAAGCCAGGCAGAGAAAGATAAATATCACATGATCTCACTCATTTGTGGAATATAATGAACAACATAAACTGATGAACAAAAATAGATCCAGAGACAGAGAAACATCAATGAGACCATTAAACCTCAGAGGGAAGGTAGGGGAGGGTGGGGGTAAGGGGGAGAGATCAACCAAAGGACTTATATGCATGCATGTAAGCCTAATCAATGGACACAGACAACAGGGGGGTGGGGGCATGAATGGGAGGTGGGGGGTAATGGGGAAATAAGGACACATATCTAATACCTTAATCAATAAAGAAATTTAAAATATATATATGTTAGGGCAATCATTTATCTGGTTTGTCACAGAAATTCAGAACCACACTTGCAAATTTGAAAGCATTTGCAGTAGTGGAAACATCATCAGAAAGTGTCACAACAAACAATTATTAAGGGCCCACTGTTTTGAGCTCACGATCAATATATTAGTCTGAACGTGTCTGCTTATTGCAAGCAAACATTTTTAGAGAAAGGAAAGAATTCAAGTTTCTTGTGGCGAATTCTTTAACTGGATTCTACAAATAACGCTCTTCAAAATGCTTCCGAAATGCTGAAAAAATGAGCGAAATCTGCATTACTTTAAATCTAATCAGAGTTAAGTAACAGTATTGGATTGGAGGTCAATGCATGACACCACATTTTCATTTTTAAAAATACTAGTAGCCCTGCGCACGAATCCGTGCACCAGTAGCTCTCTGCGGGGCCTGGCCGCTCTGCGCCCGCTGCCCAGAGGCCCTCCGCAGCCTGGGTAGAATGCTTGCCTCATCGCCACAGTGACAAAGCAAGCATTCCTCCAGGCCGCTCATGCTGCCCACTCTCAGTGACCACCCCCCCCCCCAGGGACTGGGGGACCCCAGTGGGGCTGAGAGGACTGGGCGCCGCCATCTTGTGGCTATGGGCGCTGCCATCTTTGTGACTGCGTGATGGTTAATTTGCATATTACCCTTTTATTAGATAGGATATGTTTTTATTGATTTCAGAGAGAGGACAGGAGAGGGATAGAAACATGAATGATGAGAGAGAATCATTGATTGGCTGCTTCCTGCACGCCCCCTACTGGGGATCAAGCCCACAACCCGGGCATGTGCCCTTGACCAGAATCGAACCAGGGACCCTTCAGTCCACAGGCCAACACTCTATGCACTGAGCCAAACCAGCCAGGGCACACTATTCCTTATTTAAAAAGGACAGGACGGAGCAGAATTCAGACTCTGGTGGCCAGTAAGGTCCTCTTCTTTCTCTAATCATGGACAGGTAAGTCCCCTGGGACCACTATGCCCCTGTTTCACAGTCAGTCTATTCCATCGTAGAGACCAGAGAATGGCCCTCTGGAGGGTAGTGCCAGATCTTCAAATGCTCCCCTCGCTTTCCCACCTCCGCAGGCTGGGGCTCTCCCTGCTTGCATCGCGGCCCAGCTGCTTCCGGAAGTCTTCTCTGTGACGGGAGCAGCCACAGCACAGTTGGCAGCAGGAGGAAGACTGTGGGGATAGGGAGCAGACAGAATGTTGTCAGGTCTGGCAAAGGGACAGCAGCACCACAGGAAAGGGGAGCGGAGAAGAGAAAGGGAGGTGGGAATTACATAAACTAATGACATGATCTCAAAAACTGAGCTTTGCAAGAAGAGATGTAAATCCTGGAAGATGCAACAACTTTGGAGCAAAGAAAATTCGGTGCTTGCATTATAAAGACCCGCCAGAAAACCACACCCCACAAAAAACATGGGGTAAAGAGGAGTAGGCAAGGCCTCTCCCCTTGAGTGGATGTTTGTGACTGCTGGTTTGTTGTTGTTCATCCTCACCTGAGGATATTTTTCCATTGAATTTTAGAGAGAGTGGAAGGAAGGGTGGGAGAGTGGGAGGGAGGGAGGGAGAAACATTGATGTGTCCTATTGATTGGTTGCCTCCTGCACACACCCCAACCAGGGCCAGGGATAGAACCTGCAACCCGGGTACGTGCCCTTGACCAGGAACCAAACCAGTGACCCTTCGGTGCATGGGCCGACACTCGAACCACTGAGCGACACCAGCCAGGGCTGTGACTGCCGTTTTTAAATCCGTGGCGACAGGTGCCCTGGGCCGGCCATCCTGTCCTGAGCAGCAGAGGAACAGGTGGTGTGGACACGGGGAGAGGCTGACCACGAGGCACACCACGGCAGGTTTTCATTTCCGTTCCCTCAAGCTCCGTGGGTGATCTGCACCTCAAATCCCCAGCCATCCTCCAGATAATGAGGAAAATTATTGGCCCGACCTGGTCCTTTAATTTTTCCTACTCATGCCTTGAGCTCTCATTAGTTTTCGTATCTCATTAACACACAAATCAAAGAGTGAGAATTAAACACCTCTTGATTTATGATCTTACTAAAAATGGGAAGCTGAGAGCATGGGACTGAAGGGCCCAGCTGAGGAGATGAGTGAGCCACGGTGGGTGCCCTGCCAGCCAGCAGTGGCCACCCTCCGTCCCTTCACTCGCGAGGACATCAGGGCGCGACCTCACACCCAGAAACACGGAGTCTCTACGTTTAGGACTCAATGTGGCACCTTCTCTGAGCAGAGATAGGCTAGAGTCACACCGGGTTTTCCTCTTTTCAAGCACTGGGCTAGGATTTGCATTAAACCTCACAGCAGTTCTCAGTTATGTCTCTACCCCAGAGACGCTCCTGCCCGGGGCTAAAGGCCATGTCCAACTCCTCTGTACATTCCCTCCTTGGGGTCACTCTCTCTGGCCTCCCAGCCGGGAGAAGCAATACCACTCAGGGAGCCAGAGCTCAGCATTGCGGGCAGAAGGGGCAGGCTTTGGAATGCAGTTCTCCAGATTAACAGCTGTGTGGCTTTGGGCAAGTCGCTTAAGTGAGCCTCGGTGTTCTCATCTACAAAATGGGGCTCCCGGCGTTGGCGCGCCTACCTCACACCATTGTGCTAAGGCCTAAATGAACTAATAAATACAGTGCTTAACAGAGTGTCTGAAATAATCTGAGAACTCAATAACCACGACTTTCCTATAAAAGATACATTACAGGTCGTAACGGATGGGGGGAGGGTGGCCATGCGTGTCATTACAGGAGTTGAAATACGTCAGCTCTACAACCTGAACTTACACAGCCCAGCCAGCAGGGGTGGGGGCCTCAGGAGTGAGCAGAAATGCCATCTGGCTCTTCATGGGGCTCTCTGGGGAGATGGTTAGTCCTCAAAGAATCCTTCCTACTGTTCCTCTCATCCCTCAGCTCACTCCTGAATCTTTGGGGTAGTTTCTTTCTCTGGTGATAGATATATACCCTTTCTTTACAACCCACTAGCAAGTCCACTCATTCACGCCAGCAAATGTCTTGAGACCTGTAAATCCAAAGCATTTGGGGTTATGTCAATAGAATGCTAAGGACACATGAAAGCCATTAAGGGGTGTCCCAGGGGAACTCATCAGCACGACGGTGTGGACGACCTCTGACTGCTCAGTGACGCTTCTCCCGTGATCTCAGACAATCGCGCTCTCATCCTGACAGTGTTGAACTGAGCCCCCAAACTTTAACTATTTTCTTCATTTTACTTATTCAGGCGCATCTTCCCAAAACCTGGAGACATTCCTAGAAAGGTACGTGGAAGGAGTTGTTTCTCATTTTGGAAAATGAATGAGAACTCTGTTGTTACCCATCATCACTTGCGCTGGGCAGCAGCTAGTCACTCTGCAAACGCTGGGAGATTATTATCCCTCCTCGGGCCAGTGAGCGTTGGAAGTGTTCATTTCCATATGTCCTTAGAGACAGATCATAAAAACGCATACAAGCTTCGATCTGGCCAAAAAAGACGAAAAGGATTTCATATTCCTGTTTATGAAGGAGAAAACAATTTTGTGTTCATTTGGGGCTTAACATTCAGAATCGGGGCCCTGGGTGCCCAGAATGGAAACTTTGGGCCCACGGGATGTCTCAGAAATCTGGACATCCTTTCCACCAGCCACCCAGGGAACACATCTGTGATTATTGACCACAAAGGCTGTGAACGATGCTAAGATGGTAGCGTGTCCCCTGCTGGAGACTCCACTCCTCAACTTCATACGTTGATGTGGTCTTTCCCTAACAGAAGATTAAAGATTATAGAGAAGAAAGGGAGAAATGGGAATGGTGATACTAAAGGAAAGAAAAATAGCAAAGTTACCCAGAGGGTGGTCACACGGACTCTCCCACAGGCCCAGCCTGTGACGCCGGTTACAGAGCTGGGTTTCCGCGTGTTTGACATTCAGCTTCCAGTTTGTCTAGGAACCCACTGTTGGACCACCCAGCCATCGTCATATACGCCATGATTGGAAACGACGTCTGCAACGGGTGAGTTACTACCAAAGAAAGTTTTTGTTTGTTTTTAATTTATTTTTATTGATTTCAGAGAGGAAGAGAGAGATAGAAACATCCATGATGAGAGAGAATCATTGATCGGCTGCCTCCTGCACACCTCGCACTGGGGATCGAGCCCGCAACCTGGGCATGTGCCCTGACTGGGAATCGAACCCTGACCTCTCTCTCGTTCATAGGTTGACACTCAACCACTGAGCCAAACCAGCTCGGGCAGTGATAGTGATTCTTGAACAAATATTCATGTTATTTGAATATCCTTAAAATCAAGACGTTGGGATTAGTCAGACTTGAGTTCAAGCCCTGGTTTGTAGGTCGACGCTCAACCACTGAGCAACACCAGCCAGGTGCAAAGAAGGTTTTGAGAATTCTTTGCCTCTGGGTTTCCCCCTTTTCTCCACTCCATATTAGCGGCCTGCTGTCGGATCAGATTTCTCTGTCTTCACAAGTCCTAGACTCATGTGGAATCAACAGAACCAACCTGGAAAGCCGAAAGACTCTTTCTACAAACATCTGACCCATTCATCCTTTGCTCTGATTCACAACAAATGTCTGTGTCATGATCAGTCCTGAGTTGTGTCACTGGCCAACAATCCAAGACTGAGAATCATGACTTCCTCCATAAAATAAGGCAGAATCACAGCTACCCCATAAGAACAACTTCTTCACTCACATCCTCATACGCCACTCATGTGGCAGAGACACCGTAGGCAACGCGCTTGCGAAGACTACACACAGTTCCGGCCCATCCTATCCATGCCCATGACCCACAGGAGAAAGCAGTTTTGCTCACCTGCTGATGCCAGTAGTGATTTCAGAATGTTGACTGCCTTCGTTCCCCCACAGCATTTTGGAAAATTTCTCAAAATCTGTGTGTACCCCTGAGGATATGCTGCATATGTGCATGCCATCTGTCCTGAGGTCGTGGCCAGAAAGAGAAAAAGGTGACACCAGATCTGGAACAACTCCCCAGTAGCCACCCAGTCTTTGTTTTAGAAAACAGAAAAATAAAGCCCAGGGCACATGATTTGCCTAAATAATTAATTAAGGCCAGCGCCCAACTCCACCCTCGGTAGTGCTAGAAGCAGGGATGCCTGCTCACTGCCCCACCTTCGCTTTCCCGAACTTCACGGTTCAGTGTCCTTCAAGTGTGTCTGTCCTCGCAGACACCTCCATGAGAGCCTAGACCTCTCCCAGTGAGGACGTGTAGACCTCATCCGTGAGTGAATTCAGGGCAGGAGATGCCACGCTGGGATCCAGAATGCTCCTGTGCCAGATCCTGCCTTGGTCCCCCCCTAAGCTGGTTTACCACTCTCCCAGAACCCCACGTCTGCCCAATGCTGGGGAACCATGTCTCAGCCCTTTGACAAACCACCTGGGACTTTCCACTAAATAGCAAAGAACCCCAAAACCTTCCATGAGCCCAGAGCCACACCACTGGCTACATCATCTCACCACACAGCAGCCCTAAGAGGCAAGTAGGGTTGTCCCCATTTCACAGATGAGGAAACTGGGGTTCTGAAAGGTTATCCTCCAAGGAGCATTGAGCAGCCACGCTGAGAGCCAGCCAGGTGCTCTGACGAAGTTCTGTGCCCTTTCCACCAGCCACACGTGCCTTATTTGCTTTCTCTCGCACGTTCACTTCTAGAAGTATGTAGCGAGCACCTGCAATGTGCCGGGTTCTGGGGTCCAGTGGCAAACAGGCCACGGGCCAGGACCTCAGGCGGCTTGTAGAAGGAGAAGCGTTGAGCTTCAGCCTCCAGCCTCCATCACAAAACAGAGCAGTCCACACCTCCCAGCCTCCGGATCATGCTCCCTGGAGGGCACTGAGAGGACGAGTTACACGGCATGAAGGACACCTACAGAAGGAGGCGTGGACTCCCAAGAGCCCAGACCCCTGAGCCGTCCCTTCTTCAGCAGAACGTGCTCACTGCAGGTAGCTTTCCTTTTCCAAAGAGCCAGGGGCAGGCAGCCATGAGCTGGGGAGCCGTGCCAGCCGCCCCCGCCGGGATCTGGGCAGAGAAGCAGCAAGCATGGGGGGAAAGAGCGGAGCTGGCCATTGGGAGGTCCCCACGGTGCCCACTTTGCAACGCCCTGTGGAGGGCTAGACACGAAGACAGCTGGCAGCGACACCTCCCCATCTGCCTGGCCGTCAAGGGGGAGCAGAGAACCGGAGAGCAAAGGGAGCCCATGAAAAGCTCCTAAGTCAGGGGCTTCTTTCTCAGCCTCTAAACTCACGCCGTCACTTCCTGAACACTTGCTCCGTGCACGAAGGTCGCGATTGGAAGATAGCTTTTAATGTCCGAACCCAAGAAGCAACGTTACGCAGAGGAACCCACGCTTCTCATGGTAACGCTGCTCAATGTGGCCTCAGCTAACCCAGCTTCCTTGGGCTTTCCCCATCACTGCCCACCCCACGAAAGCTACAGAGTATGCTGGAAAGTCAACTGTGCAAAAAGATGAGCAATTTACATCGTCAAGCCAAAAAGTATTCTAGCGTCCTTGGGTTTTTCAAACCTAACTTGAAAAAAAGAAACGAATTTAAATATAACTTTCAATGATATATTTCTCGAATACATTCACACATTCCTTATTTTTGTTTTTTTCCTAAACCACATGAAAATAAGTCAACGAGCTTAAATTCAAAAAAACGTCAGACCGAAGCCAAAAATGTGTTACTTTCAGTTTACTTTGTCCTTCTTTGTCTTAAAGTCTTTCGTTGTAGGTCAATGCTCTTATAAGTACATTCCAAAACTTTCCTTTTTCACTAACGCTTATGAAGCAAGAAGAAAAAATTTGAAATTTCCAATAGCCTCGGTAGAGCACCAGCGCTGCTAGGAAGAGGAAGGCAGAGATGCAAAATGGAATGCCTTTTGGCAGGCCGCCTGGAGGAGCAGCCAACCAGGAAAGTCAATGAGAGTTCAACTGGAAAGAGACGTTGTGGACACACGATGTGACTTCATTGCTCAGCGACATTCTGCTTCCCTACCTGCAATGCGGGTGGGACGTTTCAGAGACCAAGTTGCATACCTTGAAGTGTCAAGCGAATCATAATCAGCCCCGGACTCCTTCGATTGCACGAACTGTGTGTATCCGTTAGGATAGGTGAGGCTATGCTGCAGGAACAAAAACCCCCTAAAACCTCAGGAGTATAACGCAGCAACCATTCACATGCCAGTCACACTACATGTCCATCAAGAATCGGCGTGTGGCTCTGTTCCAGGACTCAGACTGGTGAAGTCACTGCTGACCAGAACATTGCCAGGACTCGTGGCAAAGGAAAGGAGCTTTCTAGAGGCCCTCACACCACCAAACATGACATATGTCTCTCCTCACAACTCAGATACCAAACCAGTGCCATGGCCAGCCCAACCGCACGGAATCAGGAAGCCAGAAAATAGCACCAATCACTGCCTCGTGGGGGTGGCCTTCAGGGGTGGGCATTTTGAATGTGCGTGCATCTATGCTTGTAACCTGGTAAGATCTTTTCTGTTCCTTTTAACCAACAGGAGGAGTGACCCGGTCCCCAAAATGACCACTCCTGAGCAATTCTATTCCAAGGTCATGGAGACCCTGAAGTACCTGAACACCCACCTGCCGAATGGCAGCCACGTGATCTTGTCCGGCTTACCAGACGGGACCTTTCTCTGGGATAATCTGCACAACCGATACCATCCTCTCGGTATGGTGTTGAAGATCCTTTTACTCGTTAACAATGTCCGTGTACATACAGATCCAACACAGATAGTTCGCCTCACCTAGGGATGCACCTGAAATGCCATCGCACTGCATGGCTCAGCACGGGTGCCGGGGAGTGCCCCCAGCTGCAGGGTCTAAAGGTCAGGATCCCGCGGTGGGCAGAACCAGATCCAAAGCCGGAAGGGGCAGAAGTAGTGGGCGAAGAATTAAGACCAATCGAGAGGTCAGAGTTTCAGTCAGGAAACTCCTTTCACTGAAGGTGAGATCTAAAAAAATGAGCTGATGAAGCCCACACAAGAGACAGAAAGCCTTGAGTCAAAGGGAGGATGTCTCCGAAGCTCGGTGGTGAGTGCCCCCTGGTGGCCAGATGGAATTCCGTAGCTGGGCTGGTTCCCGCTTCCATACTCAGTCTGTCTCGGGCACGCAGAGAGACAATGTTCTCCTCTCCGACAAGACAATTGAATCTCTCTCTCAGCCTAACTGATGTGATGTGTAAGGGAGAAATGAGACTGTTCTGTCACCTTCAGTCTCTCCCTTCGCTCCGAGATAGGGCCTGTTATTTCCCTTTGGGGAGCGTGAGAGAGTGCTAATGAGTAAGACACCAGTCATTGCCCCTGAGAGCTGGGAGCCTGGGTTCTGTGTCTGAGCCACAGCCCGGAAGTGGGGGTGCCTCGGGGGCGGGTATGCTGTAAGGGGGGTGGGGAGACGTGGGAGAAGAAACAGCCCCCACGGGTTCTGCCCCTGCAGCTGACCTTTCCAGGTGACCTCCCGCATGCGCCTGTCATCTTCACGCGTGGTGCCTCTCTCACTGGCACCAAAATATACGTGTGGAGCGTATCTGCTCTTCGGGGCTCAAATAAGCGCCCTGGGCCGTGCAGGGATGTGGGGGCTGGCCTCCCCCTTCCGTGGCCACCCGTGCACTTGGGTGAGGCCTTCAGCCCACCACTCAGGGCAGTGCATGGCAGCCTTCAGACACTCGCCCTGCCCTGCCCGCCCTCACCAGGGGTCACTGGTCAGACCTGGGGTTTCATGAACTTGCTCAGGAGGATTTGTCAACTGCCCCCTGAGAGCTCCCGGGCCCCCGGGAACTTGGCACTTCGTTGCGGGGAGAAAGCCGTGCGGGACCAAGTCCATTGTTGGTGACGCTCCGGTCCCTCCGGTGCCCTTGTGTCCCTCCACCTGCGTCCAGGTGCGATCAGGCCCCTCGGGCCCGCCCTGCTGTGCCAGCAGCTCATGGAGGAAGCAAACTCCTTAGCCCACTCTCCCCACTCTGGCTCTGAATGTCTAGGGCAGGGGTGGGCAAACTTTTTGACTCGAGGGCCACAATGGGTTCTTAAACTGGACCGGAGGGCCGGAACAAAAGCATGGATGGAGTGTTTGTGTGAACTAATATAAATTCAAAGTAAAGGAGCGGAGGGGAGAGCAAGAGAACCCTCCGCTCTTTCGGCTCCGCGGGCCGGATAGAACAGCGAACGGGCCGGATCCGGCCCGCGGGCCGTAGTTTGCCCACGGCTGGTCTAGGGGGTCCAGAAAAAGGAAGCATGGGTGTTCCTCAAGAGCCATGCCAGCTGGACATCAGGGCAGGTCCCTGGGCGTGCCAGCCTTCTGCAGGGAGACAGGGCCACCCTACGTGTCCCGTTGGCTGCCACATCCCGGCCTCGCTGTTTTCCAGGCCAGCTGAACAGGGACGTGACGTACGGGCAGTTGTACGCCTTCCTGAGCTGCCTTCAGGTGAGCTGGCCCTGCCTGTCCCGGGGCCCCGCCCCTCGCCGCCTCTGCGCCCCGTAACCACAGAGTCCTCCCGCCCCAGGTCAGCCCCTGCCACGGCTGGATGACGGCCAACGAGACCCTCCGGACGCTCACCTCGCAGGTAGGACTGGCGCAGCCCCGTGGCGGCACGTTGGGTCCTTCTTGCCCTGCGTTCGCTGCAGTGTTTGCCCCGGGGATGGGCTTTGGGCAGCGTGCTGGCCCCCAAGCGGGTGAACAGAAACAGCGAACTTCTGGGGGGCTTGACGGGGCCAGGGAATGTGGGGTGCCCTGCCTCTCCCCTTCCGCCTCCTCTGGGTCTGTCACTCTTACCATGTCTGCCAGTCACTGTATGTGTGTGTCTGTCTGTCTCTCTCCTATGTACATATGCGTGTACACACACACACACACACACCTTTGAGAGCCCATTGTAGGCGTGTTTGTAGAGGTGGAGAGAAGTGAGCGAGGTGAGGCCTGGTCTGAGTCCCCCCAAGTTCAGGGAGGACCAGTGCTGCAGAGCCTTCCTCTCCTCTCTACAGGAGCCCGGGGCCCACTCAGCTCTTCCACATGTTAGGGTTAGGGTTAGGGTCAGGGTTAGGGTCAGGGTCAGGGTTAGCCTTCTCTTTGTAAGAGACTCATTGAATTCCTTGTACAAATATACTTCCATTTTTAAAAGCCTTGGAGAACGTTAAGAAAAGCATCAAGAAGAGTAACAAAGTTCACCCCAAATCCCACCACCCAAAGTTAGTACGTGTGCATGTCGTTCCAGTATCACTTCCATAGGTATTGGGGGTTGTGCCTGCACGGTGTCAGAATACACACGTTGTTTTATGCCGTCTGACTTCCATCCGCTATCCCTCCACACTATGACTTTGCCATCTTGTTACAGGGGTCCTCAAACTACGGCCCGCGGGCCACACGCGGCCCACCGAGGACATTGATCCGGCCCGCTGGGTGCCGCTGCCTGTCCTGCTTAGCAGCCGACTCGTCCCCGGCCCGCGGTGCGCATAGGAATTTGTTCATAGTTTTTTTTAAACTATAGTCCGGCCCTCCCACGGTCTGAGGGACAGTGAACTGGCCCCCTGTTTAAAAAGGTTGAGGACCCCTGTAGAGTGTACGACACAGGAATGTGCCGTGACTTATCTCATCCCTTGGAGCTGGACGTACAGGTCATAGGGGTTTCCAGTTGTTCACTGTGACAAACAGCATTGGGATGGACTGTGTGTGTGTGTGTGTGTGTGTGTGTGTGTGTGTGTGTGTGCACGCACCGTGTCTATTTCCTTAAGACAAATTTCTAGAAAAATGACTGGGCCTAAGAGTGAGCTGTGTCTGAGGAGGTGACCCGTCTTGCTGGACTGCTCTTAGAAAGGTTAAACAGATTGCCATTCGGGGTCTCCGATCCCTGGGCGCTGGTCTCCATTTTCACGACTGTTCATCTTTCCCTCGCCAGACCCATGGGGAGAGTGGTCTCTTATTGCTTTCATCTGCGCCGATTTGGTTCCTAATGAGGTTTAACCGTTGGCACGCGCGTTGGCCGTGTGTGCAGGAAGAGAATTCGCGGTGTGGAGCTGCTCCGAGTGGCTCTGCGAGGACGACTGGGGGGGCAGAGGGGGCGGGGGGGGGCGGGGGGCAGAGACCATCCATTTCTTTGTTCTGCCTGAATCACCCGCTCACTCCCATCAAGGCCTAGGTCTCACGGAGCTCTCCCCGTTTCCCTTGCCTTCAGAGAGCAGCACAACTCTCCAGTACGCTGAAGAAGATTGCCACCAGCCAGAAATTTACCAACTTCCATCTTTACTACGTGGATTTTGACTTGCAAGAAAGTAAGTGTTGCTCGGCTTTGGTAGTGACACAGACAAGAGCAGCAGCTAGGGAGAGCCGGCCCCGGGCGGCTATAACCCGCAGGCAGCAGGTTGGACGGGGTCTCCCCTTACACCCTCACACACTAAGAGCTCCAGCACTGAAATAAGGCGGCGTGTGACCCTCTGCCTGGGAAGGGGAAGCTCACGCCTGATTTCACCGTCATCTTAGAAACCCTCAAACACAGAGCCAGCGACCAGGTGGAAAATGCTTCGGCAGGGGGCCAACGGGTCGATGGGAATCACCTTTGTTCTGGCCGGTATCGCAGCATCTGCTTACCAATGGGCTACAGATGAGTGTGACGGGGACGGGGGCTAAGGCGGTGCCTCCCACAGTGGGCACTGATTTGCCTACTTACTCACGATGCAGAGTCCCAGGCCCCGCACAGAACAAAATAAATCCGAGTCTCTGTGGGAATGACCTCAGATTTGCCTGTGGCAGGATGGACAGCCCGGGTCTCAGCTTCCTGGAAAGAACATTCGTATTTCTCTGCTGCCATTCTGTCCAAACACAGGGGCCACTGAGGTGTGGCCACGGCAATAGGTATGGTCCTTCGCACGTTGACGCTGAAAAATTATTATTATTTTTAAACATACTTTTATTGATTTCAGAGAGGAAGGGAGAGGGAGAGAGAGAAACATCAATGATGAGAGAGAATCATTGATCAGTGGCCTCCTGCACATGTCCCACTGGGGACGGAGCCTGCAAACCAGGCATGAACACTGACCGGGAATTGAACCCATGACCTTGGATCATAGGTCAACACTCAACCACTGAGCCATGCTGGCCTGGCTGAAAAAAATGATTGTTGATTGGCTTTAATCCTCCCAGTCTCATGCTAAACAATTGTTGTACAAGAGACACGCCTCCTGTTGATGGATTGACCTCTGGGGTGGCGCTAATGAAAAGCTTTGCCATGCATGCACAGGATGGGCCATTTCTCCTCCAGAGGTCATCATCTCTGCCTCCCCCCCCCCCCCCCCCCCCCCCGCCCAGCCCGAGCAGCCAGGGGGAAGCAGATGGCCTTCGTGAATCATCGCAGATTACATTAGCTGACACGGGCGGCATTGCAGAGTCTAGTACTTCAGCTCTGAACATCTTCCCAACAAGACTGATCGCCCTTAACTAGATTTCCTGCCTAGGTGATGCCTATTTTCCTCACGGGGAGAGGCATTTTGATGGATAACCTCGCATTAAAATGCAGAGCTAACGACTCATTAATGAATTCCTGCTGTAAACAAATATACCGCCAAGTGATCTTGGATCATCGTCAACCTTGAACCTAGAGGAAGTTATTAAAAATATAATCATGTCTAACATGCACAGGGAATGTCCTCACTTTCCGAGGGAGCCCCCAGCTTTGTGCTTTGTTACCGTTGGGGTTACAGGCAGTTCCCTGCACATTTCTGAGCGCTCAGACCTGACAAGGGGGCAGCCATATCTGCGGGACACACCTCAGCCATGGTTACAGGAATGTGTGACCCCCTCAATGCCGTGCCTGGGACACTGCTGGTCCCCAGGAAAGAGTACCATTTCTTTCCATCACACCCTTGCTACCCAGCGTGTGGTCTGGGGCGAGCAGCATCCACTCCCCCTGGGGGCTACTTATAAATGCAGAACCCCAGCCCCACTCCTCATTGGGGCCTAGGAACCTGCATTTTAGTGCAGTCCACAGACAATCCCATGCACATTAAAATTTAATAAATGAGGCTCTATAATGCTGCCAGATTAAGATTGTTAGTCAGTGAGGCATCAGGTTTTTGCTACGTCCTACCATGTGCTGTGTAGGTGCTGGGGATATAGCCCTCAACAAAACAGAACAGTCCTTATCTTCACGAAGGGCCTAGAGCAGAAGACCTTGACCCTTGGCCCAGTCCTGGCCAGTATTGCATTGATGACCTTGATGCTTGTCAGGAGAGATCATCAGCCCATTCTTGTCCTCAGAACAGCAATAAATGCAGTAACAAAGCAAAAAAAAAAAAAATTCAGTTAACCTGAACTAAACATTCTAAACCACATGGCAGTCGGCACTTCACCGAGAAACCTCCCTGTGTCTCTCGGGCTTAGCCATTCTCATCGACAGTTCGAGGACCTTCCTGAGGTTTTGTTCCTGACAAAAACAAATAGGACGATCCCGTTGGGTACAGGGCCTTCCTCGCCTTCTCTACGTGAAGTCCACGCGCACTGCACTGGGGAGGACAGACGGACGCGGTGGGAGGGTGGGAGGGAACGTGGAGGCAGAGGGACCGGTGCCGGGACCCACCCCGGGACCAGCTGATGCAGCGCCTCGCATTTCACATCCAGGTGCCCGAGGTCTGCCTGAAAGAGCTGGAAGTTTATCTAGTTTCCAGGAACTGTAGCAAGAACTTGACTTATGCCCCAAGTTCTACCACTGCAAAGGGAATTTTGACCTTGAAAGCTTAGCATTTTCCAGAGCAGGCAGAAGGACCGTCCACTCCTAGACCCATCTCTGTGGGGAACTACCCACTGGGCGGCTCACAGCCTGGCAATCTGGTCCACCCCGTGGGGGTGCATGTGCCCTTCCAGGAAAAGGTGAGAATTTACAACCGGACAGAACTGTGTGCCTGTCCCGACTCAGACCAGAGGAGCTGCAACCTCGGGCACATGAAATAACCACACAGCTTTTGTTTCCTTTTGAGCAACGTGGCAGTAACGGCAAGCGGGGCCATGTAAGGATGAAGGCACCTTGCAACAGAGTAGGGACTCAGCAGTGGAATAGGGACATCCCCTCCCCACCCCCGCCACGGTCACCTGTGCATGTGAAGCCACTGCCTCAATCTCCCAGGGCTCATGATACCTGGACAACAAATGTTTATTCTCTTTCTTTATTTATATATATATATCTTTATTATTGATTTCAGAGAGGAAGGGAGAGGGAGAGAGCAAGATAGAAACATCAATGATGAGAGAGAATAATCAATCAGCTGCCTCCTGCATGCCTCCACTGGGGATTGAGCCCACAACACGGGCATGTGCCCTGACCGGGAATCAAACCCTGACCTCCTGGTTTATAGGTCGACGCTCAACCACCGAGCCATGCCAGCCAGGCTATTCTCTTTCAATGTCCAACTCAGCTCCATCACTAATACACCTGTGGGCCACGCTGTGTCCCTTAGAGGAAGCTGTGGTGGAAATGCATCCATCACTGTGGTCTCCTTTCATGAGACATGACGACCCACTTATCAAACCTGCAGTCTGCATGGTCCCACGAACATCTCTCCTTTCTGTGCTGCATTTGACCTGTGGCATCATCCTATCCTCTTTTTAAATATGAAACTCACCATTCCACACCCCGCGACAGAGCACATCGCACTTGAGGGCCTGCCCCCTGAGGGTGGGCACCCCGCCCGGCCCTGAAAGATGGTTGCTTGTCTCCAGAGGCTCTCTGTCCCTCGCTGACTCACCAGCCGCCCCCCAACTGGCCATGAGCTACACAGAGGCAGCGATTTCCCCCCGCGGGAAAGGGCAGCTGAGCGGGCAAGGGCCTCACCCTCATCTGCGCCACACCTCCCCACAGAGGCAGGAAAGTGCCGCCGGGCTGACAAGGCCATTTTCACACTGACTGCTGGAACACACCGCCGCTACCCTCCGCTTCCATGGCAACGCCGTGGGAGCACACCGTGTCTCAGATCCTGCCATGTACCTACAAAAACAACCCATGACCTCATGGTGCGGACCAGCATGTGGGTTTCTCTTCTTAAATCCCTGAGAGCGTTACTGGCCATGAAAGAGCCACACACGCTCTATGAATCTCCTCCCAGGACGTCTATGGCCGCGCGGAAAAGCAGGTCATTAGCCAAGGCTCTCTGACTTCCCAGGTAAAGAAAACACATCATGTGACAAATCCCGAGAGGTCATTCATGATCATTCATGAAGAACAAAGAGGGCCTGGCCGGTGTTGCTCAGTGGTTGAGCGTTGACCTATGAACCAGGAGGTCACAGTTCAACTCCCAGTCAGGGCACATGCCCAGGTTGCAGGCTCGATCCCCGGTAGGGGGCGTGCAGGAGGCAGCCGATCCATGATTCTCTCTCATCATGGATGTTTTTCTCTCTGTCTCCCTCTCCCTTCCTCTCTCTCTAAATATCAATAAAAAACATTTTTTTAAAAAAGGGAGAAACAAAGAGGCCACAGGTCCCTGCCCTTGAGTTTTCTGCGGGCCGAGGAGGGAAGAACTGGAGGAAGCTTAGCGATGCCTGCGCCCCTCTCTGGACGTTGGGGAGTGAGCACTGGGCCACCCTGGGGCAGCAGGTCCAGGCGTTTCTCCCGGGAGGCTCTCTAAGGATGTGTTTCCCTCGGGCGTTCTCACAGACTATGCTACTACCATGTAGGGTTCACCTACTGTTGCCTCGAGCAACAGACACTCCTGGCCTGTCGCCCTGGTGAAGGACAGCTGTATTGCTTTCATCAACATGTTGTAGTAATCATATTTCTCACGCCCTGTGGGATCTTTGAGATGCTGCCCCGCTGGCCGCTGGGAAACGAGATGGACTGCAACGGGTGCCGAATATTCCAGAGCTCGCCTGGCCCCGCCACACAGCCACATCCACTCGCACATGTGTTCCTCCGAGTCAGGAAAACAGCAATCACACAGTGGGGAGATCATGTCTGTTCAGAAAGCCCCCCTCCCCAGCACGAGATACGTCTCATGGGCAGCCCGGGTGGGTGAGCCCGGCTCGGGAGGCAGCGGGCAGCTCTGGCGACAGTCCCTGCTCTAACCCTGGCTGTCTGTGTGCCCGCAGCCATAAAGAAGTGGCAGAAGAGAGGCGGGCAGCCCTGGCAGCTCCTCGAACCCGTCGATGGATTCCACCCCAGTGAGGTGAGCCGTCATACCGTGGTTGTTGACAACAACCTGTGAGGTTATTTTTTAACATAATTATGCATTCCACACGTGGGTTAGATAGGAGAGTCAATAAAAGTAAAGAGAAAATCAGAAGAAGAGGAAAACAAGGTGGAAATGATACCCGGCCTTTGAGTTTATGTCTATAGTTCGCACGTGTGTGGGGAAGTTCTGAGAGATGCCCGTTACCTGGCTCTGTGCTTCCCAGGGGTCAGTGCAGAGAGGGGCCTAGTCGTGGCCTCCATAACATAACGTGGGTCAGGTACACACACACAAATCCCAAGGATTCCTGAAAGCGAGACCTGTGAGAAATCTCTTCTGTGGATCCTTCTAGAAAGGACACTATGAGAAGACAGCAGGGGGAGCCGGAAGGCAGGACTCTGTCCCTTCCTGCCCCCACCCTGTCCATCATCCTGGCTTCAATCCAGGAAGCTCCATGCTTATCTGCCACTCATCTGGACTGATTCATGATGCTTCTTTATTTAAAAACTAGAGGCCCGGAGCATGAATTTGTGCATGGGTGGAGACTGGCTGGCCCCCTCCCCAATCGAGGTGTGGGGGGGCAATCGGGGGCGGGGCCAATCAGGAGCGCGGCCAGCTGAGGGGAGGGGCTGCAGCGGGGCGGGGGGGGGGGGGGAGGAGGAGAAGAGAGGCTGCAGACAGTTGGTCAGCTGGCCCCACCCCCAGGTCCAACTCCCAGTTGAACTTCCGGTCGGTTGAGGGGACAATTTGCATATTAGCCTTTTATTATATAGGATAAGGATAAAAGAAGTAGGAGGGAAGTCGCTCTGCCATTTTCAAAATTTTGAAAGCTGAGAGTCCACCACCACTCTAGTCTTTCTGACTCAGCCTTGGTGAGGATGGGGTGGCAGTGACCAGGGTCCAACCTAAGAAGCGCTTTTGGTGTCCTCTCCTGTGGCCTTGGCCCTGATGGTCAGCCAGGCCACGGGGAGGGCTGGCCATCCCCTCCGGAGTGTGAGTGGAGCGTAGCTCACCTTGCCCAGGCTCTGGGAGGAACCCAGGGCAGGGCTAACAGACAAAGGAGAGTGCCCCTCCATCCCCACATGAGTGCACAGTGGAGTCCCACAAGTGCTGGGTAGATCTACAGTGAGCATCGGATGCCCGTCTCACAAACAACCAAAAATAAATAAATCCAAAGCATCTCAGAACATCTGACTTTCCTGTGGATCCTGCGATAAAAGAGAATTTTGGGCTAGAAGCTGGTTAGATATAGAGTCTGCCCCTTTCCAAAAAAAAAAAAAAAAAAAGATGTCTTTGGTTTTGGAATAATGTGGAGACCTTCTTTCTGGAAGGACAGAGGGGAGGGCTGATCGCCGTGGTAGTAGTTGTTGTCATTCTTTGTGCAGAATAGCTTTGTACCTTCTACTCTTCTGATTTGATAGAGAGAAGGGGTAGGAAGACATAGTCAGAGAGGGAGTTAGTTAAGAACAAACGAGCCCGGCCAGTGTGGCTCAGTGGTTGAGCATCGACCTATGAACCAGGAGGTCATGGTTCAATTCCTGCCTGGTCCGGGCACATGCTGGGGCTGTGGGCTCGATCCCCAGTAGGGGGCATGCATGAAGCAGCTCATAAATGATTCTCTCTCATCATGGATGTTTCTCTCTCTCTCTCCCTCTCCCTTCTTCTCTGAAATCAATACAAATATATTTTTTAAAAAGAATCGTTAAATTAAAAAGAGCAAACTAAATAGAAGAGGGTTGAAGACAGCTTTGTTTTATCCCTTGGGACAAATCCGTCTGATCCATTACAAAGCCGTGCTGTCCCTTGAACATCAGGGCTCCAGGCCTGTCTCACGGGTCCTCCGTCTTACATCGGACGGCTTTGCCTGCAACCGATCATTGAAAACGGAGTCAACGCTGAAAACCGGCGTGTGCCATCATCTCGTTAACCCGGGGGATCTGCGCACATGCTGGTGGTGGGTGAGGGCGTGGGCACCGGTGGGCAGCCACCACTACGCTCTCCTAGGAAGACCCGCCATCGTGTGGCTGCAAAAGGGGTCCCCCGGGAAGTTACCTCACAGCGTGATCCGATCATAAACTCCTGCTGAGCGGTGCTGTGGGCAGTCACGGGGCATATAACTCCCTAGTGACAGGCCCACCTTTCCCGTCAGCAAGCCCTGTCCCCCTTCTTGTGCACGTGGCTAACACACCTTTGACAGCAGTGTAGCCACCCCCAAGAGAGCACATGATCTTCACTGCCCTGTAACCCCGTCCCCGCCTTGCTCTCTCCCACCCTCGTGACACCCTCCTTACTTCCCTCCGTGGTTCCAAATGCATAAAGGCGACTGCAACGCTGTCATTCCCGGGAGCATCTGAGAGCTGGCTCCCCGGCAGGTGTCGTCAGCTTGACACAAATAAAATCTTACTCAGAATTCTCTACAGGTTTGGACGTTAACTTGCATCAGAAATAAGGACACATGTGGCTGAGCAAGGAAACCTGGCTCAATTTAAGTTATTATCAGAGGGGGAAGTCCTGGAGGCCACCTGGAGGCGGCAGGCACCATGGGCCCAACCAGACACTGCACCGGGCCCCTCCCTCCCATGACTCACGCCTGCGTCCTGGAGACACGGGGCTCCGAGTAGAACCTGAAAGAGCTGTTTTGCCAAAACCTCCTCTCAGACAAGGGGGTGTCAGGTCGCCTGCTCTGTCACCCCTCCTATGAGAATGTCAAGGAGAAGCCCTCACAGTGGACCAAGGACCACCCCATGGCCTGGCAGCAGGAGGGTTTCCGAGCAGCAGCAGCGGGCAGACGGGGGTGGCGATGCCCCCCCCCACCCAGAAGCACCCGGGCAGCCTGGCTGCCTGCAGATACGTCAGATGCGGACACACCTGAGCAAGGGCCACGCGTGCTGGAAACGGCAGCTACGTCCGGACACAGGCAGCACCGCCCAGCCGGGCCCTGCGAGGGTCAGCTACAAAGGGAGGGACCCAAAGGGCTCGCTCAGCTGACCAGAAGATCCACGGAACCAGCACCCTCGGTTCCACAGTCCTGGGGCCAGAGTCACCCCGTGCCGTGTGCGGCGGGGTTAGGGAGCCGGCGGCCCTGAACCCCTCCTGTGCAGCTGTCTCCCCGCCAGGAAGCTGTCTCCATCCCGCCCCGGGACAGGTGCGGGGGAGCCGGTGGCCAGCGTCTCCGTGGAAAGTACACCGGCTTGCACCCCTCTGAGGAAAGGCAGCGCATTGAGTAAGCAGTGACGCCGATCTGCCTCTCGTGACAGAAACGTGTCTGTGATCCGAGCAAAGTCCACGGCAGCAGGTGGCAGGCCGGAGGGCTGACTGCTCAACGCTGCACATTTGCCAACACGCACGGAACTGCTTGCCAAAGAGAGCGCGTTCTACTGTGTGTAAATTACACCTCCAAAGGAGATCAGACAGTGGGCTTTACAGAGGGATCCCGTGTGTGTGTGTGTGTGTGTGTGTGTGCACGTGTGTGTGTGCATGTGTGTGTGCACGTGTGTGTGTGCACATGTGTGTGTGCACGTGTGTGTGTGCATGTGTGTGTTCACACACATCAGAAAGGCTCCACGCCCGATGGCAATAGTGTCTGAATCTATTGTGATTGCAGATGCCTTGAGTTTCTCTTCTTGCTTCAGGGTTTTAAATTGTTCCCAAATGGCTAGGCATTGCTTCACTATTGTCAAGCCTGAATAAGGGAGCCCAAACGCTACTTGTGCTGGAGGAACGGCCATGGGAATAGGAGAGTGCAGGAGGGCGGCCCTGCCCCACGCCCCGTGCCCCGCGTCGTGGGAGCTACAGGCAGAGGCTGGTGCCAGATCCCCCGGGAGCCCCTCAGCAGTGGTCCCGAAATGAAAGACTGAGCATAGCGGGCCTTCTCAGCACAGACCTCTAGTCTAGTAACAACAGCGCCACTCTCATTGGAGACGCAACGAATAGCAGTGCCCACGCATGAATATTTTAATCTCCACGAGAGGGACGGCCCACTAATTGCTTTCGGAGCAGGCAGCGACCACATGGCCAAATCTGGGCTCCATCACTTTAACTTCCTCTGCTCCTCACCCGGCTCCTCCCTGTTAACGTAGACGGGGAAGTAGAGGGTCCCGTCTCCTCCCTGTTAATGTAGACGGGGAAGTAGGGGATCCCGTCTCCTCCCTGTTAATGTAGACGGGGAAGTAGGGGATCCCGTCTCCTCCGTATTAATGTAGACGGGGAAGTAGAGGATCCCGTCTCCTCCGTATTAATGTAGACGGGGAAGTAGAGGATCCCGTCTCCTCCTTATTAATGTAGACGGGGAAGTAGAGGATCCCGGCTCCTCCCTGTTAATGTAGACGGGGAGTAGAGGATCCCGTCTCCTCCGTATTAATGTAGACGGGGAAGTAGAGGATCCCGTCTCCTCCGTATTAATGTAGACGGGGAAGTAGAGGATCCCGTCTCCTCCGTATTAATGTAGACGGGGAAGTAGAGGATCCCGTCTCCTCCGTATTAATGTAGACGGGGAAGTAGGGGATCCGGCTCCTCCCTGTTAATGTAGACGGGGAAGTAGAGGATCCCGGCTCCTCCCTGTTAACGTAGACGGGGAAGGAGAGGATCCCGGCTCCTCCCTGTTAATGTAGACGGGGAAGGAGAGGATCCCGGCTCCTCCCTGTTAATGTAGACGGGGAAGTAGAGGATCCCGGCTCCTCCCTGTTAATGTAGACGGGGAAGTAGAGGATCCCGGCTCCTCCCTGTTAATGTAGACGGGGAAGGAGAGGATCCCGGCTCCTCCCTGTTAATGTAGACGGGGAAGTAGAGGATCCCGGCTCCTCCCTGTTAATGTAGACGGGGAAGTAGAGGATCCCGGCTCCTCCCTGTTAATGTAGACGGGGAAGGAGAGGATCCCGTCTCCTCCGTATTAATGTAGACGGGGAAGTAGAGGATCCCGGCTCCTCCCTGTTAACGTAGACGGGGAAGGAGAGGATCCCGGCTCCTCCCTGTTAATGTAGACGGGGAAGGAGAGGATCCCGGCTCCTCCCTGTTAATGTAGACGGGGAAGTAGAGGATCCCGGCTCCTCCCTGTTAATGTAGACGGGGAAGTAGAGGATCCCGTCTTATCCCTGTTAACGTAGACGGGGAAGTAGAGGATCCCGTCTCCTCCCTGTTAACGTAGACGGGGAAGTAGAGGATCCCGTCTCCTCCCTGTTAACGTAGACGGGGAAGTAGAGGATCCCGGCTCCTCCGTATTAATGTAGACGGGGAAGTAGAGGATCCCGGCTCCTCCCTGTTAATGTAGACGGGGAAGTAGAGGATCCCGTCTTATCCCTGTTAACGTAGACGGGGAAGTAGAGGATCCCGGCTCCTCCGTATTAATGTAGACGAGGAAGTAGAGGATCCCGTCTCCTCCGTATTAATGTAGACGGGGAAGTAGAGGATCCCGGCTCCTCCGTATTAATGTAGACGGGGAAGTACAGGATCCCGTCTCCTCCATATTAATGTAGACGGGGAAGTAGAGGATCCCGTCTCCTCCGTATTAATGTAGACGGGGAAGTAGAGGATCCCGGCTCCTCCGTATTAATGTAGACGAGGAAGTAGAGGATCCCGTCTCCTCCGTATTAATGTAGACGAGGAAGTAGAGGATCCCGGCTCCTCCGTATTAATGTAGACGGGGAAGTAGAGGATCCCGGCTCCTCCCTGTTAATGTAGACGGGGAAGTAGAGGATCCCGGCTCCTCCCTGTTAATGTAGACGGGGAAGTAGAGGATCCCGTCTTATCCCTGTTAACGTAGACGGGGAAGTAGAGGATCCCGTCTCCTCCCTGTTAACGTAGACGGGGAAGTAGAGGATCCCGTCTCCTCCCTGTTAACGTAGACGGGGAAGTAGAGGATCCCGGCTCCTCCCTGTTAACGTAGACGAGGAAGTAGAGGATCCCGGCTCCTCCGTATTAATGTAGACGAGGAAGTAGAGGATCCCGGCTCCTCCGTATTAATGTAGACGGGGAAGTAGAGGATCCCGGCTCCTCCCTGTTAATGTAGACGGGGAAGTAGAGGATCCCGGCTCCTCCCTGTTAATGTAGACGGGGAAGTAGAGGATCCCGGCTCCTCCCTGTTAACGTAGACGGGGAAGTAGAGGATCCCGGCTCCTCCCTGTTAACGTAGACGGGGAAGTAGAGGATCCCGTCTCCTCCGTATTAATGTAGACGGGGAAGTAGAGGATCCCGTCTCCTCCGTATTAATGTAGACGGGGAAGTAGAGGATCCCGTCTCCTCCGTATTAATGTAGACGGGGAAGTAGAGGATCCCGTCTCCTCCGTATTAATGTAGACGGGGAAGTAGAGGATCCCGGCTCCTCCGTATTAATGTAGACGGGGAAGTAGAGGATCCCGTCTCCTCCGTATTAATGTAGATGGGGAAGTAGAGGATCCCGGCTCCTCCGTATTAATGTAGACGGGGAAGTAGAGGATCCCGGCTCCTCCCTGTTAATGTAGACGGGGAGTAGAGGATCCCGTCTCCTCCGTATTAATGTAGACGGGGAAGGAGAGGATCCCGGCTCCTCCCTGTTAACGTAGACGGGGAAGTAGAGGATCCCGGCTCCTCCGTATTAATGTAGACGAGGAAGTAGAGGATCCCGGCTCCTCCCTGTTAACGTAGACGGGGAAGTAGAGGATCCCGGCTCCTCCGTATTAATGTAGACGGGGAAGTAGAGGATCCCGGCTCCTCCCTGTTAATGTAGACGGGGAAGTAGAGGATCCCGGCTCCTCCCTGTTAACGTAGACGGGGAAGTAGAGGATCCCGGCTCCTCCGTATTAATGTAGACGGGGAAGTAGAGGATCCCGGCTCCTCCGTATTAATGTAGACGGGGAAGTAGAGGATCCCGGCTCCTCCCTGTTAACGTAGACGGGGAAGTAGAGGATCCCGGCTCCTCCCTGTTAATGTAGACGGGGAAGTAGAGGATCCCGTCTCCTCCCTGTTAACGTAGACGGGGAAGGAGAGGATCCCGGCTCCTCCTGTTAATGTAGACGGGGAAGGAGAGGATCCCGGCTCCTCCCTGTTAATGTAGACGGGGAAGTAGAGGATCCCGGCTCCTCCCGGTTAACGTAGACGGGGAAGGAGAGGATCCTGTCTCCTCCCTGTTAATGTAGACGGGGAAGTAGAGGATCCCGTCTCCTCCCTGTTAATGTAGACGGGGAAGTAGAGGATCCCGTCTCCTCCCTGTTAATGTAGACGGGGAAGGAGAGGATCCCGGCTCCTCCCTGTTAATGTAGACGGGGAAGTAGAGGATCCCGGCTCCTCCCGGTTAACGTAGACGGGGAAGTAGAGGATCCCGTCTCCTCCCTGTTAATGTAGACGGGGAAGGAGAGGATCCCGGCTCCTCCCTGTTAATGTAGACGGGGAAGTAGAGGACCCCGTCTCCTCCCTGTTAATGTAGACGGGGAAGTAGAGGATCCTGTCTCCTCCCTATTAACGTAGACGGGGAAGTAGAGGATCCCGAATGGTTGGCGCCACGTCACCGTTAGGAAGACAGCTGACGCACATCAGGTCGAAAGGCAATAAAGGAGAGGAACAGGCAGTGACCTCCGGCAGACCTGGCGGCGGCCCCGTGCTGAGAACGGCAGGAAAACAGCACAGGCCAGTCCTCTGTCTTCAAAGACACTGATGCTCCACTGAGCCGATCCCCCTCCCGGGAAGCTGCCGGCTACACAGTCAGCCTGTGCGTGTGTGTGTGTGTGCGTGCGCATGTGCATGTGGTATATGTCATGTGTATAGGAGGGTATGTGGTATATGGGGGGGTTGTGTGTATATGATATCCATATTGAATGTGGTATGAGTGTGGCGTATGTGATATGTGGGGGGTGTTACATGTGATGCATGTGTTGTGTGTGTGTGTGGTACATATGTGTGGTGTTTGTGTGCATGTGATACATGTCATATGGGGGGTATATGGGGTATATGTGGTGTGTGTATGTGATGTGCGTGGTACCTGCGGTATGTGTGGTGTGTGTATGTAATGTGTGTGGTGTATGTCATGTGGGGGAGTGTGGTATATGTGGTGTGTGTGTGTGATGTGTGTAGTGTATGTGGTGTGTGTGTGTGTGATACGTGTAGTGTATGTGGTGTGTGTGTGTGTGATACGTGTAGTGTATGTGGTGTGTGTGTGTGTGATACGTGTAGTGTATGTGGTGTGTGTGTGTGGGTGTGTGTGTGGTGTGTTGGACACCACATGGATCTGACCAAGATCACAGAGCCGGGTGGCTAGAATTTGGGGTCCACCTCAGCAGGCTCAGGAACATATTAATATCCTGGGGATATCTAATACAGCGACTCAATCAGTCCTCGTTTTTCCTAACAACTGCTGAACTCTGAAACACAATTTAGACCAGAAAGGTCTTCGGATCATTTTCTCTGCCCCGCCCCCCGCCCCCCTTTGCAAGTGAGAGGACCGCAGCCGGGAAGGTGGGCGAGGACGCCCAGCACCACGCAGGGAGCTGACGGCTCTGCCGTTGGAAGGTGGGGCCCTGCCCTCGGGAGACGTGCCCATGTGCTTCTGCCCAAAGTCGGGACAACCCGGAGCTTCCTCCCTGGACAGTGTGCTCGCCTCCGAGACCTCGGCAGCCACATCCCTGACCGCCCGGCATTGACGCCTGTGCGATCCAGCCACCAGGGCGAAGGCTGGCCAGGCCCCAGCGGCTGCGTGCATGAGGGGTGATCTGCGGGAGAGGCTGCCCATCAAAGGCACGCTCAGGAGGAGCCAGAGGCCTGGACACCAGAACGGATCCTGCTGGCAGCGCGAACAGAGAGCTCCCTGATAAGCAACAACGCTCTGAGACGGGCCCGCCCCGACCTCCAGCCCCACACTCGCAGGATCCCACTGCACCCTGCACCTGTCCAGCCTCATGGCCCGGCACCCATCCCTCCCACGCCATGCCCTCCCCACCTCTGTGCCTGTGCACGTGCTGTCCTCCACCATCGCACCGCTCCCCCCGGCATCCACCTGGGGAACCCCTCCTTGAGAATTCAGCTCTGCCATCGCCCTCTTCACAGAGGACCTGTCCCTCCCCCTCCCCACCCCCAGCAGAGTCTGCACCTCTTCCCCTCCCTGTGGCTTCACGGGTGCCCTTTCGCACGCTGGGTTTTCTCACTAGACTTGGAGCTCTTTAAGGAAAGGATCCGACGGGCTCATCTCCAAAACCCAAGCTCTAGGCCCGCAGTAAGTGTTCCCTGTCCACAGAGAAATAGACAAATGGCTTTCTGAGGAAGTGTGTTCGTTATCTATTACTAAATCACAAATTAGCAAAAGTTCAGCAGCAAAACAATATTCATCTCTTGTCTCACCATCGCTGAGTGAGGAGCGCCTGGCACTGGACAGGGTCTTCCGCTTCGGGCGTCACAGACTAAAGTCCAGGTGTGTCACCCGGGCTGCGTGCTCATCCAGAGACCCAACCGGGGCAGAGCTGTTTTCAGATTCACGTGGGTTCTGGGCAGAATTCATTCCCCTGTGAGGTGGGACTGAGGACCAATTCCTGCTGGATGTCAGCAGGAGGCACCCTCCACCCCCTGCCACGTGGCTTCCTGCTTCACCAGGGCCACAAGGAGGGTCCCCGGTGGCAGAGTGGTTTTACATAATGTTCCATCCGCACTGAAGTGACCTTTCACCTTCGCCGTGTTCTGCTGGTAAGAACCAAGCGATAGGTCCCACCCTCACCAGGGAAGGATGATGGTAGGAAGCATGGACCATCCAGAGTGTGTCCCCACACAAAGAAGAGAGGGGGTCTTGCTGGTGAAGTCTTTACTGGGTTGTCATTTCCATTTTGCTCCTCCTCACAGGTGGCGTCGCTGCTGCTGGCAGACGGCTTGTGGGACAAGGTGCGGCTGCAATGGCCCCAGGTCCTGGGGAAGGAGAATCCATTCAACGCCCAGATTGAACAGGTGTTTGGAGACCAAGGGGGACACTGAGTCCCCGGGGACATGGGCTCCTGGGGAGCTTAGGGAAACGGAAACTTGGGTAAACTCACCCAGCGTGTAGTTCCCTATCCCCCCAGTCTCACAGGCCTCTCCCTACAGCCCTTTGCAGTGCTTTTCTCTCCTCTAGGAGCACATCTGAGCGACAGTGTGACTCTCTGAGCTTCTGGGTTCAGTTCCCCGCCCACTGACCCTCTTACAATGCTATATAATAAAGAGGTGATATGCAAATTGACTGTCACACCTCGCACAAGATGAGCACCCCCATGTGGTCACAAGATGGCCGCCACAAGCTGGCCGGCAGGGGAGGGCAGTTGTGGGTGATCAGGCCAGCAGGGGAGGGCAGGTGGGCGCAATCGGGCCTGCAGGGGAGGGAGGGCAGTTAGGGGTGACCAGGCCGGCAGGAGAGGGCAGTTAGGGGCAACCAAGCCAGCAGGGGAGGGTAGGTGGGGGCAAACTGGCCGGCAGGAGAGGGCAGTTGGGAGTGACCAGGCCAGCAAGGGAAGGCAGTTAGGGGTGACCAGGCTGGCAGGGGAGGGCAGTTGGGGGGGGCCAGGCCTGCAGGGGAGGGCAGTTGGGGGAAACTAGGCTGGCCAGGGAGGGCAGTTAGGGGCAACCGGGCCTGCAGGGGAGGGCAGTTGGGGGCAATAGGGCCGGCAGGGGAGCAGTTAGGTGTCGATCAGGCTGGCAGGGGAGTGGTTAGTGGCCAATCAGGCAGGCAGGCAGGTGAGTGGGAGCAGTCCCAGATTGTGAGAGGGATGTCCAACTGGATGTCCCACTGGGATTGGGCCTAAAGTCAGACATCCCCTGAGGGGACCCAGATTGGAGAGGGTACAGGCTGGGCTGAGGGACACCCCCCCCCCTCCAGTGCACAAGTTTCATGCACTGGGCCTCTAGTCTTTAATAAAGAGCTTTGGGCCCGGCCAAGGTGGCCCATGAACCAAGATGTCACCAGTTCAATTCCCCGTCAGGGCACATGCCTGGGTTGCAGGCTCCATCCCCAGTAGGGGGTGTGCAGGAGGCAGCTGATGGATGTTTCCCTCTCACAGATGTTTCTATCTCTCTATCCCTCTCTCTTCCTCTCTCTCTAAAATCAATAAAAACATATTTTTAAAAAAATTTTTAATTATAAAGAAAAAGAGCTTTGGGTGCCGTTCCCAGCAAGAGAGCATCTGTGCCCTTGAATGGCTAATTGTGGTAAATAAATAAATAAATAAATAAATAAATAAATAAATAAATAATTATTCCAGCATATTGGGCAACTTACCTGGGTCTCAGTGCGCCAGGGGACTGACCCCCCCCCCCTTGGTTATGGATGTAGGACACAAAACACAATGGCATTTTTCACTGCCTCTGTCAGAAATGTTTTCCTGTCACATTGCGTTTGTCGCAGATACAACTGGTTCTTACTATCCAGGGCAGTCATTATTCTACAGAGTCGCCTGAACACTTGACGAGCAAGCACTGAACCTCTGCTCCCAGGCTGACCTAGACACACAGGTGACATTTTCGCCAGCCTCGGGTCACAGCAAGGTCTTCAGGCGATCAATGCACAACCTTGAAAGACACCTTCTTCAGTGCGTAGTTGATTGGTGAACACTGAGCTCAGGGCCAACAGCAGGAAGACTCACAGGAGAGAACCCTATCCGCTCGCCTGTCTTCCCCCTGAGGTGCCCACCGCCGACCTGCACTCAGAAACTCAGACGGCCCTTTGGCGTTGCCCCTGGATGACACCGTCACAGTGAAATCACCAACAAAAAGCGTAGAAGCGCCCACAACGTGGCAGTAGATCTGCTGTGAAAAGGACACTTGTTTATAAGAGGCAGAGCTTTGCCTCATTCCACCTCAACTGGGGCCCTGCGGTTCAGGGGGCTGAACATTTTTACCGCTCAGATGACAAGCGTGCCAGGGGTACCGATATGGGGGTTACGGGTAAATTCACCAATACAGAACTCGCCAGGAGTGAGGGTTGCCTGTGTCCTGAAATATCGTTTGTGGCCATGGGTACTGTCAGAGCCCGTAAAAGAGGCACACATATGAACATGTGCCCGGGCTTACATATTTCCAAATTCTTGCACCAGGGGGATATTTGCTTTCATCACAACAGGTTTTCTTCGTAATCCTGTCTTATTTTTGTAATTAAACTGTCTCTGAGAGGGGGTCGCAGGCTCCCCCAGCCTGCCAGGGGGTACCTGACACAGGAAGGCCCCATGGGCTGGGTGGGGGCTTGGAGAGGAACTCCATGGCTAATCAGTGGGGAGGCACAGCCCGGGTCCCTGCTGCCCGGAAAGTCCAGGGTGGAAGTTCTGCTGAGAGCCGTCTGTCCCGCTCACCGTCAGCCCGACGTCTCTGACCGGGGCCTCCTCTTCCCTCGATGGCTGTTAGCAGCCCTGGACCGTGTGCTCCACGGACCCGCCTCGGGCAATGCAGGTTAGAGAATTCGCCTCTGGCACACCCGGTGGCAGGGTCAGGAGAGGGGCTCCCCGGTACCTGGAGACTAGACCCCCCCTCCTCATCCTGGTGTGAGCCGGGGTCTCCGGAATCCCGGTTCCAACCACGGCTTTCCTGGTGGAACCACCTGGCCTGGGCCGGTCCGTGTGGCTTCCTGACGAACTCGCAGCAATAAGCTGTTACCATGTGGGTTTCTCACCAAGTCTGAGCGCAGGCTCCGTGTTTGCCCGGCAGGACAGCACCCCGCTAAGCTGACCTGGCCAGGCTCCAGCAGAAGGAGTCACACAGACAAGGGCTCTTCCCTCTGCTCCTTTGCTGGTGGACGGGGTGGGAGGCCGGCTCTGGGAGCCTGCTTCCTGGGCCACTTCCCAAAACCGCGTCATCAGAACCTAATGGTCTCCGCCCCGGAGCCGGCCCTGAAGGAGGACTGCCGGCCCGCAGCCTGTGGGTGGGCCGATGCGCAGAGGAGACGGCAAGAGCACACGATGGGGCCCGAAGGACTTGGTGGGGGGCTGTGCTCCTGGCTGGCCGCTTTGTTCATAGTTAGTTGCGGGGAGCATTTCCTGGAGCCCTTGCAGCCTCAGAGCGCTGCAGATGGAGCTCTCCGGTTCACAAAGCTTCAGTCATTACACTGCACAGGGGATGGGCAGGAGGGCGCCCCAGGGTGGGAGGGCACCCCAGGATAGGAGGAGGAACCCGGGGTGGGAGGAGGCTCCCGGGGTGGGAGGAGGCACCCAGAGTGGGAGGTGGCACCCAGGGCAGGAGGTGGCACCCAGGGTGGAAGGGCGCCCCCAGGGTGGGAGGTGGCACCCAGGGTGGGAGGGCACCCCCACGGTGGGAGGTGGCACCCAGGGTGGGAGGGCGCCCCCAGGGCAGGAGGGCGCCCCCAGGGTGGGAGGGCGCCCCCAGGGTGGGAGGTGGCACCCAGGGTGGGAGGGCGCCCCCAGGGTGGGAGGAGGCACCCGGGTGGGAGGGTACCCCCAGGGTGGGAGGAGGCACCCAGGGTGGGAGGAGGCACCCAGGGTGGGAGGGCGCCCCCAGGGCTTGCATGCAGCCCGAGATCAAGGTGGCTTCAGACCTGGAGGTCCTGGTCTCACCGAGGACTGCACCCTCCCTCCGCCCTCCGAGATGCACCCTTTGCGCAGGCTCTGCAGAGCCGCAGGTGCTGATGTTCTACAGGGACCTCCACACTGAAGTTCTGCAAATGTCAGCTGGAGCCCAGACACGGAGGGGGCCTGCTGGGGGCAGCGGGATTGGAGGGAGTACGTGGAGACTCCACACACATCACTCTGCTGGGAAGAACAGCTCTGCCCGCTGCCTCCCGTAGCTGGGCACCCATCGGGGCACAGTCAGGGGGATCCCACACAGCAGCTGGCTCTGGGACCTTGTCAAGCTTCTGTTCCAGGTTACTGTCTCTTTAAGATGGGAGCTATCACCGAAACCAGTTTGGCTCAGTGGATAGAGCGTCGGCCTGTGGACTGTAAGGGTCCCAGGTTCGATTCCGGTCAAGGGCACGTACCTTGGTTGCGGGCACATCCCCAGTAGGAGGTGTGCAGGAGGCAGCTGGTCGATGTTTCTCTCTCATCGATGTTTCTAACTCTCTACCCCTCTCCCTTCCTCTCTGTAAAAAATCAATAAAATATATTATAAAAAAAAAAAAAAAAGATGGGAGCTATCACACCTGTGTCCCAGCACCACCTGATGCTAATGGTGCTTAGAGAGGGCTGGATGTAGACACTCGGGCGGCCATGAGTATCTGGTGTCATGGAACGGGGAACGAAGGCAGAGGGCGATGGGGTGACTTGCTGGAGAGGCACAGCCAACGGAATTTGAAGCCGGGCTGTCTGGCGCCAGGCTCCACGCTGCTAGCCACGAGGCCACCCGCCTTACGAAGTAAGATCGTGTTTGCACAACGTGGCGCGTGACCGAGCCAGCCACACCTGCCACACCTGCTCTCACGCCTCGCTCCCCACGCGGCTGGAGTCCGCTCTGTCTGCAGAATAAGACCAGGCTCTGACCATAGGCTCGCACAACCCCTCTCCTCAGTCTCTACCCAAAAGAGCGGAAGGCGTGTGTCCACACAAAAGCCTGCACAGGAGTGTTTACAGCATCCTTGCAATCGCCCAAACTTGGAGCAACCAGGATGCTGTCCAGATGTCCATCCACAGGAGGTAAACACAGGAAATGCTGCTCGGCGACATAGAAGACACCCCCGCCACACACAGCAAGCGCGGGTCTCAGAATTATTATGTTCAGTAAAAGCAGCTGGCACAAAAGAGCATATACTGTATAATTATGTGTAATTTTACAACAAGTGAAACTAATCTATGATGAGAAAAAAATTTTCATGTTAAGGGCAGGAAAGTGGGGAGGACTGAAAGAACTTTCTGGAGGGGTGGAGCTATCCTGATGAAGGCTTGACTTACACAGATGTGCACACTCATGAAAACTCATGGAAGGACGCTGGCTGCTGTGGCTCCATGGGTTGGGCAGTGCCACGTGCACCAAAAGTTGGCTGGTTCGATTCCCGGTCAGGGCCCATGCCTGAGGTGCAGGCTTGATCCCCAGTGGGGAGCGAGTAGGAAGCAGCTTGTCGATATATTTTTTCTCTCGCTCTCCCTCTCCCTTCCTCTCTCTAAGATCAATAAAAATAAAAACGTTTAAAAATGTATTTTTTAGAAAGCTGGTGGAATGATACACTTAAGATTTGTGCACTTCATTGTACGTAAATTTTATGGACAGGTGGGCAGCTAGGTGTGTGAATGCATGAACGCCTGTATCTGCTATTTATTTTTATAAAAATAAATTGGCGGGGGGGGGGGGGGGGACGGCGAATACCTTAAGCATGACATATAAATATAGGCACGCCTATGATGAATCATTTTTCTAACAGATCTTGAAAGTCTATAAAAGGTCACTGGAGGAATCCATTTAAATGTTCCACCGTGTCTTGTAGCTTGTAATCTTTTTACAGGCATATAAAAAGAGTTTTATGTCCATGCAATTGCTAAGCCACTGGTTTCATTACAAGAAAGAAACCTCAGGGTAAAAAAAAAAACAAAAAAAACAAAAAACTGTAAGCTCCTAAACTTTGGGGTACACATAACATTATAATCTGGAAGAGGGAAAGACATAAAGGAAAAGAGAAAACGGATAAAAAAGGTAATTAGTATGTGAAATAGGAACATGGCTCATGAATTACCTTGAAAGCACAATTTTAAAATATAATTATCTTGATTCATTCCCATCCTGAGGAAATGTACGTATAAAGCCAATGGCTTCTCCCTGGCCCGCTGACAACCTTATTAAGCCAAGTGGCTTCCGATGTCCCCATTCGAAGAAGCACAGTCCCTTTGTGGGAGGCCAGGCTGGTGCAAACTTTGCAAAGGAAGCAAGAGACATCAAGTAGAGGTCGGATTTTATTGCAGACATCGAGGCTGATGAGCTGTGTGGACCAAGTGCCCAACGGGAATCTCACCACTGGGAAGTCTGACACTCGGGGTGCTGGCGGCTTGCTTTGCAGCCCCACCCCCGCTGCAGCCTGGCGAGGCCACCTGTGAAGGGCCAGCGTGGGACGTTACCGCCATCCCTCACGGTGGGAGAGTTCACTGCCATCTTATTCTTTCTCATGGACGCCCCAAGAAACTCAGTAACAGTGCAGAAGATGGGTGAAAAGCCAAAGGTCGACAAGGAAGTCCAAGTGCTTTTGTTATTTTGGGAGTATTTAATAATCTTAGTGTCTGTGGGAAGCAACATAGCCTCTTGCCTTTTAGAGTCGGGCCAAGGCTGGACTGTTGGCTCTGCCATGTGACCTCGGGAAAGTTCCTTAACCACGCTGACCCTCAGGTCCCCTATATTCTTACAGCCTTACGTGTAACGCTGGGTGTCTGTGAGAATTACATGAACTAGCACAGGCGAAGCTTCTAAGACAGCTCCGAAATGCCTTCTCCGCATCCCCCAAATCAAAAAATTCCACACCCAAAGCCTTTTCCTAAATCATCTGTGGGCAAAACCTGACCTGAGGCCCTTTAGCCTGTTTTTAATCCACGTACGTGAGCTTACGTTTCTCTGCAGAAATATTAGTGTTTGGTTATATGGAGTTGCCCTAGACCCCCCTGGAGTATTACATAATGTATGGTACATGCACCCTCTTCACCTTGTAAATCCAAAACACCATGAATTTTCAAAACACGCCTTGTCCCAAGGGTTTCAGACATGGGATTATGAATCCACATGACATCCTCACTCTATTGTTAATTATGAATTTGCTAGGCCCACTTTACTGAATATCAAGACCGCCTATGTATAGATTTCATTTACGTTAAAAGAGTTTAGCCCTGACTGGTTTGGCTCAGTGGATAGAGCGTCAGCCTGCAGACTGAAGGGTCCCAGGTTCGATTCCAGTCAAGGGCATGTACCTTGGTTTCAAACGGGCACATCCCCAGTAGCGGGTGTGCAAGAGGCAGCTGATCGATGTTTCTCTCTCATCGATGTTTCTAACTCTCTATTCCTCACCCTTCCTCTCTGTAAAAAATCAAACACATATATATATATATATATATATATATATATATATATATATATACACACACACACACACACACATATGAGTTTATGTGGCCTGGCCGGTATGGCTCAGTGGTTGAGCGTCCCCCCATGAATCAAGAGGTCCCAGGTTTGATTCCCAGTCAGGGCACATGCCCGGGTTGCAGGCTCAATCCCCAATAGGCATGCAGGAGGTAGCAGATCAATGATTCTCTCTCATCGATGTTTCTATCTCTCTAGTCCTTTCCCTTCCTCTCTCTCTAAAATCAGAAAGATCTGACTTGTAGAAGCTGGTGTTTGAAAGTTGTACAAATTAAAGTGAGTCCAGTTACAGGAAAATAAGCAGTTCTCCCTTCATTGCAGGCTGCTTAATTCTTTGGCATAAATTGTTCTGAAGGTTGTTACATGTTTATATTCATTTTTAACTACATAAAGAGAGGAGCTAATAATAATAAAACCTTAATTAGGTTAAGAGCATACGTAACCAATTCTTTTCAATGTTTCCCAAATGCCAGTTGACAGGACACCAATAATTGGCATAACCTACCAGAGTATTGGCACCATCTGGTGGTGAAACTGAAAACTGCATGTGTATATGCACCCCTCTCAGCTGTTAGAAATCAGTTCTCAAACTGAAAGAGGTCATTGACCCACAAAGACTGTTATTTCCTCAAGTGCTGACTTCATTCCAGGATTCTATAATCAACTCCGCAAAGTCACAATAGCAGATGGATATTTGTCAAGTTTATGTTAAAAGAAACATAAATGAAAAAAGAACAATTTTGTAAGAATTTGCCCTAACCGGTTTGGCTCAGTGGATGGAGCGTCGGCCTGTGGACTCAGGGGTCCCAGGTTCGATTCCAGTCAAGGGCATGTACCTTGGTTGTGGGCACATCCCCAGTAGGGGGCATGCAGGAGGCAGCTGATCGATGTTTCTCTCTCATCGATGTTTCTAACTATCTCTCTCTCTCCCTTCCTCTCTGTAAAAAATCAATAAAATATATATTTAAAAAAATTTAAATATATACATATGGTGTCCCCCCAAAAAATGTATACACATTTTGAATAATTAATTCCAATGGGTTAAATCTGAAAAAAAAAAAAAAGAAGAAGAAACATCAAGAAGATTGCCTGGTGCAGAATAAATGTTCAAACAATGCCAGCCAGCCAAAGGAGGTCTTGATGCAGTTTGCATGGTGATTCTTTGATTATTGTGCACAGCGTGAAAATTTCCTCCTAGTCTCTTGCTTGTTTATGGACATTTATCAGGCAGGAATTTTTTTATGCAACCAACCCTGTCATTTTTTTTCCCGTTTATGGATTTTATTGTAACCTGGCTGTTTAGCTCAACATCTTACTGAACTGACTGCTCCAAGTTTCTGAGTTTGTGGTCAGAATCTTAAGGTTCCTCTTTGGTCTCCCCAGACATCACTCATGTTCCTTCCACGGATGACAATCAGAGCCACTGCTTTTTCACGTTTCCCCTAACGAACGCGTCCCTTTTGTTTCTGCTTCTCTGTCCACACCACGCTCCCTGGAGGTGGGGAACCTTTTATCCACGCCAGTATTCCAACAATCCCCGCAGGCAGCGACACCGACTTTGTTCGCACAGTACTTTTCACTGGAATTTTTATCTTGATGTTCCACAATCACTTTATATGCCCTAAGATAGAATCATCTCTAAGGGGTATTGTTATCTTTGTTCCTTTAACTTACAACGAACAGTATGTGTGGGATATTTTTTATGAACAAAAGAATCTAATATGTCTATGGAATATGCATACTCTCTAGAACACAAATGCTGGTAAAAGTGGGAGAATGGGAGAAGACATACTTTCCACGTTAACTTCCTTGTGCCTCTTGAATTTGGTACTGTGATGTTAAACATAAGTCTATCCTATATAATAAAAGGGACCTTCTCGTCAATCCCACCAAACCTGTTCCTGTTGTGGCTGGTGATGTCACTTCTACACTCAGTCTCTGCTAGGCACTTGGGGGTCATCCTCTGTCCTTCAAATGCACATCAAGTACCATATGGAAATGGCACCTACTCATTCAACAGCAACCCTCCTCATCCCTGACCCACCCACTCATTCAACAGCAACCCTCCTCATCCCTGACCCACCCACTCATTCAACAGCAACCCTACTCACCTCGGACCCAGCCACTCATTCAACAGCAACCCATCTCATCCCTGACCCACCCACTCATTCAACAGCAACCCTCCTCATCCCTGACCCACCCACTCATTCAACAGCAACCCTCCTCATCCCTGACCCACCCACTCATTCAACAGCAGCCCTCCTCATCCCTGACCCACCCACTCATTCAACAGCAGCCCTCCTCATCCCTGACCCACCCACTCATTCAACAGCAACCCTACTCACCTCGGACCCAGCCACTCATTCAACAGCAACCCATCTCATCCCTGACCCACCCACTCATTCAACAGCAACCCTCCTCATCCCTGACCCACCCACTCATTCAACAGCAACCCTCCTCATCCCTGACCCACCCACTCATTCAACAGCAACCCTACTCACCTCGGACCCAGCCACTCATTCAACAGCAACCCATCTCATCCCTGACCCACCCACTCATTCAACAGCAACCCTCCTCATCCCTGACCCACCCACTCATTCAACAGCAACCCTCCTCATCTCTGACCCACCCACTCATTCAACAGCAACCCTCCTCATCCCTGACCCACCCACTCATTCAACAGCAACCCTACTCACCTCGGACCCAGCCACTCATTCAACAGCAACCCATCTCATCCCTGACCCACCCACTCATTCAACAGCAACCCTCCTCATCCCTGACCCACCCACTCATTCAACAGCCACCCTCCTCATCCCTGACCCACCCACTCATTCAACAGCAACCCTCCTCATCCCTGACCCACCCACTCATTCAACAGCAGCCCTCCTCATCCCTGACCCAGCCACTCATTCAACAGCAGCCCTCCTCATCCCTGACCCACCCACTCATTCAACAGCCACCCTCCTCATCCCTGACCCACCCACTCATTCAACAGCAGCCCTCCTCATCCCTGACCCACCCACTCATTCAATAACAGCCCTCCTCATCCCTGAGCCACCCACTCATTCAACAGCAGCCCTAAGCACACACAGTGAGTCCAGCCCTGGGACACAGCTGAAAAGGTGAGAAGACACTGTCGATAAAATACCCTCACGAAGCCCCACAGCCTGGGGTGCGGAGCAGCCACCCACACGTTTAAATAGGATTTCTTAAAACAGAGTCCTTAAGCCATTTGCAAGTATTTATTTAGGTAAGCGACCATAAAACACATTTTATAATACACATAAGAAAAACACATTCAAATGAATAAGAGGTAAAATGACAGGTGACAGGATTTAGTGTTTATAAATGAGACCATCAATAACTTTAACAATTTAGAGAAGAAACTCAAAGTGTGCTTAAAAGTTTGAGACCATGCTTTACAATATTTTATAACACAAAAATAAAGTGTTAGGCTTTTAAAGAAATAACGTTACTTAATAGTTTTTCAACAGATTTCATAACGGATTTCTAGACACTGTCATATATGACATGAAAAGTAAAAAGTCAAGAGCTTTGGCAAGCCAAGTATTAGTCCACAGCAGCTTGTGAAGTTTACTTTCTTATATAAAAATTCTTCAATGTACATTTGTTCTTGTTACAGGAACAGGAGGAAACTAACATGCCAAGTATATTTGAGGAATCTGTTAGCTATACAGCAAAAATAATTGCTTTTGAAAGCCTACATTGTATGAAAATGTGTACCATGCAGCATCTTCAGTAACAGCAAATGTAAACCATGTGATTATTAAGTCTTCTAAATAAAACATCTTACCCCCAAATCACACACAATATCCCTAAGTCCGCATCTCCTGTTCGAAGAAGCCTCAGCTTTAAACGAATATCCATTTGCTCTTTGAAAAAGCCCTTGCCTCCATTATTAAAAACGTTTCTGTGAAGTCCCTTAGAAATGTTTTCAGTGCGACAGTAACAAGATACATCCAATAAAGGCCCACAGCCCACAGGAAGACATATGGGGCCAAAGAGTGACTCTAACTCCCGAACACCCCTCTGCGCCGAGACCCACAGCTCCAAAAAGACAACTTACAATTTCTTACTTAAAAACAAACATTTTATCATGAATAACTGAATAATCAGGTTTCTAGGAAATGAGGCTTTTAGATTAAGATTTAGCAAAATCAATTATGAATTTTCCTCCCGGCATTTATGAATGACAAATCAGTTGAAGTTTTACATACAAAAGACATAAATACTGCATAATATGTAGTGAATATTGGCACATACCCTTTCGTTTTTAAAGCATAAAATGCACTCAGCATATCGGCCGCTCTTAAGACACATGTATGACATAGCTCAAAGCCACCGCTGAGCGCGGGAACGGCCCGCTCAGGGCTTCCCGAGAGGCTTGTAGCAGGCGTCAGGCTGCCAGAGGCGAATGTCCACAAGAACCTGATTGAGCTTCTGCATCCAGAGGTCCCGCTCTTCCTTGGTGTCTGCGGACAGCCAGTGCCTGTGGGAGCAAACCAGCAGCTGCTCAGAGCTCTTCTGCCCCTTCCACACGGCCCCGCACCCTTACTTGGGGGAAAGCCTCAACAAACCAGTAAAATGAGTTCCTCTGTATTCTCTGTAAATGGATGCTAATTGAGAGCCCCATAGGAAGATGCTTCAAGTACAATTTTTAAAATGAGAAACAATTAGATAAAAGGCCCTGTGTAGAAATAGTTGAGACAAAGGAGAATGCAGAATGATAAAATGTTTATATTTTTAACAAAATGTATGATCCAAACGGTTCTGAGAAGCCACCAAGAAGTGAGAGCCTTCCAGTCTCAAATGCATGAGTAACAAAGGGTCCGCTCAAATCACAATCCTATATAATAAAAGGCTAATATGCAAATTGACCAAACAGTGGAACGACCGGTCGCTATAGTGAGCACTGACCACCAGGGGGTAGACACTCAACACAGGAGCTGCCCCCTGGTGGTCAGTGCGCTCCCACATGGGGAGTGCCGCTCAGCCAGAAGCCGGGCTCACAGCTGGTAAGCGCAGGGGCAGTGGCGGGAGCCTCTCCCACCTCCACAGCAGCGTTAAGGACCCCTCAGGGGATGTCCAACTGCTGGCTTAGGCCCGTTCCCTGCGGGGAGCAGGCCTAAGCCAGCAGGCGGACACCTCCTGAGGGGTCCCGGACGGCAAGAAGGCGCAGGCCGGGCTGAGGCCACCCCCCGCCCAGTGCACAAATGTCGTGAACCGGGCCTCTAGTGATGTTATAATGAGAAAACAAAGAAAGTACAGTCGTGGGAGCCACATGGGACCTGGCTGTTTCTGCTGCAGGAGAAGGCCAAGGAGAAGGCCAAGGCCAAGGAGAAGGCCAAGAAGAAGTCTGGGAGGGCTTATTAGTAGGTAAAGGTAAGTCTACGTGAAAAAGGGTTAACATGGGCTGCTGTGGTCAGGAACCACTTGGGCACTGAATTTTGGCTGGTTCCCCCACGGACTGGCCCCGGACAAATGACTGTAAACCCACTGTGCCCCCTGTCCTGTCCTGTCCTGTCTTACGCCACTGCTGCAGAGAAGCCCCCAAAGGAAAGGAGGGAGGAGTTCCACTGAGTTAATGTGAAGTAACCTAGACACCAAGTATTTCCAGGGAACGGGTCCCCTACCGGAGCCATTTTTAATCCCACATCAGAAACGCCTGGAGCAGCTCCATCCACCCCCGTCTGCAATGCCCAGCTACGGCCTCATTAATAGACTGTGTCAAACTCAAACTTTCGTCCCTAATCACAACTGTGTACGTTGAAGTTGGCCTTAGGCTTCTCTTGGGTATCCAAGCAAATGAATCTTAGATTCTTAACAATAAGCTTATATTGTTAATTTTATATGTTATCCATTCACCCAGTCCCAATCAGCCAGACCCCAGCAGCAAGCTAACCTACCGGTCAGTGTGTCTGCCCCCTGGTGGTCAGTGTGTGTCACAGCGACTGGTCGAACAGTCAGACACTTAGCATATTAGGCTTTTATTGTATAGGATGGTAAGCTTTTCTTCACTACACTAATTTAGTTACTAGATTGTTCGCTTACTGTGTGTGTTTTGTGTTCTTATTAAGCCTGTACCCCCTAAAGACAAGGATGACCCTGGTATTTCTTACACTGGTAAGAGCATATGGGCAGTTAGTTACTGTGTTGGCAGAACTATCGGCAGCCCAATACTTACTTGGTGACACAGAGTGTGTCCCTGCACTGGCTGACAAGCGTCTCTCGGTCATCTTCTCTTTGTGGTCGGACAGTAATTAATTCAAAAGTGTTACGTCTTGCGCAAAATTCTCTGTTGGCTGGTTCTATCTGACGACTGGTACAATTGGCCAGATTTATCCTTCCTATGGGATTCTTTAAAAATAAAAATTTTTTAAAAGTGTTAGCAGAAAGTAAACAAGACCATTTAAGTCAGCATTAAGCAGTATTTAAGTTTGTATAAATTTAAAAAGCCATTTCATCCTGTATATTATTGTTTCTTAATAATAAAAGATGTAAACTGGAGCTCTTAGCCAACTTAAAAAAATAAACTCTGTATGGAAACCTTGAGAGATACAAAATTAAAAACAAAGCAATCTAATGAAGCCCCATGCACCATCAACCCACTTTAACAATTAGAAACACACTCAGCCACCTTCTGTCCACGGCCATCCCTCCCTCCCTCTCTGTAAACAGAGGCCTAGACGTGCATCTCATCTGTAAATATTGTCATGATCCCCCAAGGAGAAGGCCGGACAGTGGAGCACCACAGCCCAGAGCTGCACACGTCAGCCCAGACTATTCCACAAACCACCCTGAGTCAAAAAATCAACCTGCAGACCACTACGTACATATGTTTGAAATATGCAGCTGCAGTAACATATTGCTTAGGAATATGTACACATATAATACAAATTAAATAAGCATTTCAGCATTTCAGCATAGGGTCGCCTCTGTAGGGGAGAGGCACACGGGGGCTTCAGCTGGACTGAACACAAAGGATGATGGACATTATCTATATGCCTTTGACCGTCCTAAATAGTTCACAATAAGTTTTATATAGAATTCACATGGCTACAATAATACTAAAGTAAATTTAATATATTTTTGACTAAAAATGTCAATTAAAAATATTATAAAACATTCTAGGAAGAAAGACAAATATACACTGAGTGGCCAGATTATTATGATCTCTGAACGCATAATAATCTGGCCACTCAGTGTATATCTTATATAATAAAAGGCTAATATGCAAATTGTCCCCTCGACCAGGAGTTCGACAAGCAGGCAGGCCGGCCAACCGCCCATGTTCCCTCCCCCTGGCCAGGCAGGACGGACCCCACCCATGCACAAATTCATGCACCAGGCCTCTAATACACACACACACACACACACACACACACACACACATACTGAGTGGCCAGATATTATGCGTTCAGAGATCATAATAATCTGGCCACTCAGTGTATGCCTTACAGTATTTTAAGAGTGGTCAAATCACAGAGAATGGATGAAATATAAAATTTCTGCTCACAAACACACACACACACACACACACACACACACACACACACACGCTTTGCGACAAGCACATTTTCGATGGCCTAGTGAACAAACTCCCAGGGGAGCGGGTGGGGGGAGGCCTGAGGGAGCACTTAGTGAAACAGCACGTGTAGACAGGTCAGGGCCTTCCCACCGACCTGCACCCTCAGCCTTACCTTCCGTTTCTCGTCATCGGGGTACGTCCAGTAAGAGATACAGTTTCCAGACAGAATACACCATCTGCGATGCCAGGCACCAAACCCACTCACATCTTCAAATATGGTCTGGAAAAGTGAGTGAGATCCTGGCTTAACCACTTGGGGGTCAGACAACTGTTAATCCCATTGGCTAAAGGTCACTGTACTGGAGTATGTCCCGCTGCGCAATCTCCCTGCGTGACTCCCATCATGTCTCATCCTCGGTGGTGAGAATCACTGGCCGCTCACACCCAGACACGTGCCCAGATGTCCAGCAGCATCTACAAGCATTTAGCACTTAAGAACCTCCGCGTATTAACCCCAAGTAAGTGCCTCTACCGAATATCAGACTTTTTAAAAAATGCTCCTTAAATAAGAGAAGAATACTTCAAGCGTTGGAAAGTAAAGGGATTTGGAATGTCATGCCTTATTTATTGAAAAAGACGAATGATAGCTTCTTACGTAGAGGGAATGCAGAAGACTGGCACTTAATTTCTATTTGGTACAACAAAACGGGACCGGCAAAGAGTCAAACAGGTAACTAATAACCCGTGGGGCTTTTCCATGGAAGTGCTTTTTCTTAAACAGTCTAAGTAGGCGCTGCTTCCCCACCCCCACTGTTTTTTAGCCGTAATGGAGCCCTAATTTATGTAAGTCCTCACTGTTAATTTAAGAAAAGAATTCATTTAGACGCATTATATTAAGAAACAAAGCAAGGTGAAATGCCCCAGTGCCCTGACCAGGGATGGGCAGGCTTTCTGTGTGAGGGGCAGCGCGTAGAGATGTGGATTGTGTGGCTCCTTCATAACCATCCACCCGCCGCCGCTGCGGTGCAAAGCGCCCATGGACAGCATGGAGACCCATGAGCCTGAGCTCTAAGGAAACGGTATGGACACGAACAGTGGGCACACTCGGCTGGCCCTAACAGAGATAATCCAAAGGTATCGTTGTGATTTCAAAATGCACTGAGAATTTTCCACCTTGAAATGGTTCAATGAAGCCCCACACCAAACAATAGTGGGAGAGAGCGTCTCCTCCATCCACTAATTTGTGTAATTTTACCAAAAGGTGGCTTGAGTTAGCAGTGCAATCTCTGGCCCTGGAGGGAAATTACTCTGTGTGAAGAAATGTCTCCATGATAGAATAAAACCTCAAATTTATTAGCTTAATTAATTAGCTCAAATTCATTAGCTGACTCCAACCATATGCTCTCTCACCCCACCTTTTTTTTTCTTTTCCCCAGTTTACCCTCTCTCCTCCCCAAGGCCTGGTTTCCTAGGCAACACCTGCACACAGCCACCCCAGGGACTAAGCATCTTATTTCAGCCTCCTGGACAAAGGTAGCACGAATGACCCCCCAGCGCCCGTCTGTGTTTCTGTCCACCTTTCACATCATAAAGGTGACAGACAGACCAGGGGAATGGTGGAGAAGGGTAACACCGCTGTCATTATGCTCTACTCTAATCAGAGAGGAATGACAAGGGGACAGCGTTTGCTTTTTATAGCTGAGAAAACTAAGGGCCAAGGAAAGCCAATGACAACACCAGCACAGCGCAGACCGCAGACCGGGGACCTTCTAGGCGTCCAGAGTGCCCTCCCCCTGCTGCTCATCAGTCTAGACGGAGCTGGAGGAGGACCACAGAACCACTTACCAAGCCTCTTTGGCTGGTCATTTCCTCCTTCCAGCTGTCAGGAAGGGAAACTGAACACCTTAAATTTCAATTACCACCTCTATTTTTTTTAAATATATTTTTATTGATTTCAGAGAGGAAGGGAGAGGGAAAGAGATAAAACATCAAAGATGAGAGAGAATTATTGATCGACTGCCTCCTGCACGCCCCACCTGGGGATCGTGCCCACAATCCGGGCATGTGCCCTGACCCAGGCATGTACTATGACCTCCTGATTCATAGGTCGATGCTCAACCACTGAGTCACACCAGCTGGGCCCACCTCTGCTCTTTATAGAGGGCAGAGGTCATTAAAATGCATTGATTAGACAGGGGACAGAAGTTATTTGGGACAGTCCTGAGCCCTTTCGTGAGGATAAGCCTGAAGAATATAACTAGTTAAGCGCTCAGACATTATATGTAAATGAACCAGCTGCCAGAGTCCGTCAGTCACTGTCAGTAGGAGACTGGATAGCGGTGTCTCTAATAAAATATGGAAATATTTACATTAAAAGGTCAGTAAGTAAACACTGCCTTCAACCCAAGGATTTCTAGACAGGCTTTTCCAAGACTACTATGCCACCTGCTGGGTTTGCACGAGAAAAGCCAGCAGGGAAGCCGGGTTTACCGTTGGCTTGGCCACGAGGGCTTGCCAGGCAAGCCGGCTTCTCTCTCTGCACCTTTCACAGCCACTGCGAATGCTTTGTCTCATTCAGGTTCTTGCTTCACAGAGCAAACTGAAGCTACTGAACTTTCCCTACTTCTTGCACCACACGCACCGTCCACATATTCTTCACACGCACGTTTCTCCTCCGGTAACAGAAAAAATGTAATTTTGTACAAAATCAACCCTGTGACCACGTACTGTGGTTTGGGCTTGATTTTGTCTCTCTCATGATCTTATTTATCCCAGGAATTCTTCCTGAACTGCCTCAATCTCCAACCCTATTAAAAGCTACCCATTTGTATTTGAAGACTCAAGTTGAGCCTAATAAAATGTCAAAGAAATCCTTCTTTTATCCTAAAGATCCTGTCAAGTACCACACTCTACTTACCCACCTGCAGCCAAACTCTGTTTCAAAGAGTTGCTCGCACTCCTATTCCTCACGTCCCTTACCACCAGTTCGTTAACGTGCACGCACTCCGTGCTTTCGCCCATGATAGCCTTGTATCTATCGTACTTACCTGTCCACTTGTGCTTCTCCCAGCTACACTAAAATCTCCTGAGCAGAGGGGTTACTTTTGTGGCCTAGTACATTCCCACACCAGCACAGTCATTGGCATGTAATGGATATGCAAAAAGTCTTTGCTGAACCCATTTACTATTGAATCATACGGGCTTTCTTGCCTATGAGAAATCAAGTCTAACCTTCACAAAACAAACAAAAAGAAAATACATATAGATTACTTACTAGAAAACCTTTTTCTTCAACACTTGAATTCACTTGACATTTTATTTTTAAATAAATATGACCTTCCAAAGGAGATAAAAAGGGCACCTGTGAAGAAAGACAGTAAATTACTTGCAAAACACTTCCAAAATGGCACTTTTCTTGATGAGAGTTTAATCGTGAACAGAGAGCATTGTGCCGTGAAAACACACTGCTTTCTAAAGCGGGAATATAAACCGAGTGGCCAAAAAGCCACTGGTTCCTCAGCAACAAGTGCTTTTGAGGAATAAACACATTCAAATCAGAGCTGGTAAAGACAAAGCCCTTAGTCCCAGTGAACACGATCAAGAAAACACAGAGAGAAGAAGGGAACACGGGTGCTTATCCATTCTCCATCAATACACTCAACAGGAGACTGGATAAACCAACTGACAGAGTAATACAACAAAATATTACTCAGAAGTAAAGAGCAGTGAACTGCAGATTTAAAACGCTGATCCTCAAATTCATACGAAATTGCAAGAGGTCCCAAACAAGCAAAACAATCTTAAAAAAGAAAAACAAAGCTGGAAGAACCATACTTCCCAACTGCAAAGCTTACTTCAAAGCTACCATAGTTAAAACAGTGTGGTATTGGCATAAGAACAGACGAAGAGACAAGAATAGAACTACAAGTTCAGAAATAAACCCATACTTCTTATAGCCAACTGATTTTCAATAGGGTACCAAAACCATTCAATAAAGAAAGAGCAATCTTTTCACAAGTGGGGTTGGGAAACTGGATATCCACATGCAAAAGAATGAAGTTGGATCCCTACTCATATCATATATCAAAAATTAACTCAAAATTAATCAATGACCTACATATGAGAACTACTAATAAAATCTGAAGTCAGAAAAAAACATAAAGGTAAATATTAAATGATCATGAATTTGGCAACATTCTCAGATATGATACCAAATGCAGGAGCAACAACAGAAAAAAATCAGAGAAATTAGGCTTCATCAAAATTCAAAACTTTTCAGTATGTAGATTCCTCAAAAAATTAAAGATAGAAATGCTATATAATCGAACAATCCCACTTCTGGGAATTTATCCAAAAGAATTGAAATCGGGTCCTGAAAGGGATATTTGCACTCCCGGGTTCATTATAGCATCTTCATAATACCCTAGAGGTGAAAACAACCTAAATGCCCATCAACAGATGAACGGATACTGGAAATGTGGTGCAGTCTTCTCCTTCTTCCCCATTTCTGAGTATAAAAACTACTCTAAAGTTTGTCTTTTAGGCTTTGAAATTCCCCTGTGCATCTTTTCTTATGTGTCCTAACCCACAGCCCCACACCCGTACATAGCAGATTCTTGAGGTTGACTATTGTGTCTTTTTATTGGTTGTTCCCATATCCGACTGCCAAATCATACCCAGGCATTCAACAAATGTTTGCTAAAAGAACACTGTTTGGGCAAATAAATACCCAGAGTTTTTTATTGAAAAAAAGAAAAAATAAATATGGTATATAGATACAATGGAATTATTTAGCCATAAAAAAGGAAATTCTGTCAGATGCTATAATACGGATGAGCCTTGAGTACATTATGCTAAGTGAAATAAGCCAGTCGCAGAAGGACAGATACTTCCTGGTTCCACATATATACCTGGATGTATATACCACATATATAACTGAAGTAGCCAAGTTCATAGAGGTAGAAAGTGGACTAGGTATTGCAGGGGCAATTTAAAAAACAAACAAAACAAGCCATGAGCCAGATTTAACCTGCAGGCTAAAAGTTTGCCTGGTCTTGTGGTAGACTAAGCCCAACCATATTGGTACTGCATTAAATATAAATGGCCTAAACACCCCAATGAAAAGACAAAAGATTGCCACACCAAATAACAAAATATGACCATAAAATACATTTATAGACAAATTTGACAAATATGGACACAGACGTTTTGAGAATAAAGGATGGAAAAAGATATAACATACAAACACTAATAATGAGAAAGTTGTTGTAGCTATTAATAGCAGATAAAATACTAGTAGACTTTAAGATAAAGATTATCAGAGATAAAGTGAATAATTCATCAAGAAAATATAATAATCTTAAATGTTCACAGACCTAATATGTAGCTTTAAAATACAGGAAACATAAATTGTCAAAACAAGAATTAAATGCCTAAATTGAGGCTATGTTGTTCTTACTAGTTAGAATTTGGGAGGATTGATATTTTTTCCCAAATAAAATCCTGCTGTTTATCTAGCATGGAAAACATTCACACAATAGAGTATACAGATGTCCTAATATAAAGTTGTATACCTGAAATCCGTTATTAACCAATGTTACCCCAATAAATTTACTAAAAATTTTTAAAAATAAACATTCACATAAATATTTGTAAATGTATCATTCTTATCAACATATTACTAGTTAGTATATGTAAGAATTTTAAAAGATTTAGAATTTAAAGATTATAACAAACATGAGAAATTCAATTGGAGAGGTTGAGTCATTAGAGTAAAATGGTTAACATACATATATTTATTGACATTAACAAAGAATGATGTTAATATCTGTCATTCCTCCTGTCCAGTGAAAAAGAATGATCTCCTAGTTGGAATAATCTTAGTTCAGTCTAAACAATTTTTTTAAAAAGAGAGTGGAAGGGAAGGGGAGAGAGAGAGAGAAACATCAATGTGAGAGAGACAAGGGATCGAGCCTGCAACCGAGGTACGTGCCCTTGATCAGAATCAAACCCAGGACCCTTCAGTCCTTGGGCTGACACTCTCATCACTGAGCCAAACCAACTTAGGGCACAGTCTAAATTTTAAAGTTTTAATTGTAAGGTTAGTTTCCAACAATTGAATCTTCTCTTGGCCAAAAAGTATAGATTTAAATGGATTAATTCCATTAGACAAACCTCGAAGTTTCTGGATTTAAAAGGGAACCATAATGTAGAATCAAAACATCACATATCTCGTTATTTTATTTGTTATAAATTCCCTGCCTTTTTCTTTTCCATGTGGTCAGTTTTAAGTTCCTTAGCCTCTCAATGCTAAGAAAAAGAATTCCATTGTTTTGCAGAATGCTGCTGGTAAAAAGAATCTCGGAGAGAGAAAAGGAAAATGGTCCCTCTTACTCTACAACTGTGGAAGTAGACAATGTTCTTGGTTAGAAGCTTGCTCTGAAAGAGTGAATTGAGCATATTCACAAAAGAGTCGATGTTACTACCCCCTGTTGAGTTTGGAGAGATATGAAAATGTATGAGCCTATTGTGTTTTCTGTTGAACAAAAGGGTATTTTAAGAATACTGTTAAGAACTATAAAATGTAACCTATAACCAGGGCGACTGTGTAATCTTTATAACACTGGGATATTTCTGAGAGAAGGGGACACCATTAATCATTACACCAGGCCAAAGGCACACACCAGAACACTTCTGTGCGCACCAGACCCCTAACCACTCTTCCTGTGACCTCCAAATTCTACAATGCTAACTGGTTGTCCTAAAGCCGTTTAAACTGACATCTCTGCTTCCTGGAAAGCAGAAATATCTATGAAGTTTCTTTAAGTAAGAACATGAGCTGTGGGATGTCCGTCTCCCTTTATCCAAAATATGTAATAAAACCTGTGAGTATTTTTTTAAAACAACAAAAAACCTATGACTATTTTGGGATTGGTTATTCAAAGAAAAGAAAGTCCTTGAGAGTCTGTGACTCACTGAGATTCACAATTTGAATTCCAGGATGCCAGACTTCACATCAGATATCTGTAACCTCAACTAAGAAGGTACTCTCCTGTTAGTGGTGCCCTAAATCTCTAGAGCAAACAGTCTGGATTAACCTCAAAGGTAATTCTATTCTGAAGGATCTCAGAGATAACTGTTGTATTACTGGTCAAGGCACCAGTAAAATAGGCCAACACTCCCTTGTACCGATAGTATCTGGTAAGATATGGGACATTTGCTTACTCTTTCAAAATTAATTAAATAAAGTAATTATGAGTATAAAAGGTCTTCCATTTTTCCCACCAATTTAAAGAACACCTAAACATAACTATTTTAAATATTCTTTTATATCAACTACAAACAATTGGAACAAATATTTGCTTTCCCCTGGCACTTACAAAAGTACATTTGGGACAAATCTGACATCAAAATTGTGTTGTATGTGAAAGAGACTTTAGAGTATGAGAGACAACCAATTAAATAAAATGATTTCGCACTCAATCACATGGTTGCCTATTTAAGTTATGAATTCAAAAGAATTAAGAGAATAGACATATTTTGTGACATTTTGAATTAAAATGACAGACCAAAAAAATTTCAAAAAGCAAACATTCTATATTTAGCGTGTTACTGAAATCCCCTCCATTTTAGAGATTAATGAAATCTCTCACAAAAGAAATTGTAGAAATTGGCTTTGTGAGAGACAACAGCGAGTAAGGAATCCGAGTTCACAGAATCCCAGTTCTTACGTTTAATCTGCAAATCTTGTTTTAATAATAAATAAAATAAAATAATACTGTCCAGCATTTTATAAATTAGCATTTCTAAATACCCACAAAATGCTTGCAATTGATCTTCACAAGGACATTAAAAATCCTTTTAAAAATCTAAAATACATGATTTTACTTAGTATAATTTTAATGTTAAATTCATTTTAATTTAAAAATTATAAACAAAGTATCATCTACATAGCAATATACCTATTGCCAATTGTGACCAAAATAGTTTTCTACTTAAAGCATCACCGATAGCTCTTTCAATATATGGGAGGTAAACAATCTTCAATAAATTTAATTTGTTATTTTAGTACCCAGAAAATCAACGTTGAAGTGACTACAGAATCTGAATGAATTAAAACATGAAAAAAGAATGTAGGAGGAAACCCAACACCAAATATGCATGAAAAAAACAGAGAACAGAGTAAAGATGGCCAACTGCAAGAAACTTAAGAATAATGTAAATAACGTCCTTAATTATTCAAAATAACCCAGAAGGCACAAGAGTGGTTAGTGAAACAAACACATATAGGCCAAAACTTAAGGATTGATCTTTAAGCTTGTTAGTTTCAAGCAAAGAAAAAATTGCAACCTTTTCCTGGAACAAATAGCCCAGTAGCTCTCGCTCTTTTACATCAAAATTTATCTAAAACAAACAAAATAAAAGACAAAGAGAAAAAAAAACCCAGGATCACTCAATTTGTTAAACTAGCTGAGTCACTAAGTAAAAAGATACAAGAATCTTTTAAATTAACATGTTAAAATACATACTTATGCATTAACAATAATCAAAATTTCAAATATAGTCTATCAACTACAAGAAAGATTTCATGGGATTCTAAAGCTATGGGAAATGCAGTGCCTTTGCTCACTGGTAAAGAGGAAATTCCTAGCAGGGCCAGCACTAACTAGGCCTCCTAATGTGTAATACTGCATCTCTATATTCTAACTACAAAATCTCTTATAATATTTAATAATTCCCCTGAATTATGAAGCAGGGGTCAACCCAAGAATTAAAGTTTACTTCTAGTTCTCTCATTCCTTAAAATGGTCTTGATAGCTAATAAAGTTTAGTCATACCACATTATGGTGAAAAGCACTCGGTGATATTACGCAGATCTGAATGCTGATGCTTTAAACTTGGGGAGGAACGTGTGGGAAGGAACTCCCTTAGATTCATGGGTACTTGTCTAAGAAATTAACCTATCTTTCCCTATCTTATCAAAACTAAATCTATAGCCCTAGCCGGATTGGCTCAGTGGATAGAGCTTGGCCTGCGAACTGAAGGGTCCCAGGTTCAATTCCGGTCAGGGCACATGCCCAGGTTGTGGGCTCGATCCCCAGTGTGGGGCATGCAGGAGGCAGCCAATTGATGATTCCCTCTCATCATTGATGTTTCTAACTCTCTCTCCCTCTCCCTTCCACTCTGAAATCAATAAAAATATATATTTTTTTAAAAACACTAAATCTATAAACTACTATTCATTTTGAAATATGGGTTTCAATGGGCAAGTGACTATGTTTAAAACTGTAAGCTTAACATCTAAGAGCAAGAAGTAATAGGTCCAGTTAATAAAAATAGTCACAGGGGTGTAAAGTACAGCACAGGGAATACTGTCAATAATGTTGTAATAACCATGTATGGCTTTAGACGGGTACTGGACTTATCAGGGGGTCACTTCATCAGGTATCTAGATGTCTAATCGCTACGTTGTACACCAGAAACTAATATAATATTGTACGTCAACTGTAATTGAAAAATAAATCTTAAAAAAAGTAATGCTTCTTTAATCAGAACTGACATTTAGAATAAACCAGCACGCAGTACTTTCAGGATTTAACTGTTAAGATACAAGGGAAAAGTATTTCCAACATCAAAAAATATGTCATGTAGGTACACCAATGCCTCGTTAAAATGTACAGTTCTAAGAACACACACTTTAAGTCAAAGATTTTAATACTTGAAAGTACTGGGGCATTTCCACTGACCTGACTTTTCTAAAAACAAACACATAAATACATGCGGGTTACCTTGTCCAGAGCGAACTTGGTGCTTCCCACTGAAGGTAAGGACAGCATGTAAGACCCAACAAGGATGAAGTTGCTCGTGCGCACAGCGTGGAGCCCGCCCGGGCTGGCCATCACTGGAGAGAGAGGGGCCGGGGCTTAGTTCGGGGCGCCTTCCCTAAGTGTGACTCACTCCTCACCTCACCCACCACGACGACATCAGCCTGCTGGGGAGCCCTGGGGGCGTACGCAGCAGCACAGACGATGCTGCACCGGGCTTCCTAGTCACTCTTGTGACAAGGAGACCACAAGCCCAAAGGAGTGAGTGAAACCACCTCAACCCGAACCCCTGCCTCAAGCCTTCTAGAAGGCCCCCCCGGCTTACGGGACCCCCAGCTCCCACCGTGCTAGGAGATGCTTCTCTGACGTGACTCCACGCCAGCCACGGTCAGCAAGGCCAACGGGGTCACACGGCCGGGGTCGCGGGCGCTGCTGCCAGGGCCTGGGAGATGTGTGGCACCTGACAACGGCGACCGCACAGAACCTCACGCGGCGCTAAGCCACCAGAAAGTGTCTTTCCAGGGAGACTCTAACCACCCATCAGCCGAGACGGCTGCGCGTGCGAGGGTGCAATGTTAGTTAGCGCTTTTCCTCATCCCGGTGCTTCTGACGGTTCACGGTCCACTCACCTGAAGAATGAAGGCTGCTTTTCTGAAAAAGGGTGTGAAGAAGAAACAAGTTATTTTCTTTATCAGATATAAAGATTTGAATATAAAATACAAAACTCTTTTTTAACACTGCAAGACCTACATTTCAGAACACATTTTTTTCTCATAAATATGAGGTTCCCCCACCCCAGTAGTATATTTTAAAGATTTCCAAAGTGCTAAGGGTGTAGAAATGGTTAACCAATTCACAATCATACGTGTAACATGAAGATTTCACGAGGAGGCTCAATTTTTAAAAATTCTACTTACTGTAGTTCTAGATGTGAGAAGTCGCTTTGGAGTGATAGCCTAAAAGAAAACATCAGAGTATTTTCTATTAAGCATTATGATTTAGAGTTTAAAAATAACCAATCTTAAGACACTTCCACATAGAAAATAATCCTTAAATATGGATATACTTGAGTCTTTTATTAAGGTATTACCCATACTGTCACTCTTTCTCTGTTTAAGCTAAATAAAATTCTTTTGAATGATGGCTTGAAAAAGAACCGAAGAGCGAAGAGCAGGAAGAAGGAGAAGCCAGCTGGAGTCCTGTCCCCACGCCTCTGCTAAGCCCTGGTGCAGAGGACGTAGAGACCAGGCTCCAGGGACGGCTGGGAAAGGCCAAGGGGAATACAAGTAGCTGTCAAAGAGCAGAGAACAGATTCATCAAGCCGGGCCCATGAGGAGCTATACTTAGGATTATAAGTTTATGTCAGTGTTCAAACCTATGAAATGCAGTACCTGAAATTTGGGGCATAAAAATGGTCCAAAAACTTGATAATCATTAAAAATTATACATATGGAAACTGGTATTGGATCTGTGGTTTCTGATTATTATAATTTACTGGGTTTCTTTCATCCTCACCTTAGATTTGTATGCCTTTTTCTTCTTATCTGGCACTGAGGGATCTTTCTTTTGCACCTAATACACAAATCCAAAGCATAACTAGTTTAAATCTGTCACCTTTAAGACAACATACTAGTAGTTATTTTAGAGAGCTTTAACTGCTTACCAAGCTGTAAACTTCAATACTGATTTCAAAGTCATTGGACACATCTTCCCTGAAAACACAAAGCATTGAAACTATAAGGAAAATACCAAGCCACGGCCCAGGATGATGCCACCAGACTCGTAAAAGACTCTGAGAGCAAAAGACACTGCGTTTCAACTGAAGACAATAGCTATCAACCACTTACGAAAATAAAAATTGGTAAGAACAGTCCATTTTTTCCTCTAATACAAGTGAAATATCTTCTTTAGTAATTTACAACTCAAGATCTTCAATAATAAGGATAACTTTTTTCAAACTTAATTTTGACTTGTTTCAAAATAAGTCTGTGACACTAAATATGTTCTCTCACTGAGATTGAATATTAAGTACGTAATGAGATTTAAAGCATACATAAAAAATTATGATTGGTATTTTTATAGGCGTATGTATATCTATACACAAACACATTTTAAAATACTTCAAAACGTTAAACACCTACAGTCACGTGGAAGCAACGTGCTACCCAATGGAAAGAAATGTCAGAAACAGAAGAGTTAAACCAACAAACTGGAAACTGAGTTATGTGTCCACATAAAGAGAGTGACCATTCTGCACCTGACAGGTTACAAGCCCACCTGTGTGCTCAGACTGCGTTAACTACTGAAGGGAAAGGCGCGCCGCCGGCCGGCCGCCTCCTGTACTCACAGAGTGTACGTGGTGGGGAAGGTCAGGGCATCGCCGTTCAGAGAGGTGGCAGTGCTTGCCAGCGGGGTGGCCACCATGTTCTCGGCGCCTGCCTTCAGGATGATCAGGAAGGAGTAAGTTGCTGCATCTGCAGGAAGGAATCACATCACAGAATCAGATCAAGCAGAATCGGATTTAGGTAACCAGCATTCTGAAGACCGGAGGAATAAAGGAATACTGCACTGATTTACATAAAATTCATTGAAAATTTTCTAAAATCAACTTTCCAGACACAAAGGTAAGTAAGACATAAGCAGATGGTCATAATTCTAGAATAAGCCTCATCACAGGCTTTCCCACTATGGGAATTACAATAACTTCACTCCACACCCTCAAATTCTGCTGGCTTCGCGTTTTACCTAGTGACCCCTAGTTCTCGAGCTAATAGTGTACAACTCAATGGTATGTACCTGAGTATGTATCTCAGTATGTACTACATTTCAAAACTGAGATCAAAATACTATACTTGTGAAAGTTCCTCAGATAAATTCTAATGAAAACATCAACTATTTCTTCACTATCTGTCATTAAAGAACCACAGATTTCAAGGTACACATTAAATGACCAACAGATTTCTGCCCATAGCCCACCAAAATCGGACAACAGCAAGAATTAGAACTTAGGTCACCTCTTTCCTGCCAAAATGCTCAAACCTTGTAAGGTCCCCTCTTTACTTTCCCCACACCTCAAACTCACTTCTCACCTAGTCCAGGCCTCCTCTCTCTCAAAGAGAATGTCTCACACAAAAACTTAAAGAAACCTTAAAAAGCATCCGGACTTCAATAAAACGTTCCTTTTCTTAAGCTTGCTATAATCACCCTGCCTGTCTTCAGATCCTAGTGCCACATTCTCCTTTACCCACTGTGCTTATAACGACTTTTAGGGGAAGATGTCGTTGAGAAAAGTTTACTTATTCAATCTAGAGGGGCAAAGGGAATAAAAGTTCAATACAAGTATATCCACTGTGGGCTCTTCACTCGCCCAAATTCCATAAATTCAGAATTTATAGAACAAATTTCTATAACGGGATGAATCTCACATAGAATAAAGTAAGTAAAATGAGTCATTTAAATGCCCCAAATACTTTCCACAATAAAATTAATGAAACTGATTCCTATGTCAGGATAACTCATCTCAGGAAAATGATTTATGTTCAAAATTACGTTTAACTAGCCTTACTTTCCGTCAGAGCTTTGTCTGTTATTAGGTGGAGCAGTGAGCTCCCGTGAGAACTGTCCCTGGTTATTCTTACACACATCTTCGCAAAGGGATCTAAAGACCCAAGACACGAGCTTTGCGGCTTCATGCATGTCTCCAATGGTCCCCATTTACACAATTCCAAGCTAGGCGAGGTTCCTATCACACATACGACCTAGAAGGCAGGCAAATAGAAATGTCCGCACCTGGTTTCTGAGCTGTGCTGCAGACAAAATCTGCCTTGAGAGGCAAACGGATTTCTGACAAAGTGACGGACCCTCTGGACGGGACAAATTCACTTTGGGAGAGGAGACCAGCCTTATTCTTCCTCTGAGGTCCTTCACTCTTCAGCTTATTCAGCTCGTCAATCAAAAGTGTTCTCTTCTCAGCTATGTAAAACGATGCAAGTTAATATTTCAAATATTAAAAGTTGCAACTGTTTCTACATGAGACCAATTATGTGGCAACAGTACAGAAGCCCAAAGACAAAATCAGTAACTTTCTTTATAGAAACAGGTGGTAGGTGGTTGGGAAAAACCTTAATTGGTCATCTGTTTACCAAGTTCCAATAATTTAATGCTTCCACTATTGGTCAGTTTTCTTGTGCGGTATAATCTTTCCACCATTCATCCCCACACATACATACACACAACAAAATTCACACCCCTGTTTAGCTACAGATAGATAGGTAGGTACAGAGAGTGTGGGGATGCAAATATATCCATATATTCATTCTCAGCATACTCTGCACAACTGCATGCCTTCAAATGCTTTCCCTTTCTTTTGTCCTTTCTTGCAAACTACATCTCCTTTTGCATGGCGGGTGTCCCCAGACGTTATCCAGAACAAAAGGTAGATGGACTGAACCAGGTTATCAGAAAAGGCCCTGTCCCTACAATTAGAGTGTCAGCCCATTCGAGGTGAAGTGAGTGTTTCCTGGCTGACCCTGCTGGGACTGCCTGGGTCTCACGCACTTGCGATCAGAAGCAGCCTTTCCGCCTCGGCTTCTTCCAGGGACCCTTTCCCGTGCTCCTCGTCCACACAGCAGTTCAGGGCCTGGCTGGCCTGGTAGATCACCGTCTGCTGCAGGTTGATCTCATTGTTGATTTCCTGGTGAGACCCACGAGAGGAGAGAAAACCCACACTCTCAGTCACCACTTTCACTTACTGAAACTTGGCTTATAACCAATCTGATTCTATAATTCCCAAAATTTCCAGAAAGTCCAAATGTTAGTTTCACCATTCAAGTTTCTAGACTCCGCACCAGGAGCATTTATTTATTTATTTATTTATTTAAAATATATTTACTGATTTTTACAGAGAGGAAGGGAGAGGGATAGAGAGTGAGAAACATCGATGAGAGAGAAACATTGATCAGCTGCCTCCTGCACACTCCCTACTGGGGATGTGCCCGCAACCAAGGTACATGCTCTTGACCAGAATTGAACCTGGACCCTTCAGTCCGCAGGTTGATGCTCTATTCACTGAGCCAAACCGGCTAGGGCTGCACCAGGAGCATTTAACATACTGTAATAATTACACTATCAACATTCTTCCTTACGAAAAGACTTTCAACTCATACTTACTAAAATTATAATTGGGGCCATGTCCAACAAATTCACACCCTTTTTTAGCTACAGATAGATAGGTAGATACAGAGAGTGTGGGGATGTAAATATATTCATATATTCATTCTCAGCATACTCTGCACAACTGCATGCCTTCAAATGCATCCCAGTCTAGAGACAGAGATTATCTGACTCATTTCATTTAAATTACATGTATGGTGTAATTTTGTAATGTTTTCCTTAGAGTAAAAGAACATTTAAGAACAAAATAAGGTGCACATTTCACCATCATGTAATTTATAGTTACACTTTAAGGATATTTAGGACAAACATGTTTAAAAATAAATATTTCAATAATATCAAACAAGCTTCCAACTTTTCTAATAAAGAGAGCCTTTCTCCAATTAAACTGAATTCAAGAGCAACTGCTGAGGTCAGGGTGTCAGGCGTCAGACACGGTCCCAAGCCCTCAGGGCACAGGGATGGAAAGGCTGGGCCTCGTGCTCACGCTCAGTCTCGTGAAAGATACGCCGCAGACCCCGTCCATGGAAGTACACACCTGCATTTTCTGCTTGACGTTAACCTGACAAGGAAAGACGCTCTTTTCTTCAGCATTCTTTTTTCCCTCCGATTTTGAAGTAGCATCTTCCTTCCGAACAATCTGCTTAATTGAAGGACGGTCTGTTTCTTTGATTCTCTGAGATCTGTACGCATCGATGCTTCAGGAAACAGTTACACTCTGTTAGAAATCCAGCAACACGCTAGCACTGTCTTTTATTCAGCATGTCAGCAGAACTGGATACTGATGCTGCAACATGTCAGCAGAACACTTCCCCAGAAGGGAAATGTCACTGGGCCAAAGAGAAGCTGACACGAGTGATTCCCAAGTTTTTTGCAAGTTCACTATTAGTAACGTAATTACAAGGAATCCAACTTGTTGTATCAATCGAAACCATGACCCTTAGTGAGTGAAAGCCTCCCCCAAATGTTCTCACCTGTAAAGAAGGTCACGATCCTCAGAACCAATGCTATCGCCAGACTCGGCCCGCGGGACACGGGTTCTCTGGAACTTCCCTGGTTTTGGACTCTCATCATGTGTGCTACTGCCCTTCAGTTCCAATCTAGGCGAGGAAGCGAAACTCTGCAGGGAAGCAATGGGTATTAATAGGTTTTATGGATGCCATTAATTCTGAGGAACTGAATGAATTCTTCTCTATATGAGGAAATATCGCACAAGTCAACTGATTCATCGTAAAAACAAAACAAACTAAACCAAATTTCTAAAGAATAAATAAAAGTTGAAAGATAGCTAAAACCTACATTCATAACCCTCTTTAGAAACAGTCCTAATTGAATCAATTTCCAAACAAAGCTGCAGTTTTTCAATATAGGGTGATAGCTAATAATATAGTTCGCTCTCATAAATGTTAGTTATCTGTCTGGTGCTAAGTACCAATATATTAACATGTCTTAATATTCACATCAACCGCAAGATGCAGGTACTATTTTTAACCGCATTTAACAGATGAGTGGATGTGACAGAGGTTCTATGATCTGACCAATAAACATCAGGAAATGCCAGAGCCAGGATTTGGGCCCCAATGCCTGGCCTTTAACCCATGTTAGTTTGGATTCTATCTAAGGTCAAAGGAACCACGGAAGACTTTTAAGATCTCTTTCAAGAGCATTAAAGTCAGGTTTGCAGACTCCCCCTGGCTCCAGAGTTCTAAATCCCCATGTACCTACTGAAACAAAAGGGGACCCCAATGCTACTTGGTTTCTTTATGTCCCGAGCCTGGCTCCTCTTTTCTTACCTCTGGACTTACCACGCCGACTGTCTGTGCCAGCGGAGCAAGCAGCGACATCGAGGAGATATTCAGGGCATCCTCCTGGTCCTCCCCGCTCTCGGCTCCCGCCTGGCCCAGCTGCTCTGGGCTCCTGGCCGCATCTAGCTCGCCTTCCTGCAGGACATCACTGAAGATGTCGTTAATCACTTTCGAACTATTGATGTCATCCTCGTCGTCCACGCTCATCTCAATTTCACGTACCACTTCTGGAAGATATTTCAATAAGTGGATGCTGTGATCCAGGCCTTGAAAAATTAGAGGGAGAGCAGAAAAGATCTAACATTCACATGCTTACTAAATAAGCGAGGGAAAGCCCTGATGAAAAGCACCTCCTAAACAAAAAATAATAATAAAATTTACTAACATATGACACCAAATTTATTTTCAAATTTCTAGTAATGTTTTCTTACCAATAAAAGTGGAAATGATCAAAAGCTGATCCAGTGCTTTGGGGGTGAGCAAGATTATTAAGTAAGGACTCGGGATTAGAGCCCAAAGCTCCAGACGTATACATTGTTCTTTCAAATGACTCTTCTATGGTGGGAGCTGCCCTTGGAGGCGGGGTCACCAGCAGGACACATTAGGGTCACCTAGGGCAGGATTCACAGGTGCCTTCAGGGCCACTAGCTCCCCGCCAGTACATGGAGGTGCCAGGCAGCGCACTCCCTCCCCTGTGACAGGTGAGGGTAGGCTCGACCACGTTTTCACAGGGTCCGTAACCTAAAGATAACTGTCTCAGTCCTCTATCTCTGGAGGCTAGAGTACTTCTTCATAGTGAAAAAAGAGAGAGACAGAGTACTATAAAACCACAAGCCACTTAGAAATATACAACACTGGCGTGGCTGGCGTGGCTCAGTGGTTGAGCATGGACCGATGAATCAGGAGGTCAAGGTTCAATTCCTGGTCAGGCCACATGCCCGGGTTGTGAGCTTGATCCCCAGTAGGGGGCGTGCAGGAGGCAGCTGATCAATGGTTCTCTCATATCACTGTTTCTATCTCTCTCTCCCTCTCCCTTCCTCTCTGAAATCAATTTAAAAATAATTTTTTTAAGAAACATAGAACAGCATATAGTGGAATATGTGCTTCTACTATTATATTATTTCTCATACGTTCAGTGCTAGTAAGAAATAAGAATAAAAACCAACCTGTCTGCTGCTCAACCTTTGGGTCTGATGTTACTTTTAAAGACTTTTCCTCTTCCAAAAACAATGTTATTTTCAAGGGGCTAGACTTCGTCATTTCACATCCAGTGAAACCTAAAAAAGTTTTAGGGAAAACCACATTAATATTATAAGAACCCAAAACTTTTTGGTTATAGAATCTTCTGTATCTTTTTTTTTTTTTTAATTACAAAACTGCATTTCAAATTTAGAAATGTACAGAGAGTACCCCCAAACACCTGCCCTCTCCTACCTCCCCATGTCTCTCTCCAAGAGGAAGGGACACCCATAGACCAGGTTATGGTTTGCTCCTGCAGTTTCCCCCTGTGGTGAGCTATGTGAGTAGCCTTTTATTTTATCAGCAGGTGGCCACACTCTCATGCTGTTCTGCAATTTGTTTTTTACTTTTTTAAAAAGTGCCGATAAAAACACTTAAAAAGGGTGCAGGTAGGAGAGGGTCAATAGGGGAGACAAGGGGACGTCTGTAATACTTTCAGCAATAAAGATATATTAAAAAAAAAAACACACACACACTTAAAAAAAGTAGCAACGGAAGGAAACGGCCCTCTCTGTGAAAAGCCCACAGCTAACACTATCCTCTGGGAAGTACTGAAAGCTCTCCCTCCAAGATCAGGAACAAGAAGAAGCCACTCTCACCACTTCCAGTCAACAAAACTTCAGAAGCCCCAGTCCAGCAGGGACACGTGTGACTACATGGATTTAGCACAATTTATTTAAAGCTTCTGCTGACTGCCACTTAGGTCATGGATTACCATTCCACGCGGCTACAATCATCTCTTTGCACACAGCACATCTTTGCACACTGGTTCCAACTAGCAAACACTTGCAGAGAAGCTGACTTAAAGAGCATGCACACCTAACTCATAGTTCAACACATATTACAAGTCGCAGTATTCACACTCGCGTCAAGAGGCTGAATTCTCTGGAAAGAGGAGTGAGAGAAGCATAGGGTGGCCAGAAGTGAAAAAGTGGAGGACATGAAGGAACAGGTCTGCCTTTTTACACTAGAGCAGCGTTTCTGACTCCAACCCAGTTTCCAGAACTCCGGTGGACCGAGAGCTCCAGGGCAGTGAAGTAGGGAAGGAAGCGCCGACCTGCGGGCTCTGGGCTGGCGGGCTGTGCTGGAGTCTGCTTTCCTGCCGCCTTTTCCTTTTCTGTTACTGGACGTGAAGGGGCATTTGAAACAACTTGATGTTTTCTGAGGGGAGTGTTCTGAGAGTGAATTTCCTGCAAAAAGCAAGTGAACAGATACATTTTACTCCTCAAAACAATAGACTTTTGTCTTTTTATGTGTTATTAAATGAAACAAACCAGTCATTACTCTACATAAGCTTCCTTAGAACAAAACAGACAATGCGTGTCAAAGGCCCGGCAGTCCAGAACACGAGCCCTCGGCGCTAGTTCGCGTTCTGGAGGTTCTCAGGATGTGAGTCATTGAGACCAGGAGACAAGGGAGAATAGAAATCTGCACCAGGTTCAGCTTTAGAGAAACTGATTCACGTGCCAGTCAGGTGTGAAGAAAACAACTCCCCCGTGTCACTCATCACAGCCCACATCCATGAAACTAGGGACGCCCCCGGCCGGCTGCTCAATGGTTAGAGCATCGGCCCGCAGACTGAAGGGTCCCGGGTTCGATTCCAGTCAAAGGCACATACCTGGATTGCAGGCTCGAGCCCCAGCCCTGATCAGGGGCACGTGAGGGAGGCAACCAATTGGTGAATCTCTTTCTCTGTCTCTCCCCACTCTCTTCCACTCTCTCTAAAAATCAATGGGGAAAAAAATATCCTTAGGTGAGGATTAACAAAAAACAACAACTAGGGACAGTTCCTACCTCCAGATTCCACTTACCAGTTACTCTGTGGATAAAATGCAACAAAAAAACACAGGACAAAAACAGATCATAAGGAAAAAAGAGGTCTTCCCGATGTGGTTCAGTAGTTGAGTGTCAACCCATGAACCAAGAGGTCACTGGATTGATTCCTGGTCAGGGCACATGCCCAGGGTTGTGGGTTCAATCCTGGGGGGAGTGGGGGGCGGTAAAGTGCAAGAGGCAGCCTATAGATGTTTCTCTCTCACCGATATTTCTATCTCTCTATCCCTCTCCTGTAAGGTCTGGGGCTGGGAAAGCAGGAACTTTACAAACTTTGCTTTCTAGCCTGCTTTAGCCTGCTTGAATAATGAGGAAGATAAACTTAAGCTGTCTGACCTTGTAGGCCAGAGACTAGATATGCCCATAATTTCAATGCCATGCCAGGTGCATTTTTAATTGGATAGAACTGTGTTGTTTTCAAGGCCAGCAACGAGATAACCACTAAGTGCACATAGGGCTGGCTCTTTAATAAAAAGGGAAGTTCTGCTTGTAGCCTTGCTTAGAATTTGAATTCATTTTCTCTAAGCCCACCGGTGCAGCCCACCGGTGAATAAAGTGTGACTCCCCCGGCCTGTGCTTTCGGACCGCGGGACCTCACCCGAGAGCTTTCAATAAACGCGATTTTTCGCTTTTACCCTGCTTGTCTTGGTCAACTTATTGGCTTCGGTCAGATTAAGTCTTACATCTCTGATTAAACCTTACATCTCCCTTCCTCTCTCTCTCTAAAATCAATAAAAACATATTTTTTTAAAAAAGAAAAGGAAAAAGAAGAGAAAAAAATTCCTTTATCTACAAGGCTATGCAAGAGAAATATTCATTGTTTGTTTGCTTTTGAAAAGGTTGTGATCAAAGAGTAAAAATAAGAACAGCAGCAGCGAATACTGCCATAGAGCTTCACATGTGAGTCATCTTTTTATTCTACACACTTCACATCATTGCTCATCTGATCCTCCCAGTAACTCTCTAGGATCGGTACTAATGTCTCCATTTCACAGATGAGAAAACTGAGACACAGAAGAGTTAAGTAACTTGCACACACAGCTAGGAGCCAGTTTGATGTACAAACACACAGCACATCATCAAATACTGTGCTGCAGACTGTCTTAAGGGTAAGCAAGAAGTTTGAGGAGAGCAAGGCAGGACAGGTGCATTTCAGAAGTGAGAATGGGCAGAGTGCACCTGGAGAGTAAAGAGCTTTGGGGGTTTGTATACAATAGGCACTCAAACATTAGCTGAGTAACTGAGAGAATGAGTGGTGGTAATGGAAAGCAACCTCATTCATTCTCAAAGGTGTAAATCACAGCTTTGAAAACACAGCGCCAGACAAACTCACTGAGCCGATCCTTCCATTGTGGAGCGGGGCCCAAGAATAAACATGACGGTAAAGGAGGCGGCCGGGGTCAGAGGGTGTGGTTAGGAGACCTGGTTTCCCCACACACCAGCGGTGCCATTTGCACGGGTGATTTCCCTCCCTGGGGCTTAGTCCCTCACCCAGAAAAGGGAGGTGTGTCACCTCCCAGGGTTAGTGTCAGGATTAAACGATCCCAGCACTTCATTTGCGCCCACCAGAGGCCTGGCGTGGAGAGCCAGAGCTTTCCTGCTTCCTTTCATCATCACTCGCCTATTGGGTTATGTTACCTGTTTGGTTTCTAGTTGTTTGCTTCTTGAGCTTTCGCCTTTTTCTGCACTCCATAAACTGCCCTTGTCAAATCGGCCACGAAGACATGCTAGTTCTTTTTCACGTTCCTAAAATCATCAAAAGCTCATTTTACACAAGAGCCAATACCAGGTTTCAGGATAATATCCAAACACTACTAACTTTGCTTGTCTTCAGTTTTAAGAGGAAAAAAGTCACAATATAAAGGAATACAGGACAAGTGCATTTCTAATTTGAAATACATAATACAGAGAACCAAGATGCTATTTATTCCGTCAAAAAGAATGGTATGGGAATACACGACTTGATTTCTGTAGTTCTATGCTGAGACCGTGGCATGGGTAATGTGAAGGCAGTAGGATGTACGCACCTGCTTGAGCCGCTGCGCTACGTGGGTAGTAGATGAAGATGTGTTTTGCTTTAACAGTCTTTCCTGGATGGCCTTGGTGTTTGGAGTGACCACGGGGGTCCTGTGGGGCGTGCTCCGTGCGGGGCTGTCTTTGCTGCGTTCTAGACAGCGCTCTCCGAAGCGCTCCAGAAACGGCTTGACTCCCGCTCCTACAGAAAACACCACATTGTTGGATGCTATTCAGAAAAAGTAACCATGATTTCACCGGGGAAATTCTAAATGCCTGTACAGTTCCAAAGTGCTTTGACTCCACCAAGATTATTCCTTCAGAAAGTAAACAATATATGCCCAGGTGGTGTTGCTCAGTGGTTGAGCATCAACCCATAAACCAGGAGGTCATGGGTTTGATTCCCAGTCAGGACACCTGCTGGGATTGTGGGCTCGATCCCTAGTAGGGGGTGTGCAGGAGGCAGCCAATCAGTGATTTGCTCTCATCACTGGTGTTTCTATCTCTCTCTCTTTCCTCTCTGAAATCAATAAAAAGCATATTAAAAAAAAAAAGTACAGAGTTATCTAGCACAGTATTCTAAGG